>NC_138185.1:80710909-81012909 GCF_964194105.1 Spermophilus citellus | reverse complement strand
TTCCCCAAATTTCGTTCTTCCATGTTGAAGCGTTCGTTTCCACTAACAGTTTCCACTCTGGCATTTCACTCTGTTTTCTCCTATATTGATAGATGTATTTGGAACTCTAAATCAAACACGGTTTGTGCTAGCTTCTTGAAACTTGACACAGTAAAGCAGTTTCACATTCTAACTCTATGTTTTGTTTCCTTTTCATGTAGCCCTAAGCAGTGACTGGCGAGAAACACTTTCATTGAAAGGGGTTGCAAGCTTCCAAAAATTACGAGTCTCCAGAAATCTCAGCAAATATTTTTTCACCCAAACTGGATGATACTTTCAGGTAATGATCAGTACACTAAGCCCACTTGGTTCTCCAAATTTCATTCTTCTATGTTGAAGCGTTCGTTTCCAGTAACAGTTTGAATTTTTGCGTTTCACTCTGTTTTCTCCTATATTGATAGATGTACTTGGAACTCTAAATCAAACACGGTTTGTGCTAGCTTCTTGAAACTTGACACAGTAAAGCAGTTTCAAATTCTAACTCTATGTTTTGTTTCCTTTTCATGTAGCCCTAAGCAGTGACTGGCGAGAAACACTTTCATTGAAAGGGGTTGCAAGCTTCCAAAAATTACGAGTCTTCAAAAATCTCAGCAAATATTTTTTCACCCAAACTAGATGATACTTTCAGGTAATGATCAGTACACTAAGCCCTCTTGGTTCCCCAAATTTCGTTCTTCCATATTGAAGCGTTCGTTTCCACTAACAGTTTCCACTCTGGCATTTCACTCTGTTTTCTCCTATATTGATAGATGTATTTGGAACTCTAAATCAAACACGGTTTGTGCTAGCTTCTTGAAACTTGACACAGTAAAGCAGTTTCACATTGTAACTCTATGTTTTGTTTCCTTTTCATGTAGCTTTAAGCAGTGACTGGCGAGAAACACTTTCATTGAAAGGGGTTGCAAGCTTCCAAAAATTAGGAGTCTCCGGAAATCTCAGCAAATATTTTTTCACCCAAACTGGATGATACTTTCAGGTAATGATCAGTACACTAAGCCCACTTGGTTCTCCAAATTTCATTCTTCTATGTTGAAGCGTTCGTTTCCAGTAACAGTTTCCATTCTGGCATTTCACTCTGTTTTCTCCTATATTGATAGATGTATTTGGAACTCTAAATAAAACACGGTTTGTGCTAGCTTCTTGAAACTTGACACAGTAAAGCAGTTTCACATTCTAACTCTATGTTTTGTTTCCTTTTCATGTAGCCCTAAGCAGTGACTGGCGAGAAACACTTTCATTGAAAGGGGTTGCAAGCTTCCAAAAATTACTAGTCTCCAGAAATCTCAGCAAATATTTTTTCACCCAAACTGGATGATACTTTCAGGTAATGATCAGTACACTAAGCCCACTTGGTTCTCCAAATTTCGTTCTTCTATGTTGAAGCGTTCGTTTCCAGTAACAGTTTGAATTTTGTCGTTTCACTCTGTTTTCTCCTATATTGATAGATGTATTTGGAACACTAAATCAAACACGGTTTGTGCTAGCTTCTTGAAACTTGACACAGTAAAGCAGTTGCACATTCTAACTCTATGTTTTGTTTCCTTTTCATGTAGCTTTAAGCAGTGACTGGCGAGAAACACCTTCATTGAAAGGGGTTGCAAGCTTCCAAAAATCACGAGTCTCCAGAAATCTCAGCAAATATTTTTTGACCCAAACTGGATGATACTTTCAGGTAATGATCAGTACACTTGGCCCACTTGGTTCTCCATATTTCGTTCTTCTATGTTGAAGCGTTCATTTACAGTAACAGTTTCCACTCTGGCATTACACTCTGTTTTCTCCTATATTGATAGATGTATTTGGAACTCTAAATCAAACACGGTTTGTGCTAGCTTCTTGAAACTTGACACAGTAATGCAGTTTCACATTCTAACAATATGTTTTGTTTCCTTTTCATGTAGCCCTAAACAGTGACTGGCGAGAAACACTTTCATTGAAAGGGGTTGCAAGCTTCCAAAAATTACGAGTCTCCAGAAATCTCAGCAAATATTTTTTCACCCAAACTGGATGATACTTTCAGGTAATGATTAGTACACTAAGCCCTCTTGGTTCTCCAAATTTCGTTCTTCTATGTTGAAGCGTTCGTTTCTAGTAACAATTTGAATTTTGTCGTTTCACTCTGTTTTCTCCTATATTGATAGATGTATTTGGAACTCTAAATCAAACACGGTTTGTGCTAGCTTCTTGAAACTTGACACAGTAAAGCAGTTTCACATTCTAACTCTATGTTTTGTTACCTTTTCATGTAGCCCTAAGCAGTGACTGGCGAGAAGCACTTTCATTGAAAGGGGTTGCAAGCTTCCAAAAATTACGAGTCTCCAGAAATCTCAGCAAATATTTTTTCACCCAAACTGGATGATAGTTTCAGGTAATGATCAGAACACTAAGCCCACTTGGTTCTCCAAATTTCGTTCTTCTATGTTGAAGCGTTTGTTTCCAGTAACAGTTTCCATTCTGGCATTTCACTCTGTTTTCTCCTATATTGATAGATGTACTTGGAACTCTAAATCAAACACAGTTTGTGCTAGCTTCTTGAAACTTGACACAGTAAAGCAGTTTCACATTCTAACTCTATGTTTTGTTTCCTTTTCTTGTAGCCCTAAGCAGTGACGGGCGAGAAACACTTTCATTGAAAGGGGTTGCAAGCTTCCAAAAATTACTAGTCTCCAGAAATCTCAGCAAATATATTTTCACCCAAACTGGATGATACTTTCAGGTAATGATCAGTACACTTGGCCCACTTGGTTCTCCATATTTCGTTCTTCTATGTTGAAGCGTTCGTTTACACTAACAGTTTCCACTCTGGCATTTCACTCTGTTTTCTCCTATATTGATAGATGTATTTGGAACTCTAAATCAAACACGGTTTGTGCTAGCTTCTTGAAACTTGACACAGTAAAGCAGTTTCACATTCTAACTCTATGTTTTGTTTCTTTTTCATGTAGCCCTAAGCAGTGACTGGCGAGAAACACTTTCATTGAAAGGGGTTGCAAGCTTCCAAAAATTACGAGTCTCCAGAAATCTCAGCAAATATTTTTTCAACCAAACTGCATGATACTTTCAGGTAATGATCAGTACACTAAGCCCACTTGGTTCCCCAAATTTCGTTCTTCTATGTTGAAGCGTTCGTTTCCAGTAACAGTTTGAATTTTTGCGTTTCACTCTGTTTTCTCCTATATTGATAGATGTATTTGGAACTCTAAATCAAACACGGTTTGTGCTAGCTTCTTGAAACTTGACACAGTAAAGCAGTTTCACATTGTAACTCTATGTTTTGTTTCCTTTTCATGTAGCTTTAAGCAGTGACTGGCGAGAAACACTTTCATTGAAAGGGGTTGCAAGCTTCCAAAAATTACGAGTCTCCAGAAATCTCAGCAAATATATTTTCACCCAAACTGGATGATACTTTCAGGTAATGATCAGTACAATTGGCCCACTTGGTTCTCCATATTTCGTTCTTCTATGTTGAAGCGTTCGTTTACACTAACAGTTTCCACTCTGGTATTTCACTCTGTTTTCTCCTATATTGATAGATGTATTTGGAACTCTAAATCAAACACGGTTTGTGCTAGCTTCTTGAAACTTGACACAGTAAAGCAGTTTCACATTGTAACTCTATGTTTTGTTTCCTTTTCATGTAGCTTTAAGCAGTGACTGGCGAGAAACACTTTCATTGAAAGGGGTTGCAAGCTTCCAAAAATTACGTGTCTCCAGAAATCTCAGCAATTATTTTTTCACCCAAACTGGATGATACTTTCAGGTAATGATCAGTACACTAAGCCCACTTGGTTCCCCAAATTTCGTTCTTCTATGTTGAAGCGTTCGTTTCCAGTAACAGTTTGAATTTTGTCGTTTCACTCTGTTTTCTCCTATATTGATAGATGTACTTGGAACTCTAAATCAAACACGGTTTGTGCTAGCTTCTTGAAACTTGACACAGTAAAGCAGTTTCAAATTCTAACTCTATGTTTTGTTTCCTTTTCATGTAGCCCTAAGCAGTGACTGGCGAGAAACACTTTCATTGAAAGGGGTTGCAAGCTTCCAAAAATTACGAGTCTTCAGAAATCTCAGCAAATATTTTTTCACCCAAACTAGATGATACTTTCAGGTAATGATCAGTACACTAAGCCCTCTTGGTTCCCCAAATTTCGTTCTTCCATGTTGAAGCGTTCGTTTCCACTAACAGTTTCCACTCTGGCATTTCACTCTGTTTTCTCCTATATTGATAGATGTATTTGGAACTCTAAATCAAACACGGTTTGTGCTAGCTTCTTGAAACTTGACACAGTAAAGCAGTTTCACATTCTAACTCTATGTTTTGTTTCCTTTTCATGTAGCCCTAAGCAGTGACTGGCGAGAAACACTTTCATTGAAAGGGGTTGCAAGCTTCCAAAAATTACGAGTCTCCAGAAATCTCAGCAAATATTTTTTCACCCAAACTGGATGATACTTTCAGGTAATGATCAGTACACTAAGCCCACTTGGTTCTCCAAATTTCATTCTTCTATGTTGAAGCGTTCGTTTCCAGTAACAGTTTCCATTCTGGCGTTTCACTCTGTTTTCTCCTATATTGATAGATGTATTTGGAACTCTAAATCAAACACGGTTTGTGCTAGCTTCTTGAAACTTGACACAGTAAAGCAGTTTCACATTCTAACTCTATGTTTTGTTTCCTTTTCATGTAGCCCTAAGCAGTGACTGGCGAGAAACACTTTCATTGAAAGGGGTTGCAAGCTTCCAAAAATTACGAGTCTCCAGAAATCTCAGCAAATATTTTTTCACCCAAACTGGATGATACTTTCAGGTAATGATCAGTACACTAAGCCCACTTGGTTCCCCAAATTTCGTTCTTCTATGTTGAAGCGTTCGTTTCCAGTAACAGTTTGAATTTTGTCGTTTCACTCTGTTTTCTCCTATATTGATAGATGTATTTGGAACTCTAAATCAAACACGGTTTGTGCTAGCTTCTTGAAACTTGACACAGTAAAGCAGTTTCACATTCTAACTCTATGTTTTGTTTCCTTTTCATGTAGCTTTAAGCAGTGACTGGCGAGAACACCTTCATTGAAAGGGGTTGCAAGCTTCCAAAAATCACGAGTCTCCAGAAATCTCAGCAAATATTTTTTCACCCAAACTGGATGATACTTTCAGGTAATGATCAGTACACTTGGCCCACTTGGTTCTCCATATTTCGTTCTTCTATGTTGAAGCGTTCGTTTACAGTAACAGTTTCCACTCTGGCATTTCACTCTGTTTTCTCCTATATTGATAGATGTATTTGGAACTCTAAATCAAACACGGTTTGTGCTAGCTTCTTGAAACTTGACACAGTAAAGCAGTTTCACATTCTAACTCTATGTTTTGTTTCCTTTTCATGTAGCCCTAAGCAGTGACTGGCGAGAAACACTTTCATTGAAAGGGGTTGCAAGCTTCCAAAAATTACGAGTCTCCAGAAATCTCAGCAAATATTTTTTCACCCAAACTGGATGATACTTTCAGGTAATGATTAGTACACTAAGCCCACTTGGTTCTCCAAATTTCGTTCTTCTATGTTGAAGCGTTCGTTTCTAGTAACAATTTGAATTTTGTCGTTTCACTCTGTTTTCTCCTATATAGATAGATGTATTTGGAACTCTAAATCAAACACGGTTTGTGCTAGCTTCTTGAAACTTGACAAAGTAAAGCAGTTTCACATTCTAACTCTATGTTTTGTTTCCTTTTCATGTAGCCCTAAGCAGTGACTGGCGAGAAACACTTTCATTGAAAGGGGTTGCAAGCTTCCAAAAATTACGAGTCTCCAGAAATCTCAGCAAATATTTTTTCAACCAAACTGGATGATAGTTTCAGGTAATGATCAGAACACTAAGCCCACTTGGTTCTCCAAATTTCGTTCTTCTATGTTGAAGCGTTCGTTTCCAGTAACAGTTTCCATTCTGGCATTTCACTCTGTTTTCTCCTATATTGATAGATGTATTTGGAACTCTAAATCAAACACAGTTTGTGCTAGCTTCTTGAAACTTGACACAGTAAAGCAGTTTCACATTCTAACTCTATGTTTTGTTTCCTTTTCTTGTAGCCCTAAGCAGTGACGGGCGAGAAACACTTTCATTGAAAGGGGTTGCAAGCTTCCAAAAATTACGTGTCTCCAGAAATCTCAGCAAATATATTTTCACCCAAACTGGATGATACTTTCAGGTAATGATCAGTACACTTGGCCCACTTGGTTCTCCATATTTCGTTCTTTTATGTTGAAGCGTTCGTTTACACTAACAGTTTCCACTCTGGCATTTCACTCTGTTTTCTCCTATATTGATAGATGTATTTGGAACTCTAAATCAAACACGGTTTGTGCTAGCTTCTTGAAACTTGACACAGTAAAGCAGTTTCACATTCTAACTCTATGTTTTGTTTCCTTTTCATGTAGCCCTAAGCAGTGACTGGCGAGAAACACTTTCTTTGAAAGGGGTTGCAAGCTTCCAAAAATTACGAGTCTTCAGAAATCTCAGCAAATATTTTTTCACCCAAACTAGATGATACTTTCAGGTAATGATCAGTACACTAAGCCCTCTTGGTTCCCCAAATTTCGTTCTTCTATGTTGAAGCGTTCGTTTACACTAACAGTTTCCACTCTGGCATTTCACTCTGTTTTCTCCTATATTGATAGATGTATTTGGAACTGTAAATCAAACACGGTTTGTGCTAGCTTCTTGAAACTTGACACAGTAAAGCAGTTTCACATTGTAACTCTATGTTTTGTTTCCTTTTCATGTAGCTTTAAGCAGTGACTGGCGAGAAACACTTTCATTGAAAGGGGTTGCAAGCTTCCAAAAATTACGTGTCTCCAGAAATCTCAGCAAATATTTTTTCACCCAAACTGGATGATACTTTCAGGTAATGATCAGTACACTAAGCCCACTTGGTTCTCCAAATTTCATTCTTCTATGTTGAAGCGTTCGTTTCCAGTAACAGTTTGAATTTTTGCGTTTCACTCTGTTTTCTCCTATATTGATAGATGTATTTGGAACTCTAAATCAAACACGGTTTGTGCTAGCTTCTTGAAACTTGACACAGTAAAGCAGTTTCACATTCTAACTCTATGTTTTGTTTCCTTTTCATGTAGCCCTAAGCAGTGACTGGCGAGAAACACTTTCATTGAAAGGGGTTGCAAGCTTCCAAAAATTACGAGTCTCCAGAAATCTCAACAAATATTTTTTCACCCAAACTAGATGATACTTTCAGGTAATGATCAGTACACTAAGCCCACTTGGTTCCCCAAATTTCGTTCTTCTATGTTGAAGCGTTCGTTTCCAGTAACAGTTTGAATTTTTGCGTTTCACTCTGTTTTCTCCTATATTGATAGATGTATTTGGAACTCTAAATCCAACACGGTTTGTGCTAGCTTCTTGAAACTTGACACAGTAAAGCAGTTTCACATTCTAACTCTATGTTTTGTTTCCTTTTCTTGTAGCCCTAAGCAGTGACGGGCGAGAAACACTTTCATTGAAAGGGGTTGCAAGCTTCCAAAAATTACTAGTCTCCAGAAATCTCAGCAAATATATTTTCACCCAAACTGGATGATACTTTCAGGTAATGATCAGTACACTTGGCCCACTTGGTTCTCCATATTTCGTTCTTCTATGTTGAAGCGTTCGTTTACACTAACAGTTTCCACTCTGGCATTTCACTCTGTTTTCTCCTATATTGATAGATGTATTTGGAACTCTAAATCAAACACGGTTTGTGCTAGCTTCTTGAAACTTGACACAGTAAAGCAGTTTCACATTCTAACTCTATGTTTTGTTTCTTTTTCATGTAGCCCTAAGCAGTGACTGGCGAGAAACACTTTCATTGAAAGGGGTTGCAAGCTTCCAAAAATTACGAGTCTCCAGAAATCTCAGCAAATATTTTTTCAACCAAACTGCATGATACTTTCAGGTAATGATCAGTACACTAAGCCCACTTGGTTCCCCTAATTTCGTTCTTCTATGTTGAAGCGTTCGTTTCCAGTAACAGTTTGAATTTTTGCGTTTCACTCTGTTTTCTCCTATATTGATAGATGTATTTGGAACTCTAAATCAAACACGGTTTGTGCTAGCTTCTTGAAACTTGACACAGTAAAGCAGTTTCACATTGTAACTCTATGTTTTGTTTCCTTTTCATGTAGCTTTAAGCAGTGACTGGCGAGAAACACTTTCATTGAAAGGGGTTGCAAGCTTCCAAAAATTACGAGTCTCCAGAAATCTCAGCAAATATTTTTTCACCCAAACTGGATGATACTTTCAGGTAATGATCAGTACACTAAGCCCACTTGGTTCTCCAAATTTCATTCTTCTATGTTGAAGCGTTCGTTTCCAGTAACAGTTTCCATTCTGGCATTTCACTCTGTTTTCTCCTATATTGATAGATGTATTTGGAACTCTAAATCAAACACGGTTTGTGCTAGCTTCTTGAAACTTGACACAGTAAAGCAGTTTCACATTCTAACTCTATGCTTTGTTTCCTTTCATGTAGCCCTAAGCAGTGACTGGCGAGAAACACTTTCATTGAAAGGGGTTGCAAGCTTCCAAAAATTACGAGTCTCCAGAAATCTCAGCAAATATTTTTTCACCCAAACTGGATGATAGTTTCAGGTAATGATCAGAACACTAAGCCCACTTGGTTCTCCAAATTTCGTTCTTCTATGTTGAAGCGTTCGTTTCCAGTAACAGTTTCCATTCTGGCATTTCACTCTGTTTTCTCCTATATTGATAGATGTATTTGGAACTCTAAATCAAACACAGTTTGTGCTAGCTTCTTGAAACTTGACACAGTAAAGCAGTTTCACATTCTAACTCTATGTTTTGTTTCCTTTTCTTGTAGCCCTAAGCAGTGACGGGCGAGAAACACTTTCATTGAAAGGGGTTGCAAGCTTCCAAAAATTACTAGTCTCCAGAAATCTCAGCAAATATATTTTCACCCAAACTGGATGATACTTTCAGGTAATGATCAGTACAATTGGCCCACTTGGTTCTCCATATTTCGTTCTTCTATGTTGAAGCGTTCGTTTACACTAACAGTTTCCACTCTGGCATTTCACTCTGTTTTCTCCTATATTGATAGATGTATTTGGAACTCTAAATCAAACACGGTTTGTGCTAGCTTCTTGAAACTTGACACAGTAAAGCAGTTTCACATTCTAACTCTATGTTTTGTTTCCTTTTCATGTAGCCCTAAGCAGTGACTGGCGAGAAACACTTTCATTGAAAGGGGTTGCAAGCTTCCAAAAATTACGAGTCTTCAGAAATCTCAGCAGATATTTTTTCACCCAAACTAGATGATACTTTCAGGTAATGATCAGTACACTTAGCCCTCTTGGTTCCCCAAATTTCGTTCTTCTATGTTGAAGCGTTCGTTTACACTAACAGTTTCCACTCTGGTATTTCACTCTGTTTTCTCCTATATTGATAGATGTATTTGGAACTCTAAATCAAACACGGTTTGTGCTAGCTTCTTGAAACTTGACACAGTAAAGCAGTTTCACATTGTAACTCTATGTTTTGTTTCCTTTTCATGTAGCTTTAAGCAGTGACTGGCGAGAAACACTTTCATTGAAAGGGGTTGCAAGCTTCCAAAAATTACGTGTCTCCAGAAATCTCAGCAATTATTTTTTCACCCAAACTGGATGATACTTTCAGGTAATGATCAGTACACTAAGCCCACTTGGTTCCCCAAATTTCGTTCTTCTATGTTGAAGCGTTCGTTTCCAGTAACAGTTTGAATTTTGTCGTTTCACTCTGTTTTCTCCTATATTGATAGATGTACTTGGAACTCTAAATCAAACACGGTTTGTGCTAGCTTCTTGAAACTTGACACAGTAAAGCAGTTTCAAATTCTAACTCTATGTTTTGTTTCCTTTTCATGTAGCCCTAAGCAGTGACTGGCGAGAAACACTTTCATTGAAAGGGGTTGCAAGCTTCCAAAAATTACGAGTCTTCAGAAATCTCAGCAAATATTTTTTCACCCAAACTGGATGATACTTTCAGGTAATGATCAGTACACTAAGCCCACTTGGTTCCCCAAATTTCGTTCTTCTATGTTGAAGCGTTCGTTTCCAGTAACAGTTTGAATTTTGTCGTTTCACTCTGTTTTCTCCTATATTGATAGATGTATTTGGAACACTAAATCAAACACGGTTTGTGCTAGCTTCTTGAAACTTGACACAGTAAAGCAGTTTCACATTCTAACTCTATGTTTTGTTTCCTTTTCATGTAGCTTTAAGCAGTGACTGGCGAGAAACACCTTCATTGAAAGGGGTTGCAAGCTTCCAAAAATCACGAGTCTCCAGAAATCTCAGCAAATATTTTTTCACCCAAACTGGATGATACTTTCAGGTAATGATCAGTACACTTGGCCCACTTGGTTCTCCATATTTCCTTCTTCTATGTTGAAGCGTTCGTTTACAGTAACAGTTTCCACTCTGGCATTACACTCTGTTTTCTCCTATATTGATAGATGTATTTGGAACTCTAAATCAAACACGGTTTGTGCTAGCTTCTTGAAACTTGACACAGTAATGCAGTTTCACATTCTAACAATATGTTTTGTTTCCTTTTCATGTAGCCCTAAGCAGTGACTGGCGAGAAACACTTTCATTGAAAGGGGTTGCAAGCTTCCAAAAATTACGAGTCTCCAGAAATCTCAGCAAATATTTTTTCACCCAAACTGGATGATACTTTCAGGTAATGATCAGTACACTAAGCCCACTTGGTTCTCCAAATTTCGTTCTTCTATGTTTAAGCGTTCGTTTCTAGTAACAATTTGAATTTTGTCGTTACACTCTGTTTTCTCCTATATTGATAGATGTATTTGGAACTCTAAATCAAACACGGTTTGTGCTAGCTTCTTGAAACTTGACACAGTAAAGCAGTTTCACATTCTAACTCTATGTTTTGTTTCCTTTTCATGTAGCCCTAAGCAGTGACTGGCGAGAAACACTTTCATTGAAAGGGGTTGCAAGCTTCCAAAAATTACGAGTCTCCAGAAATCTCAGCAAATATTTTTTCACCCAAACTGGATGATACTTTCAGGTAATGATCAGTACACTAAGCCCACTTGGTTCTCCAAATTTCATTCTTCTATGTTGAAGCTTTCGTTTCCAGTAACAGTTTCCATTCTGGCATTTCACTCTGTTTTCTCCTATATTGATAGATGTATTTGGAACTCTAAATCAAACACGGTTTGTGCTAGCTTCTTGAAACTTGACACAGTAAAGCAGTTTCACATTCTAACTCTATGTTTTGTTTCCTTTTCATGTAGCCCTAAGCAGTGACTGGCGAGAAACACTTTCATTGAAAGGGGTTGCAAGCTTCCAAAAATTACGAGTCTCCAGAAATCTCAGCAAATATTTTTTCACCCAAACTGGATGATACTTTCAGGTAATGATCAGTACACTAAGCCCACTTGGTTCCCCAAATTTCGTTCTTCTATGTTGAAGCGTTCGTTTCCAGTAACAGTTTGAATTTTGTCGTTTCACTCTGTTTTCTCCTATATTGATAGATGTATTTGGAACACTAAATCAAACACGGTTTGTGCTAGCTTCTTGAAACTTGACACAGTAAAGCAGTTTCACATTCTAACTCTATGTTTTGTTTCCTTTTCATGTAGCTTTAAGCAGTGACTGGCGAGAAACACTTTCATTGAAAGGGGTTGCAAGCTTCCAAAAATCACGAGTCTCCAGAAATCTCAGCAAATATTTTTTCACCCAAACTGGATGATACTTTCAGGTAATGATCAGTACACTTGGCCCACTTGGTTCTCCATATTTCGTTCTTCTATGTTGAAGCGTTCGTTTACAGTAACAGTTTCCACTCTGGCATTTCACTCTGTTTTCTCCTATATTGATAGATGTATTTGGAACTCTAAATCAAACACGGTTTGTGCTAGCTTCTTGAAACTTGACACAGTAAAGCAGTTTCACATTCTAACTCTATGTTTTGTTTCCTTTTCATGTAGCCCTAAGCAGTGACTGGCGAGAAACACTTTCATTGAAAGGGGTTGCAAGCTTCCAAAAATTACGAGTCTCCAGAAATCTCAGCAAATATTTTTTCACCCAAACTGGATGATACTTTCAGGTAATGATTAGTACACTAAGCCCACTTGGTTCTCCAAATTTCGTTCTTCTATGTTGAAGCGTTCGTTTCTAGTAACAATTTGAATTTTGTCGTTTCACTCTGTTTTCTCCTATATAGATAGATGTATTTGGAACTCTAAATCAAACACGGTTTGTGCTAGCTTCTTGAAACTTGACAAAGTAAAGCAGTTTCACATTCTAACTCTATGTTTTGTTTCCTTTTCATGTAGCCCTAAGCAGTGACTGGCGAGAAACACTTTCATTGAAAGGGGTTGCAAGCTTCCAAAAATTACGAGTCTTCAGAAATCTCAGCAAATATTTTTTCACCCAAACTGGATGATACTTTCAGGTAATGATCAGTACACTAAGCCCACTTGGTTCCCCAAATTTCGTTCTTCTATGTTGAAGCGTTCGTTTCCAGTAACAGTTTGAATTTTGTCGTTTCACTCTGTTTTCTCCTATATTGATAGATGTATTTGGAACACTAAATCAAACACGGTTTGTGCTAGCTTCTTGAAACTTGACACAGTAAAGCAGTTTCACATTCTAACTCTATGTTTTGTTTCCTTTTCATGTAGCTTTAAGCAGTGACTGGCGAGAAACACCTTCATTGAAAGGGGTTGCAAGCTTCCAAAAATCACGAGTCTCCAGAAATCTCAGCAAATATTTTTTCACCCAAACTGGATGATACTTTCAGGTAATGATCAGTACACTTGGCCCACTTGGTTCTCCATATTTCCTTCTTCTATGTTGAAGCGTTCGTTTACAGTAACAGTTTCCACTCTGGCATTACACTCTGTTTTCTCCTATATTGATAGATGTATTTGGAACTCTAAATCAAACACGGTTTGTGCTAGCTTCTTGAAACTTGACACAGTAATGCAGTTTCACATTCTAACAATATGTTTTGTTTCCTTTTCATGTAGCCCTAAGCAGTGACTGGCGAGAAACACTTTCATTGAAAGGGGTTGCAAGCTTCCAAAAATTACGAGTCTCCAGAAATCTCAGCAAATATTTTTTCACCCAAACTGGATGATACTTTCAGGTAATGATCAGTACACTAAGCCCACTTGGTTCCCCAAATTTCGTTCTTCTATGTTTAAGCGTTCGTTTCTAGTAACAGTTTGAATTTTGTCGTTACACTCTGTTTTCTCCTATATTGATAGATGTATTTGGAACTCTAAATCAAACACGGTTTGTGCTAGCTTCTTGAAACTTGACACAGTAAAGCAGTTTCACATTCTAACTCTATGTTTTGTTTCCTTTTCATGTAGCCCTAAGCAGTGACTGGCGAGAAACACTTTCATTGAAAGGGGTTGCAAGCTTCCAAAAATTACGAGTCTCCAGAAATCTCAGCAAATATTTTTTCACCCAAACTGGATGATACTTTCAGGTAATGATCAGTACACTAGGCCCACTTGGTTCTCCAAATTTCGTTCTTCTATGTTGAAGCTTTCGTTTCCAGTAACAGTTTCCATTCTGGCATTTCACTCTGTTTTCTCCTATATTGATAGATGTATTTGGAACTCTAAATCAAACACGGTTTGTGCTAGCTTCTTGAAACTTGACACAGTAAAGCAGTTTCACATTCTAACTCTATGTTTTGTTTCCTTTTCATGTAGCCCTAAGCAGTGACTGGCGAGAAACACTTTCATTGAAAGGGGTTGCAAGCTTCCAAAAATTACGAGTCTCCAGAAATCTCAGCAAATATTTTTTCACCCAAACTGGATGATACTTTCAGGTAATGATCAGTACACTAAGCCCACTTGGTTCCCCAAATTTCGTTCTTCTATGTTGAAGCGTTCGTTTCCAGTAACAGTTTGAATTTTGTCGTTTCACTCTGTTTTCTCCTATATTGATAGATGTATTTGGAACACTAAATCAAACACGGTTTGTGCTAGCTTCTTGAAACTTGACACAGTAAAGCAGTTTCACATTCTAACTCTATGTTTTGTTTCCTTTTCATGTAGCTTTAAGCAGTGACTGGCGAGAAACACTTTCATTGAAAGGGGTTGCAAGCTTCCAAAAATCACGAGTCTCCAGAAATCTCAGCAAATATTTTTTCAACCAAACTGGATGATAGTTTCAGGTAATGATCAGAACACTAAGCCCACTTGGTTCTCCAAATTTCGTTCTTCTATGTTGAAGCGTTCGTTTCCAGTAACAGTTTCCACTCTGGCATTTCACTCTGTTTTCTCCTATATTGATAGATGTATTTGGAACTCTAAATCAAACACGGTTTGTGCTAGCTTCTTGAAACTTGACACAGTAAAGCAGTTTCACATTCTAACTCTATGTTTTGTTTCCTTTTCATGTAGCCCTAAGCAGTGACTGGCGAGAAACACTTTCATTGAAAGGGGTTGCAAGCTTCCAAAAATTACGTGTCTCCAGAAATCTCAGCAAATATTTTTTCACCCAAACTGGATGATACTTTCAGGTAATGATTAGTACACTAAGCCCACTTGGTTCTCCATATTTCGTTCTTTTATGTTGAAGCGTTCGTTTCTAGTAACAATTTGAATTTTGTCGTTTCACTCTGTTTTCTCCTATATTGATAGATGTATTTGGAACTCTAAATCAAACACGGTTTGTGCTAGCTTCTTGAAACTTGACAAAGTAAAGCAGTTTCACATTCTAACTCTATGTTTTGTTTCCTTTTCATGTAGCCCTAAGCAGTGACTGGCGAGAAACACTTTCTTTGAAAGGGGTTGCAAGCTTCCAAAAATTACGAGTCTTCAGAAATCTCAGCAAATATTTTTTCACCCAAACTAGATGATAGTTTCAGGTAATGATCAGTACACTAAGCCCTCTTGGTTCTCCAAATTTCGTTCTTCTATGTTGAAGCGTTCGTTTCCAGTAACAGTTTCCATTCTGGCATTTCACTCTGTTTTCTCCTATATTGATAGATGTATTTGGAACTCTAAATCAAACACGGTTTGTGCTAGCTTCTTGAAACTTGACACAGTAAAGCAGTTTCACATTCTAACTCTATGTTTTGTTTCCTTTTCTTGTAGCCCTAAGCAGTGACGGGCGAGAAACACTTTCATTGAAAGGGGTTGCAAGCTTCCAAAAATTACGTGTCTCCAGAAATCTCAGCAAATATATTTTCACCCAAACTGGATGATACTTTCAGGTAATGATCAGTACACTTGGCCCACTTGGTTCTCCATATTTCGTTCTTTTATGTTGAAGCGTTCGTTTACACTAACAGTTTCCACTCTGGCATTTCACTCTGTTTTCTCCTATATTGATAGATGTATTTGGAACTCTAAATCAAACACGGTTTGTGCTAGCTTCTTGAAACTTGACACAGTAAAGCAGTTTCACATTCTAACTCTATGTTTTGTTTCCTTTTCATGTAGCCCTAAGCAGTGACTGGCGAGAAACACTTTCATTGAAAGGGGTTGCAAGCTTCCAAAAATTACGAGTCTCCAGAAATCTCAACAAATATTTTTTCACCCAAACTAGATGATACTTTCAGGTAATGATCAGTACACTAAGCCCACTTGGTTCCCCAAATTTCGTTCTTCTATGTTGAAGCGTTCGTTTCCAGTAACAGTTTGAATTTTTGCGTTTCACTCTGTTTTCTCCTATATTGATAGATGTATTTGGAACTCTAAATCAAACACGGTTTGTGCTAGCTTCTTGAAACTTGACACAGTAAAGCAGTTTCACATTGTAACTCTATGTTTTGTTTCCTTTTCATGTAGCTTTAAGCAGTGACTGGCGAGAAACACTTTCATTGAAAGGGGTTGCAAGCTTCCAAAAATTACGAGTCTCCAGAAATCTCAGCAAATATTTTTTCACCCAAACTGGATGATACTTTCAGGTAATGATCAGTACACTAAGCCCACTTGGTTCTCCAAATTTCATTCTTCTATGTTGAAGCGTTCGTTTCCAGTAACAGTTTCCATTCTGGCATTTCACTCTGTTTTCTCCTATATTGATAGATGTATTTGGAACTCTAAATCAAACACGGTTTGTGCTAGCTTCTTGAAACTTGACACAGTAAAGCAGTTTCACATTCTAACTCTATGCTTTGTTTCCTTTCATGTAGCCCTAAGCAGTGACTGGCGAGAAACACTTTCATTGAAAGGGGTTGCAAGCTTCCAAAAATTACGAGTCTCCAGAAATCTCAGCAAATATTTTTTCACCCAAACTGGATGATAGTTTCAGGTAATGATCAGAACACTAAGCCCACTTGGTTCTCCAAATTTCGTTCTTCTATGTTGAAGCGTTCGTTTCCAGTAACAGTTTCCATTCTGGCATTTCACTCTGTTTTCTCCTATATTGATAGATGTATTTGGAACTCTAAATCAAACACAGTTTGTGCTAGCTTCTTGAAACTTGACACAGTAAAGCAGTTTCACATTCTAACTCTATGTTTTGTTTCCTTTTCTTGTAGCCCTAAGCAGTGACGGGCGAGAAACACTTTCATTGAAAGGGGTTGCAAGCTTCCAAAAATTACTAGTCTCCAGAAATCTCAGCAAATATATTTTCACCCAAACTGGATGATACTTTCAGGTAATGATCAGTACAATTGGCCCACTTGGTTCTCCATATTTCGTTCTTCTATGTTGAAGCGTTCGTTTACACTAACAGTTTCCACTCTGGCATTTCACTCTGTTTTCTCCTATATTGATAGATGTATTTGGAACTCTAAATCAAACACGGTTTGTGCTAGCTTCTTGAAACTTGACACAGTAAAGCAGTTTCACATTCTAACTCTATGTTTTGTTTCCTTTTCATGTAGCCCTAAGCAGTGACTGGCGAGAAACACTTTCATTGAAAGGGGTTGCAAGCTTCCAAAAATTACGAGTCTTCAGAAATCTCAGCAGATATTTTTTCACCCAAACTAGATGATACTTTCAGGTAATGATCAGTACACTTAGCCCTCTTGGTTCCCCAAATTTCGTTCTTCTATGTTGAAGCGTTCGTTTACACTAACAGTTTCCACTCTGGTATTTCACTCTGTTTTCTCCTATATTGATAGATGTATTTGGAACTCTAAATCAAACACGGTTTGTGCTAGCTTCTTGAAACTTGACACAGTAAAGCAGTTTCACATTGTAACTCTATGTTTTGTTTCCTTTTCATGTAGCTTTAAGCAGTGACTGGCGAGAAACACTTTCATTGAAAGGGGTTGCAAGCTTCCAAAAATTACGTGTCTCCAGAAATCTCAGCAATTATTTTTTCACCCAAACTGGATGATACTTTCAGGTAATGATCAGTACACTAAGCCCACTTGGTTCCCCAAATTTCGTTCTTCTATGTTGAAGCGTTCGTTTCCAGTAACAGTTTGAATTTTGTCGTTTCACTCTGTTTTCTCCTATATTGATAGATGTACTTGGAACTCTAAATCAAACACGGTTTGTGCTAGCTTCTTGAAACTTGACACAGTAAAGCAGTTTCAAATTCTAACTCTATGTTTTGTTTCCTTTTCATGTAGCCCTAAGCAGTGACTGGCGAGAAACACTTTCATTGAAAGGGGTTGCAAGCTTCCAAAAATTACGAGTCTTCAGAAATCTCAGCAAATATTTTTTCACCCAAACTGGATGATACTTTCAGGTAATGATCAGTACACTAAGCCCACTTGGTTCCCCAAATTTCGTTCTTCTATGTTGAAGCGTTCGTTTCCAGTAACAGTTTGAATTTTGTCGTTTCACTCTGTTTTCTCCTATATTGATAGATGTATTTGGAACACTAAATCAAACACGGTTTGTGCTAGCTTCTTGAAACTTGACACAGTAAAGCAGTTTCACATTCTAACTCTATGTTTTGTTTCCTTTTCATGTAGCTTTAAGCAGTGACTGGCGAGAAACACCTTCATTGAAAGGGGTTGCAAGCTTCCAAAAATCACGAGTCTCCAGAAATCTCAGCAAATATTTTTTCACCCAAACTGGATGATACTTTCAGGTAATGATCAGTACACTTGGCCCACTTGGTTCTCCATATTTCCTTCTTCTATGTTGAAGCGTTCGTTTACAGTAACAGTTTCCACTCTGGCATTACACTCTGTTTTCTCCTATATTGATAGATGTACTTGGAACTCTAAATCAAACACGGTTTGTGCGAGCTTCTTGAAACTTGACACAGTAATGCAGTTTCACATTCTAACAATATGTTTTGTTTCCTTTTCATGTAGCCCTAAGCAGTGACTGGCGAGAAACACTTTCATTGAAAGGGGTTGCAAGCTTCCAAAAATTACGAGTCTCCAGAAATCTCAGCAAATATTTTTTCACCCAAACTGGATGATACTTTCAGGTAATGATCAGTACACTAAGCCCACTTGGTTCTCCAAATTTCGTTCTTCTATGTTTAAGCGTTCGTTTCCAGTAACAATTTGAATTTTGTCGTTACACTCTGTTTTCTCCTATATTGATAGATGTATTTGGAACTCTAAATCAAACACGGTTTGTGCTAGCTTCTTGAAACTTGACACAGTAAAGCAGTTTCACATTCTAACTCTATGTTTTGTTTCCTTTTCATGTAGCCCTAAGCAGTGACTGGCGAGAAACACTTTCATTGAAAGGGGTTGCAAGCTTCCAAAAATCACGAGTCTCCAGAAATCTCAGCAAATATTTTTTCACCCAAACTGGATGATACTTTCAGGTAATGATCAGTACACTAAGCCCACTTGGTTCTCCAAATTTCATTCTTCTATGTTGAAGCTTTCGTTTCCAGTAACAGTTTCCACTCTGGCATTTCACTCTGTTTTCTCCTATATTGATAGATGTATTTGGAACTCTAAATCAAACACGGTTTGTGCTAGCTTCTTGAAACTTGACACAGTAAAGCAGTTTCACATTCTAACTCTATGTTTTGTTTCCTTTTCATGTAGCCCTAAGCAGTGACTGGCGAGAAACACTTTCATTGAAAGGGGTTGCAAGCTTCCAAAAATTACGAGTCTCCAGAAATCTCAGCAAATATTTTTTCACCCAAACTGGATGATACTTTCAGGTAATGATCAGTACACTAAGCCCACTTGGTTCCCCAAATTTCGTTCTTCTATGTTGAAGCGTTCGTTTCCAGTAACAGTTTGAATTTTGTCGTTTCACTCTGTTTTCTCCTATATTGATAGATGTATTTGGAACACTAAATCAAACACGGTTTGTGCTAGCTTCTTGAAACTTGACACAGTAAAGCAGTTTCACATTCTAACTCTACGTTTTGTTTCCTTTTCATGTAGCCCTAAGCAGTGACTGGCGAGAAACACTTTCATTGAAAGGGGTTGCAAGCTTCCAAAAATCACGAGTCTCCAGAAATCTCAGCAAATATTTTTTCACCCAAACTGGATGATACTTTCAGGTAATGATCAGTACACTTGGCCCACTTGGTTCTCCATATTTCGTTCTTCTATGTTGAAGCGTTCGTTTACAGTAACAGTTTCCACTCTGGCATTACACTCTGTTTTCTCCTATATTGATAGATGTATTTGGAACTCTAAATCAAACACGGTTTGTGCTAGCTTCTTGAAACTTGACACAGTAATGCAGTTTCACATTCTAACAATATGTTTTGTTTCCTTTTCATGTAGCACTAAGCAGTGACTGGCGAGAAACACTTTCATTGAAAGGGGTTGCAAGCTTCCAAAAATTACGAGTCTCCAGAAATCTCAGCAAATATTTTTTCACCCAAGCTGCATGATACTTTCAGGTAATGATCAGTACACTAAGCCCACTTGGTTCCCCAAATTTCGTTCTTCTATGTTGAAGCGTTCGTTTCCAGTAACAGTTAGAATTTTGGCGTTTCACTCTGTTTTCTCCTATATTGATAGATGTATTTGGAACTCTAAATCAAACACGGTTTGTGCTAGCTTCTTGAAACTTGACACAGTAAAGCAGTTTCACATTCTAACTCTAATTTTTGTTTCCTTTTCATGTAGCTTTAAGCAGTGACTGGCGAGAAACACTTTCATTGAAAGGGGTTGCAAGCTTCCAAAAATCACGAGTCTCCAGAAATCTCAGCAAATATTTTTTCACCCAAACTGGATGATACTTTCAGGTAATGATCAGTACACTTGGCCCACTTGGTTCTCCATATTTCGTTCTTCTATGTTGAAGCGTTCGTTTCCAGTAACAGTTTGAATTTTTGCGTTTCACTCTGTTTTCTCCTATATTGATAGATGTATTTGGAACTCTAAATCAAACACGGTTTGTGCTAGCTTCTTGAAACTTGACACAGTAAAGCAGTTTCACATTCTAACTCTATGTTTTGTTTCCTTTCATGTAGCCCTAAGCAGTGACTGGCGAGAAACACTTTCATTGAAAGGGGTTGCAAGCTTCCAAAAATTACGAGTCTCCAGAAATCTCAACAAATATTTTTTAACCCAAACTAGATGATACTTTCAGGTAATGATCAGTACACTAAGCCCACTTGGTTCCCCAAATTTCGTTCTTCTATGTTGAAGCGTTCGTTTCCAGTAACAGTTTGAATTTTTGCGTTTCACTCTGTTTTCTCCTATATTGATAGATGTATTTGGAACTCTAAATCCAACACGGTTTGTGCTAGCTTCTTGAAACTTGACACAGTAAAGCAGTTTCACATTCTAACTCTATGTTTTGTTTCCTTTTCATGTAGCTTTAAGCAGTGACTGGCGAGAAACACTTTCATTGAAAGGGGTTGCAAGCTTCCAAAAATTACGTGTCTCCAGAAATCTCAGCAAATATTTTTTGACCCAAACTGGATGATACTTTCAGGTAATGATCAGTACACTAAGCCCACTTGGTTCTCCAAATTTCGTTCTTCTATGTTGAAGCGTTCGTTTCCAGTAACAGTTTGAATTTTGTCGTTTCACTCTGTTTTCTCCTATATTGATAGATGTATTTGGAACACTAAATCAAACACGGTTTGTGCTAGCTTCTTGAAACTTGACACAGTAAAGCAGTTTCACATTCTAACTCTATGTTTTGTTTCCTTTTCATGTAGCTTTAAGCAGTGACTGGCGAGAAACACATTCATTGAAAGGGGTTGCAAGCTTCCAAAAATCACGAGTCTCCAGAAATCTCAGCAAATATTTTTTCACCCAAACTGGATGATACTTTCAGGTAATGATCAGTACACTTGGCCCACTTGGTTCTCCATATTTCGTTCTTCTATGTTGAAGCGTTCGTTTACAGTAACAGTTTCCACTCTGGCATTACACTCTGTTTTCTCCTATATTGATAGATGTATTTGGAACTCTAAATCAAACACGGTTTGTGCTAGCTTCATGAAACTTGACACAGTAGTGCAGTTTCACATTCTAACAATAGGTTTTGTTTCCTTTTCATGTAGCCCTAAGCAGTGACTGGCGAGAAACACTTTCATTGAAAGGGGTTGCAAGCTTCCAAAAATTACGAGTCTCCAGAAATCTCAGCAAATATTTTTTCACCCAAGCTGCATGATACTTTCAGGTAATGATCAGTACACTAAGCCCACTTGGTTCCCCAAATTTCGTTCTTCTATGTTGAAGCATTCGTTTCCAGTAACAGTTAGAATTTTGGCGTTTCACTCTGTTTTCTCCTATATTGATAGATGTATTTGGAACTCTAAATCAAACACGGTTTGTGCTAGCTTCTTGAAACTTGACACAGTAAAGCAGTTTCACATTCTAACTCTATTTTTTGTTTCCTTTTCATGTAGCTTTAAGAAGTGACTGGCGAGAAACACTTTCATTGAAAGGGGTTGCAAGCTTCCAAAAATTACGAGTCTCCAGAAATCTCAGCAAATATTTTTTCACCCAAACTGGATGATACTTTCAGGTAATAATCAGTACACTAAGCCCACTTGGTTCCCCAAATTTCGTTCTTCTATGTTGAAGCGTTCGTTTCCAGTAACAGTTTGAATTTTGTCGTTTCACTCTGTTTTCTCCTATATTGATAGATGTATTTGGAACACTAAATCAAACAAGGTTTGTGCTAGCTTCTTGAAACTTGACACAGTAAAGCAGTTTCACATTCTAACTCTATGTTTGTTTCCTTTTCATGTAGCTTTAAGCAGTGACTGGCGAGAAACACCTTCATTGAAAGGGGTTGCAAGCTTCCAAAAATCACGAGTCTCCAGAAATCTCAGCAAATATTTTTTCACCCAAACTGGATGATACTTTCAGGTAATGATCAGTACACTTGGCCCACTTGGTTCTCCATATTTCCTTCTTCTATGTTGAAGCGTTCGTTTACAGTAACAGTTTCCACTCTGGCATTACACTCTGTTTTCTCCTATATTGATAGATGTATTTGGAACTCTAAATCAAACACGGTTTGTGCTAGCTTCTTGAAACTTGACACAGTAATGCAGTTTCACATTCTAACAATATGTTTTGTTTCCTTTTCATGTAGCCCTAAGCAGTGACTGGCGAGAAACACTTTCATTGAAAGGGGTTGCAAGCTTCCAAAAATTACGAGTCTCCAGAAATCTCAGCAAATATTTTTTCACCCAAACTGGATGATACTTTCAGGTAATGATTAGTACACTAAGCCCACTTGGTTCTCCAAATTTCGTTCTTCTATGTTTAAGCGTTCGTTTCTAGTAACAATTTGAATTTTGTCGTTACACTCTGTTTTCTCCTATATTGATAGATGTATTTGGAACTCTAAATCAAACACGGTTTGTGCTAGCTTCTTGAAACTTGACACAGTAAAGCAGTTTCACATTCTAACTCTATGTTTTGTTTCCTTTTCATGTAGCCCTAAGCAGTGACTGGCGAGAAACACTTTCATTGAAAGGGGTTGCAAGCTTCCAAAAATTACGAGTCTCCAGAAATCTCAGCAAATATTTTTTCACCCAAACTGGATGATAGTTTCAGGTAATGATCAGAACACTAAGCCCACTTGGTTCTCCAAATTTCGTTCTTCTATGTTGAAGCGTTCGTTTCCAGTAACAGTTTCCATTCTGGCATTTCACTCTGTTTTCTCCTATATTGATAGATGTATTTGGAACTCTAAATCAAACACAGTTTGTGCTAGCTTCTTGAAACTTGACACAGTAAAGCAGTTTCACATTCTAACTCTATGTTTTGTTTCCTTTTCTTGTAGCCCTAAGCAGTGACGGGCGAGAAACACTTTCATTGAAAGGGGTTGCAAGCTTCCAAAAATTACTAGTCTCCAGAAATCTCAGCAAATATATTTTCACCCAAACTGGATGATACTTTCAGGTAATGATCAGTACACTTGGCCCACTTGGTTCTCCATGTTTCGTTCTTCTATGTTGAAGCGTTCGTTTACACTAACAGTTTCCACTCTGGCATTTCACTCTGTTTTCTCCTATATTGATAGATGTATTTGGAACTCTAAATCAAACACGGTTTGTGCTAGCTTCTTGAAACTTGATACAGTAAAGCAGTTTCACATTCTAACTCTATGTTTTGTTTCCTTTTCATGTAGCCCTAAGCAGTGACTGGCGAGAAACACTTTCATTGAAAGGGGTTGCAAGCTTCCAAAAATTACGAGTCTCCAGAAATCTCAGCAAATATTTTTTCACCCAAACTGGATGATACTTTCAGGTAATGATCAGTACACTAAGCCCACTTGGTTCTCCAAATTTCATTCTTCTATGTTGAAGCGTTCGTTTCCAGTAACAGTTTCCATTCTGGCATTTCACTCTGTTTTCTCCTATATTGATAGATGTATTTGGAACTCTAAATCAAACACGGTTTGTGCTAGCTTCTTGAAACTTGACACAGTAAAGCAGTTTCACATTCTAACTCTATGTTTTGTTTCCTTTTCATGTAGCCCTAAGCAGTGACTGGCGAGAAACACTTTCATTGAAAGGGGTTGCAAGCTTCCAAAAATTACGAGTCTCCAGAAATCTCAACAAATATTTTTTCACCCAAACTGGATGATACTTTCAGGTAATGATCAGTACACTAAGCCCACTTGGTTCTCCAAATTTCATTCTTCTATGTTGAAGCGTTCGTTTCCAGTAACAGTTTCCATTCTGGCATTTCACTCTGTTTTCTCCTATATTGATAGATGTATTTGGAACTCTAAATCAAACACGGTTTGTGCTAGCTTCTTGAAACTTGACACAGTAAAGCAGTTTCACATTCTAACTCTATTTTTTGTTTCCTTTTCATGTAGCTTTAAGAAGTGACTGGCGAGAAACACTTTCATTGAAAGGGGTTGCAAGCTTCCAAAAATTACGAGTCTCCAGAAATCTCAGCAAATATTTTTTCACCCAAACTGGATGATACTTTCAGGAAATGATCAGTACACTAAGCCCACTTGGTTCCCCAAATTTCGTTCTTCTATGTTGAAGCGTTCGTTTCCAGTAACAGTTTGAATTTTGTCGTTTCACTCTGTTTTCTCCTATATTGATAGATGTATTTGGAACACTAAATCAAACACGGTTTGTGCTAGCTTCTTGAAACTTGACACAGTAAAGCAGTTTCACATTCTAACTCTATGTTTTGTTTCCTTTTCATGTAGCTTTAAGCAGTGACTGGCGAGAAACACTTTCATTGAAAGGGGTTGCAAGCTTCCAAAAATCACGAGTCTCCAGAAATCTCAGCAAATATTTTTTCACCCAAACTGGATGATACTTTCAGGTAATGATCAGTACACTTGGCCCACTTGGTTCTCCATATTTCGTTCTTCTATGTTGAAGCGTTCGTTTACAGTAACAGTTTCCACTCTGGCATTACACTCTGTTTTCTCCTATATTGATAGATGTATTTGGAACTCTAAATCAAACACGGTTTGTGCTAGCTTCTTGAAACTTGACACAGTAATGCAGTTTCACATTCTAACAATATGTTTTGTTTCCTTTTCATGTAGCACTAAGCAGTGACTGGCGAGAAACACTTTCATTGAAAGGGGTTGCAAGCTTCCAAAAATTACGAGTCTCCAGAAATCTCAGCAAATATTTTTTCACCCAAGCTGCATGATACTTTCAGGTAATGATCAGTACACTAAGCCCACTTGGTTCCCCAAATTTCGTTCTTCTATGTTGAAGCGTTCGTTTCCAGTAACAGTTAGAATTTTGGCGTTTCACTCTGTTTTCTCCTATATTGATAGATGTATTTGGAACTCTAAATCAAACACGGTTTGTGCTAGCTTCTTGAAACTTGACACAGTAAAGCAGTTTCACATTCTAACTCTAATTTTTGTTTCCTTTTCATGTAGCTTTAAGCAGTGACTGGCGAGAAACACTTTCATTGAAAGGGGTTGCAAGCTTCCAAAAATCACGAGTCTCCAGAAATCTCAGCAAATATTTTTTGACCCAAACTGGATGATACTTTCAGGTAATGATCAGTACACTAAGCCCACTTGGTTCTCCAAATTTCGTTCTTCTATGTTGAAGCGTTCGTTTCCAGTAACAGTTTGAATTTTGTCGTTTCACTCTGTTTTCTCCTATATTGATAGATGTATTTGGAACACTAAATCAAACACGGTTTGTGCTAGCTTCTTGAAACTTGACACAGTAAAGCAGTTTCACATTCTAACTCTATGTTTTGTTTCCTTTTCATGTAGCTTTAAGCAGTGACTGGCGAGAAACACATTCATTGAAAGGGGTTGCAAGCTTCCAAAAATCACGAGTCTCCAGAAATCTCAGCAAATATTTTTTCACCCAAACTGGATGATACTTTCAGGTAATGATCAGTACACTTGGCCCACTTGGTTCTCCATATTTCGTTCTTCTATGTTGAAGCGTTCGTTTACAGTAACAGTTTCCACTCAGGCATTACACTCTGTTTTCTCCTATATTGATAGATGTATTTGGAACTCTAAATCAAACACGGTTTGTGCTAGCTTCTTGAAACTTGACACAGTAGTGCAGTTTCACATTCTAACAATAGGTTTTGTTTCCTTTTCATGTAGCCCTAAGCAGTGACTGGCGAGAAACACTTTCATTGAAAGGGGTTGCAAGCTTCCAAAAATTACGAGTCTCCAGAAATCTCAGCAAATATTTTTTCACCCAAGCTGCATGATACTTTCAGGTAATGATCAGTACACTAAGCCCACTTGGTTCCCCAAATTTCGTTCTTCTATGTTGAAGCATTCGTTTCCAGTAACAGTTAGAATTTTGGCGTTTCACTCTGTTTTCTCCTATATTGATAGATGTATTTGGAACTCTAAATCAAACACGGTTTGTGCTAGCTTCTTGAAACTTGACACAGTAAAGCAGTTTCACATTCTAACTCTATTTTTTGTTTCCTTTTCATGTAGCTTTAAGAAGTGACTGGCGAGAAACACTTTCATTGAAAGGGGTTGCAAGCTTCCAAAAATTACGAGTCTCCAGAAATCTCAGCAAATATTTTTTCACCCAAACTGGATGATACTTTCAGGTAATGATTAGTACACTAAGCCCACTTGGTTCTCCAAATTTCGTTCTTCTATGTTGAAGCGTTCGTTTCTAGTAACAATTTGAATTTTGTCGTTTCACTCTGTTTTCTCCTATATTGATAGATGTATTTGGAACTCTAAATCAAACACGGTTTGTGCTAGCTTCTTGAAACTTGACACAGTAAAGCAGTTTCACATTCTAACTCTATGTTTTGTTTCCTTTTCATGTAGCCCTAAGCAGTGACTGGCGAGAAACACTTTCATTGAAAGGGGTTGCAAGCTTCCAAAAATTACGAGTCTCCAGAAATCTCAGCAAATATTTTTTCACCCAAACTGGATGATAGTTTCAGGTAATGATCAGAACACTAAGCCCACTTGGTTCTCCAAATTTCGTTCTTCTATGTTGAAGCGTTCGTTTCCAGTAACAGTTTCCATTCTGGCATTTCACTCTGTTTTCTCCTATATTGATAGATGTATTTGGAACTCTAAATCAAACACAGTTTGTGCTAGCTTCTTGAAACTTGACACAGTAAAGCAGTTTCACATTCTAACTCTATGTTTTGTTTCCTTTTCTTGTAGCCCTAAGCAGTGACGGGCGAGAAACACTTTCATTGAAAGGGGTTGCAAGCTTCCAAAAATTACTAGTCTCCAGAAATCTCAGCAAATATATTTTCACCCAAACTGGATGATACTTTCAGGTAATGATCAGTACACTTGGCCCACTTGGTTCTCCATATTTCGTTCTTCTATGTTGAAGCGTTCGTTTACACTAACAGTTTCCACTCTGGCATTTCACTCTGTTTTCTCCTATATTGATAGATGTATTTGGAACTCTAAATCAAACACGGTTTGTGCTAGCTTCTTGAAACTTGTCACAGTAAAGCAGTTTCACATTCTAACTCTATGTTTTGTTTCCTTTTCATGTAGCCCTAAGCAGTGACGGGCGAGAAACACTTTCATTGAAAGGGGTTGCAAGCTTCCAAAAATTACGAGTCTTCAGAAATCTCAGCAAATATTTTTTCACCCAAACTAGATGATACTTTCAGGTAATGATCAGTACACTAAGCCCTCTTGGTTCCCCAAATTTCGTTCTTCTATGTTGAAGCGTTCGTTTACACTAACAGTTTCCACTCTGGCATTTCACTCTGTTTTCTCCTATATTGATAGATGTATTTGGAACTCTAAATCAAACACGGTTTGTGCTAGCTTCTTGAAACTTGACACAGTAAAGCAGTTTCACATTGTAACTCTATGTTTTGTTTCCTTTTCATGTATCTTTAAGCAGTGACTGGCGAGAAACACTTTCATTGAAAGGGGTTGCAAGCTTCCAAAAATTACGTGTCTCCAGAAATCTCAGCAAATATTTTTTCACCCAAACTGGATGATACTTTCAGGTAATGATCAGTACACTAATCCCACTTGGTTCTCCAAATTTCATTCTTCTATGTTGAAGCGTTCGTTTCCAGTAACAGTTTGAATTTTTGCGTTTCACTCTGTTTTCTCCTATATTGATAGATGTACTTGGAACTCTAAATCAAACACGGTTTGTGCTAGCTTCTTGAAACTTGACACAGTAAAGCAGTTTCAAATTCTAACTCTATGTTTTGTTTCCTTTTCATGTAGCCCTAAGCAGTGACTGGCGAGAAACACTTTCATTGAAAGGGGTTGCAAGCTTCCAAAAATTACGAGTCTTCAGAAATCTCAGCAAATATTTTTTCACCCAAACTAGATGATACTTTCAGGTAATGATCAGTACACTAAGCCCTCTTGGTTCCCCAAATTTCGTTCTTCCATGTTGAAGCGTTTGTTTCCACTAACAGTTTCCACTCTGGCATTTCACTCTGTTTTCTCCTATATTGATAGATATATTTGGAACTCTAAATCAAACACGGTTTGTGCTAGCTTCTTGAAACTTGACACAGTAAAGCAGTTTCACATTCTAACTCTATGTTTTGTTTCCTTTTCATGTAGCTTTAAGCAGTGACTGGCGAGAAACACTTTCATTGAAATGGGTTGCAAGCTTCCAAAAATTACGAGTCTCCAGAAATCTCAGCAAATATTTTTTCACCCAAACTGGATGATACTTTCAGGTAATGATCAGTACACTAAGCCCACTTGGTTCTCCAAATTTCATTCTTCTATGTTGAAGCGTTCGTTTCCAGTAACAGTTTCCATTCCGGCATTTCACTCTGTTTTCTCCTATATTGATAGATGTATTTGGAACTCTAAATCAAACACCGTTTGTGCTAGCTTCTTGAAACTTGACACAGTAAAGCAGTTTCACATTCTAACTCTATGTTTTGTTTCCTTTTCATGTAGCCCTAAGCAGTGACTGGCGAGAAACACTTTCATTGAAAGGGGTTGCAAGCTTCCAAAAATTACGAGTCTCCAGAAATCTCAGCAAATATTTTTTCACCCAAACTGGATGATACTTTCAGGTAATGATCAGTACACTAAGCCCACTTGGTTCCCCAAATTTCGTTCTTCTATGTTGAAGCGTTCGTTTCCAGTAACAGTTTGAATTTTGTCGTTTCACTCTGTTTTCTCCTATATTGATAGATGTATTTGGAACACTAAATCAAACACGGTTTGTGCTAGCTTCTTGAAACTTGACACAGTAAAGCAGTTTCACATTCTAACTCTATGTTTTGTTTCCTTTTCATGTAGCTTTAAGCAGTGACTGGCGAGAAACACCTTCATTGAAAGGGGTTGCAAGCTTCCAAAAATCACGAGTCTCCAGAAATCTCAGCAAATATTTTTTCACCCAAACTGGATGATACTTTCAGGTAATGATCAGTACACTTGGCCCACTTGGTTCTCCATATTTCGTTCTTCTATGTTGAAGCGTTCGTTTACAGTAACAGTTTCCACTCTGGCATTACACTCTGTTTTCTCCTATATTGATAGATGTATTTGGAACTCTAAATCAAACACGGTTTGTGCTAGCTTCTTGAAACTTGACACAGTAATGCAGTTTTACATTCTAACAATATGTTTTGTTTCCTTTTCATGTAGCCCTAAGCAGTGACTGGCGAGAAACACTTTCATTGAAAGGGGTTGCAAGCTTCCAATAATTACGAGTCTCCAGAAATCTCAGCAAATATTTTTTCACCCAAACTGGATGATACTTTCAGGTAATGATTAGTACACTAAGCCCACTTGGTTCTCCAAATTTCGTTCTTCTATGTTGAAGCGTTCGTTTCTAGTAACAATTTGAATTTTGTCGTTTCACTCTGTTTTCTCCTATATTGATAGATGTATTTGGAACTCTAAATCAAACACGGTTTGTGCTAGCTTCTTGAAACTTGACACAGTAAAGCAGTTTCACATTCTAACTCTATGTTTTGTTTCCTTTTCATGTAGCCCTAAGCAGTGACTGGCGAGAAACACTTTCATTGAAAGGGGTTGCAAGCTTCCAAAAATTACGAGTCTCCAGAAATCTCAGCAAATATTTTTTCACCCAAACTGGATGATAGTTTCAGGTAATGATCAGAACACTAAGCCCACTTGGTTCTCCAAATTTCGTTCTTCTATGTTGAAGCGTTCGTTTCCAGTAACAGTTTCCATTCTGGCATTTCACTCTGTTTTCTCCTATATTGATAGATGTATTTGGAACTCTAAATCAAACACAGTTTGTGCTAGCTTCTTGAAACTTGACACAGTAAAGCAGTTTCACATTCTAACTCTATGTTTTGTTTCCTTTTCTTGTAGCCCTAAGCAGTGACGGGCGAGAAACACTTTCATTGAAAGGGGTTGCAAGCTTCCAAAAATTACTAGTCTCCAGAAATCTCAGCAAATATATTTTCACCCAAACTGGATGATACTTTCAGGTAATGATCAGTACACTTGGCCCACTTGGTTCTCCATGTTTCCTTCTTCTATGTTGAAGCGTTCGTTTACACTAACAGTTTCCACTCTGGCATTTCACTCTGTTTTCTCCTATATTGATAGATGTATTTGGAACTCTAAATCAAACACGGTTTGTGCTAGCTTCTTGAAACTTGACACAGTAAAGCAGTTTCACATTCTAACTCTATGTTTTGTTTCTTTTTCATGTAGCCCTAAGCAGTGACTGGCGAGAAACACTTTCATTGAAAGGGGTTGCAAGCTTCCAAAAATTACGAGTCTCCAGAAATCTCAGCAAATATTTTTTCACCCAAACTGGATGATACTTTCAGGTAATGATCAGTACACTAAGCCCACTTGGTTCCCCAAATTTCGTTCTTCTATGTTGAAGCGTTCGTTTCCAGTAACAGTTTGAATTTTTGCGTTTCACTCTGTTTTCTCCTATATTGATAGATGTATTTGGAACTCTAAATCAAACACGGTTTGTGCTAGCTTCTTGAAACTTGACACAGTAAAGCAGTTTCACATTGTAACTCTATGTTTTGTTTCCTTTTCATGTAGCCCTAAGCAGTGACTGGCGAGAAACACTTTCATTGAAAGGGGTTGCAAGCTTCCAAAAATTACGAGTCTCCAGAAATCTCAGCAAATATTTTTTCACCCAAACTGGATGATACTTTCAGGTAATGATCAGTACACTAAGCCCACTTGGTTCCCCAAATTTCGTTCTTCTATGTTGAAGCGTTCGTTTCCAGTAACAGTTTGAATTTTGTCGTTTCACTCTGTTTTCTCCTATATTGATAGATGTATTTGGAACACTAAATCAAACACGGTTTGTGCTAGCTTCTTGAAACTTGACACAGTAAAGCAGTTTCACATTCTAGCTCTATGTTTTGTTTCCTTTTCATGTAGCTCTAAGCAGTGACTGGCGAGAAACACCTTCATTGAAAGGGGTTGCAAGCTTCCAAAAATCACGAGTCTCCAGAAATCTCAGCAAATATTTTTTCACCCAAACTGGATGATACTTTCAGGTAATGATCAGTACACTTGGCCCACTTGGTTCTCCATATTTCGTTCTTCTATGTTGAAGCGTTCCTTTACAGCAACAGTTTCCACTCTGGCATTACACTCTGTTTTCTCCTATATTGATAGATGTATTTGGAACTCTAAATCAAACACGGTTTGTGCTAGCTTCTTGAAACTTGACACAGTAATGCAGTTTTACATTCTAACAATATGTTTTGTTTCCTTTTCATGTAGCCCTAAGCAGTGACTGGCGAGAAACACTTTCATTGAAAGGGGTTGCAAGCTTCCAATAATTACGAGTCTCCAGAAATCTCAGCAAATATTTTTTCACCCAAACTGGATGATACTTTCAGGTAATGATTAGTACACTAAGCCCACTTGGTTCTCCAAATTTCGTTCTTCTATGTTGAAGCGTTCGTTTCTAGTAACAATTTGAATTTTGTCGTTTCACTCTGTTTTCTCCTATATTGATAGATGTATTTGGAACTCTAAATCAAACACGGTTTGTGCTAGCTTCTTGAAACTTGACACAGTAAAGCAGTTTCACATTCTAACTCTATGTTTTGTTTCCTTTTCATGTAGCCCTAAGCAGTGACTGGCGAGAAACACTTTCATTGAAAGGGGTTGCAAGCTTCCAAAAATTACGAGTCTCCAGAAATCTCAGCAAATATTTTTTCACCCAAACTGGATGATAGTTTCAGGTAATGATCAGAACACTAAGCCCACTTGGTTCTCCAAATTTCGTTCTTCTATGTTGAAGCGTTCGTTTCCAGTAACAGTTTCCATTCTGGCATTTCACTCTGTTTTCTCCTATATTGATAGATGTATTTGGAACTCTAAATCAAACACAGTTTGTGCTAGCTTCTTGAAACTTGACACAGTAAAGCTGTTTCACATTCTAACTCTATGTTTTGTTTCCTTTTCTTGTAGCCCTAAGCAGTGACGGGCGAGAAACACTTTCATTGAAAGGGGTTGCAAGCTTCCAAAAATTACTAGTCTCCAGAAATCTCAGCAAATATATTTTCACCCAAACTGGATGATACTTTCAGGCAATGATCAGTACACTTGGCCCACTTGGTTCTCCATGTTTCCTTCTTCTATGTTGAAGCGTTCGTTTACACTAACAGTTTCCACTCTGGCATTTCACTCTGTTTTCTCCTACATTGATAGATGTATTTGGAACTCTAAATCAAACACGGTTTGTGCTAGCTTCTTGAAACTTGACACAGTAAAGCAGTTTCACATTCTAACTCTATGTTTTGTTTCTTTTTCATGTAGCCCTAAGCAGTGACTGGCGAGAAACACTTTCATTGAAAGGGGTTGCAAGCTTCCAAAAATTACGAGTCTCCAGAAATCTCAGCAAATATTTTTTCACCCAAACTGCATGATACTTTCAGGTAATGATCAGTACACTAAGCCCACTTGGTTCCCCAAATTTCGTTCTTCTATGTTGAAGCGTTCGTTTCCAGTAACAGTTTGAATTTTTGCGTTTCACTCTGTTTTCTCCTATATTGATAGATGTATTTGGAACTCTAAATCAAACACGGTTTGTGCTAGCTTCTTGAAACTTGACACAGTAAAGCAGTTTCACATTGTAACTCTATGTTTTGTTTCCTTTTCATGTAGCTTTAAGCAGTGACTGGCGAGAAACACTTTCATTGAAAGGGGTTGCAAGCTTCCAAAAATTACGAGTCTCCAGAAATATCAGCAAATATTTTTTCACCCAAACTGGATGATACTTTCAGGTAATGATCAGTACACTAAGCCCACTTGGTTCTCCAAATTTCATTCTTCTATGTTGAAGCGTTCGTTTCCAGTAACAGTTTCCATTCTGGCATTTCACTCTGTTTTCTCCTATATTGATAGATGTATTTGGAACTCTAAATCAAACACGGTTTGTGCTAGCTTCTTGAAACTTGACACAGTAAAGCAGTTTCACATTCTAACTCTATGTTTTGTTCCTTTTCATGTAGCCCTAAGCAGTGACTGGCGAGAAGCACTTTCATTGAAAGGGGTTGCAAGCTTCCAAAAATTACGAGTCTCCAGAAATCTCAGCAAATATTTTTTCACCCAAACTGGATGATAGTTTCAGGTAATGATAAGAACACTAAGCCCACTTGGTTCTCCAAATTTCGTTCTTCTATGTTGAAGCGTTCGTTTCCAGTAACAGTTTCCATTCTGGCATTTCACTCTGTTTTCTCCTATATTGATAGATGTACTTGGAACTCTAAATCAAACACAGTTTGTGCTAGCTTCTTGAAACTTGACACAGTAAAGCAGTTTCACATTCTAACTCTATGTTTTGTTTCCTTTTCTTGTAGCCCTAAGCAGTGACGGGCGAGAAACACTTTCATTGAAAGGGGTTGCAAGCTTCCAAAAATTACTAGTCTCCAGAAATCTCAGCAAATATATTTTCACCCAAACTGGATGATACTTTCAGGTAATGATCAGTACACTTGGCCCACTTGGTTCTCCATATTTCGTTCTTCTATGTTGAAGCGTTCGTTTACACTAACAGTTTCCACTCTGGCATTTCACTCTGTTTTCTCCTATATTGATAGATGTATTTGGAACTCTAAATCAAACACGGTTTGTGCTAGCTTCTTGAAACTTGACACAGTAAAGCAGTTTCACATTCTAACTCTATGTTTTGTTTCTTTTTCATGTAGCCCTAAGCAGTGACTGGCGAGAAACACTTTCTTTGAAAGGGGTTGCAAGCTTCCAAAAATTACGAGTCTCCAGAAATCTCAGCAAATATTTTTTCACCCAAACTGCATGATACTTTCAGGTAATGATCAGTACACTAAGCCCACTTGGTTCCCCAAATTTCGTTCTTCTATGTTGAAGCGTTCGTTTCCAGTAACAGTTTGAATTTTTGCGTTTCACTCTGTTTTCTCCTATATTGATAGATGTATTTGGAACTCTAAATCAAACACGGTTTGTGCTAGCTTCTTGAAACTTGACACAGTAAAGCAGTTTCACATTCTAACTCTATGTTTTGTTTCCTTTTCATGTAGCTTTAAGCAGTGACTGGCGAGAAACACTTTCATTGAAAGGGGTTGCAAGCTTCCAAAAATTACGAGTCTCCAGAAATCTCAGCAAATATTTTTTCACCCAAACTGGATGATACTTTCAGGTAATGATCAGTACACTAAGCCCACTTGGTTCTCCAAATTTCATTCTTCTATGTTGAAGCGTTCGTTTCCAGTAACAGTTTGAATTTTTGCGTTTCACTCTGTTTTCTCCTATATTGATAGATGTACTTGGAACTCTAAATCAAACACGGTTTGTGCTAGCTTCTTGAAACTTGACACAGTAAAGCAGTTTCAAATTCTAACTCTATGTTTTGTTTCCTTTTCATGTAGCCCTAAGCAGTGACTGGCGAGAAACACTTTCATTGAAAGGGGTTGCAAGCTTCCAAAAATTACGAGTCTTCAGAAATCTCAGCAAATATTTTTTCACCCAAACTAGATGATACTTTCAGGTAATGATCAGTACACTAAGCCCTCTTGGTTCCCCAAATTTCGTTCTTCCATGTTGAAGCGTTCGTTTCCACTAACAGTTTCCACTCTGGCATTTCACTCTGTTTTCTCCTATATTGATAGATGTATTTGGAACTCTAAATCAAACACGGTTTGTGCTAGCTTCTTGAAACTTGACACAGTAAAGCAGTTTCACATTGTAACTCTATGTTTTGTTTCCTTTTCATGTAGCTTTAAGCAGTGACTGGCGAGAAACACTTTCATTGAAAGGGGTTGCAAGCTTCCAAAAATTACGAGTCTCCAGAAATCTCAGCAAATATTTTTTCACCCAAACTGGATGATACTTTCAGGTAATGATCAGTACACTAAGCCCACTTGGTTCTCCAAATTTCATTCTTCTATGTTGAAGCGTTCGTTTCCAGTAACAGTTTCCATTCTGGCATTTCACTCTGTTTTCTCCTATATTGATAGATGTATTTGGAACTCTAAATCAAACACGGTTTGTGCTAGCTTCTTGAAACTTGACACAGTAAAGCAGTTTCACATTCTAACTCTATGTTTTGTTTCCTTTTCATGTAGCCCTAAGCAGTGACTGGCGAGAAACACTTTCATTGAAAGGGGTTGCAAGCTTCCAAAAATTACGAGTCTCCAGAAATCTCAGCAAATATTTTTTCACCCAAACTGGATGATACTTTCAGGTAATGATCAGTACACTAAGCCCACTTGGTTCCCCAAATTTCGTTCTTCTATGTTGAAGCGTTCGTTTCCAGTAACAGTTTGAATTTTGTCGTTTCACTCTGTTTTCTCCTATATTGATAGATGTATTTGGAACACTAAATCAAACACGGTTTGTGCTAGCTTCTTGAAACTGGACACAGTAAAGCAGTTTCACATTCTAACTCTATGTTTTGTTTCCTTTTCATGTAGCTTTAAGCAGTGACTGGCGAGAAACACCTTCATTGAAAGGGGTTGCAAGCTTCCAAAAATCACGAGTCTCCAGAAATCTCAGCAAATATTTTTTCACCCAAACTGGATGATACTTTCAGGTAATGATCAGTACACTTGGCCCACTTGGTTCTCCATATTTCGTTCTTCTATGTTGAAGCGTTCGTTTACAGTAACAGTTTCCACTCTGGCATTTCACTCTGTTTTCTCCTATATTGATAGATGTATTTGGAACTCTAAATCAAACACGGTTTGTGCTAGCTTCTTGAAACTTGACACAGTAAAGCAGTTTCACATTCTAACTCTATGTTTTGTTTCCTTTTCATGTAGCTTTAAGCAGTGACTGGCGAGAAACACTTGCATTGAAAGGGGTTGCAAGCTTCCAAAAATTACGAGTCTCCAGAAATCTCAGCAAATATTTTTTCACCCAAACTGGATGATACTTTCAGGTAATGATTAGTACACTAAGCCCACTTGGTTCTCCAAATTTCGTTCTTCTATGTTGAAGCGTTCATTTCTAGTAACAATTTGAATTTTGTCGTCTCACTCTGTTTTCTCCTATATTGATAGATGTATTTGGAACTCTAAATCAAACACGGTTTGTGCTAGCTTCTTGAATCTTGACACAGTAAAGCAGTTTCACATTCTAACTCTATGTTTTGTTTCCTTTTCATGTAGCCCTAAGCAGTGACTGGCGAGAAACACTTTCATTGAAAGGGGTTGCAAGCTTCCAAAAATTACGAGTCTCCAGAAATCTCAGCAAATATTTTTTCACCCAAACTGGATGATAGTTTCAGGTAATGATCAGAACACTAAGCCCACTTGGTTCTCCAAATTTCGTTCTTCTATGTTGAAGCGTTCGTTTCCAGTAACAGTTTCCATTCTGGCATTTCACTCTGTTTTCTCCTATATTGATAGATGTATTTGGAACTCTAAATCAAACACAGTTTGTGCTAGCTTCTTGAAACTTGACACAGTAAAGCAGTTTCACATTCTAACTCTATGTTTTGTTTCCTTTTCTTGTAGCCCTAAGCAGTGACGGGCGAGAAACACTTTCATTGAAAGGGGTTGCAAGCTTCCAAAAATTACTAGTCTCCAGAAATCTCAGCAAATATATTTTCACCCAAACTGGATGATACTTTCAGGTAATGATCAGTACACTTGGCCCACTTGGTTCTCCATGTTTCCTTCTTCTATGTTGAAGCGTTCGTTTACACTAACAGTTTCCACTCTGGCATTTCACTCTGTTTTCTCCTATATTGATAGATGTATTTGGAACTCTAAATCAAACACGGTTTGTGCTAGCTTCTTGAAACTTGACACAGTAAAGCAGTTTCACATTCTAACTCTATGTTTTGTTTCTTTTTCATGTAGCCCTAAGCAGTGACTGGCGAGAAACACTTTCATTGAAAGGGGTTGCAAGCTTCCAAAAATTACGAGTCTCCAGAAATCTCAGCAAATATTTTTTCACCCAAACTGGATGATACTTTCAGGTAATGATCAGTACACTAAGCCCACTTGGTTCCCCAAATTTCGTTCTTCTATGTTGAAGCGTTCGTTTCCAGTAACAGTTTGAATTTTTGCGTTTCACTCTGTTTTCTCCTATATTGATAGATGTATTTGGAACTCTAAATCAAACACGGTTTGTGCTAGCTTCTTGAAACTTGACACAGTAAAGCAGTTTCACATTGTAACTCTATGTTTTGTTTCCTTTTCATGTAGCCCTAAGCAGTGACTGGCGAGAAACACTTTCATTGAAAGGGGTTGCAAGCTTCTAAAAATTACGAGTCTCCAGAAATCTCAGCAAATATTTTTTCACCCAAACTGGATGATACTTTCAGGTAATGATCAGTACACTAAGCCCACTTGGTTCCCCAAATTTCGTTCTTCTATGTTGAAGCGTTCGTTTCCAGTAACAGTTTGAATTTTGTCGTTTCACTCTGTTTTCTCCTATATTGATAGATGTATTTGGAACACTAAATCAAACACGGTTTGTGCTAGCTTCTTGAAACTTGACACAGTAAAGCAGTTTCACATTCTAGCTCTATGTTTTGTTTCCTTTTCATGTAGCTCTAAGCAGTGACTGGCGAGAAACACCTTCATTGAAAGGGGTTGCAAGCTTCCAAAAATCACGAGTCTCCAGAAATCTCAGCAAATATTTTTTCACCCAAACTGGATGATACTTTCAGGTAATGATCAGTACACTTGGCCCACTTGGTTCTCCATATTTCGTTCTTCTATGTTGAAGCGTTCCTTTACAGCAACAGTTTCCACTCTGGCATTACACTCTGTTTTCTCCTATATTGATAGATGTATTTGGAACTCTAAATCAAACACGGTTTGTGCTAGCTTCTTGAAACTTGACACAGTAATGCAGTTTTACATTCTAACAATATGTTTTGTTTCCTTTTCATGTAGCCCTAAGCAGTGACTGGCGAGAAACACTTTCATTGAAAGGGGTTGCAAGCTTCCAATAATTACGAGTCTCCAGAAATCTCAGCAAATATTTTTTCACCCAAACTGGATGATACTTTCAGGTAATGATTAGTACACTAAGCCCACTTGGTTCTCCAAATTTCGTTCTTCTATGTTGAAGCGTTCGTTTCTAGTAACAATTTGAATTTTGTCGTTTCACTCTGTTTTCTCCTATATTGATAGATGTATTTGGAACTCTAAATCAAACACGGTTTGTGCTAGCTTCTTGAAACTTGACACAGTAAAGCAGTTTCACATTCTAACTCTATGTTTTGTTTCCTTTTCATGTAGCCCTAAGCAGTGACTGGCGAGAAACACTTTCATTGAAAGGGGTTGCAAGCTTCCAAAAATTACGAGTCTCCAGAAATCTCAGCAAATATTTTTTCACCCAAACTGGATGATAGTTTCAGGTAATGATCAGAACACTAAGCCCACTTGGTTCTCCAAATTTCGTTCTTCTATGTTGAAGCGTTCGTTTCCAGTAACAGTTTCCATTCTGGCATTTCACTCTGTTTTCTCCTATATTGATAGATGTATTTGGAACTCTAAATCAAACACAGTTTGTGCTAGCTTCTTGAAACTTGACACAGTAAAGCTGTTTCACATTCTAACTCTATGTTTTGTTTCCTTTTCTTGTAGCCCTAAGCAGTGACGGGCGAGAAACACTTTCATTGAAAGGGGTTGCAAGCTTCCAAAAATTACTAGTCTCCAGAAATCTCAGCAAATATATTTTCACCCAAACTGGATGATACTTTCAGGCAATGATCAGTACACTTGGCCCACTTGGTTCTCCATGTTTCCTTCTTCTATGTTGAAGCGTTCGTTTACACTAACAGTTTCCACTCTGGCATTTCACTCTGTTTTCTCCTACATTGATAGATGTATTTGGAACTCTAAATCAAACACGGTTTGTGCTAGCTTCTTGAAACTTGACACAGTAAAGCAGTTTCACATTCTAACTCTATGTTTTGTTTCTTTTTCATGTAGCCCTAAGCAGTGACTGGCGAGAAACACTTTCATTGAAAGGGGTTGCAAGCTTCCAAAAATTACGAGTCTCCAGAAATCTCAGCAAATATTTTTTCACCCAAACTGCATGATACTTTCAGGTAATGATCAGTACACTAAGCCCACTTGGTTCCCCAAATTTCGTTCTTCTATGTTGAAGCGTTCGTTTCCAGTAACAGTTTGAATTTTTGCGTTTCACTCTGTTTTCTCCTATATTGATAGATGTATTTGGAACTCTAAATCAAACACGGTTTGTGCTAGCTTCTTGAAACTTGACACAGTAAAGCAGTTTCACATTGTAACTCTATGTTTTGTTTCCTTTTCATGTAGCTTTAAGCAGTGACTGGCGAGAAACACTTTCATTGAAAGGGGTTGCAAGCTTCCAAAAATTACGAGTCTCCAGAAATATCAGCAAATATTTTTTCACCCAAACTGGATGATACTTTCAGGTAATGATCAGTACACTAAGCCCACTTGGTTCTCCAAATTTCATTCTTCTATGTTGAAGCGTTCGTTTCCAGTAACAGTTTCCATTCTGGCATTTCACTCTGTTTTCTCCTATATTGATAGATGTATTTGGAACTCTAAATCAAACACGGTTTGTGCTAGCTTCTTGAAACTTGACACAGTAAAGCAGTTTCACATTCTAACTCTATGTTTTGTTCCTTTTCATGTAGCCCTAAGCAGTGACTGGCGAGAAGCACTTTCATTGAAAGGGGTTGCAAGCTTCCAAAAATTACGAGTCTCCAGAAATCTCAGCAAATATTTTTTCACCCAAACTGGATGATAGTTTCAGGTAATGATAAGAACACTAAGCCCACTTGGTTCTCCAAATTTCGTTCTTCTATGTTGAAGCGTTCGTTTCCAGTAACAGTTTCCATTCTGGCATTTCACTCTGTTTTCTCCTATATTGATAGATGTACTTGGAACTCTAAATCAAACACAGTTTGTGCTAGCTTCTTGAAACTTGACACAGTAAAGCAGTTTCACATTCTAACTCTATGTTTTGTTTCCTTTTCTTGTAGCCCTAAGCAGTGACGGGCGAGAAACACTTTCATTGAAAGGGGTTGCAAGCTTCCAAAAATTACTAGTCTCCAGAAATCTCAGCAAATATATTTTCACCCAAACTGGATGATACTTTCAGGTAATGATCAGTACACTTGGCCCACTTGGTTCTCCATATTTCGTTCTTCTATGTTGAAGCGTTCGTTTACACTAACAGTTTCCACTCTGGCATTTCACTCTGTTTTCTCCTATATTGATAGATGTATTTGGAACTCTAAATCAAACACGGTTTGTGCTAGCTTCTTGAAACTTGACACAGTAAAGCAGTTTCACATTCTAACTCTATGTTTTGTTTCTTTTTCATGTAGCCCTAAGCAGTGACTGGCGAGAAACACTTTCTTTGAAAGGGGTTGCAAGCTTCCAAAAATTACGAGTCTCCAGAAATCTCAGCAAATATTTTTTCACCCAAACTGCATGATACTTTCAGGTAATGATCAGTACACTAAGCCCACTTGGTTCCCCAAATTTCGTTCTTCTATGTTGAAGCGTTCGTTTCCAGTAACAGTTTGAATTTTTGCGTTTCACTCTGTTTTCTCCTATATTGATAGATGTATTTGGAACTCTAAATCAAACACGGTTTGTGCTAGCTTCTTGAAACTTGACACAGTAAAGCAGTTTCACATTCTAACTCTATGTTTTGTTTCCTTTTCATGTAGCTTTAAGCAGTGACTGGCGAGAAACACTTTCATTGAAAGGGGTTGCAAGCTTCCAAAAATTACGAGTCTCCAGAAATCTCAGCAAATATTTTTTCACCCAAACTGGATGATACTTTCAGGTAATGATCAGTACACTAAGCCCACTTGGTTCTCCAAATTTCATTCTTCTATGTTGAAGCGTTCGTTTCCAGTAACAGTTTCCATTCTGGCATTTCACTCTGTTTTCTCCTATATTGATAGATGTATTTGGAACTCTAAATCAAACACGGTTTGTGCTAGATTCTTGAAACTTGACACAGTAAAGCAGTTTCACATTCTAACTCTATGTTTTGTTTCCGATTCATGTAGCCCTAAGCAGTGACTGGCAAGAAACACTTTCATTGAAAGGGGTTGCAAGCTTCCAAAAATTACGAGTCTCCAGAAATCTCAGCAAATATTTTTTCACCCAAACTGGATGATAGTTTCAGGTAATGATCAGAACACTAAGCCCACTTGGTTCTCCAAATTTCGTTCTTCTATGTTGAAGCGTTCGTTTCCAGTAACAGTTTCCATTCTGGCATTTCACTCTGTTTTCTCCTATATTGATAGATGTATTTGGAACTCTAAATCAAACACAGTTTGTGCTAGCTTCTTGAAACTTGACACAGTAAAGCAGTTTCACATTCTAACTCTATGTTTTGTTTCCTTTTCTTGTAGCCCTAAGCAGTGACGGGCGAGAAACACTTTCATTGAAAGGGGTTGCAAGCTTCCAAAAATTACTAGTCTCCAGAAATCTCAGCAAATATATTTTCACCCAAACTGGATGATACTTTCAGGTAATGATCAGTACACTTGGCCCACTTGGTTCTCCATGTTTCCTTCTTCTATGTTGAAGCGTTCGTTTACACTAACAGTTTCCACTCTGGCATTTCACTCTGTTTTCTCCTATATTGATAGATGTATTTGGAACTCTAAATCAAACACGGTTTGTGCTAGCTTCTTGAAACTTGACACAGTAAAGCAGTTTCACATTCTAACTCTATGTTTTGTTTCTTTTTCATGTAGCCCTAAGCAGTGACTGGCGAGAAACACTTTCATTGAAAGGGGTTGCAAGCTTCCAAAAATTACGAGTCTCCAGAAATCTCAGCAAATATTTTTTCACCCAAACTGCATGATAATTTCAGGTAATGATCAGTACACTAAGCCCACTTGGTTCCCCAAATTTCGTTCTTCTATGTTGAAGCGTTCGTTTCCAGTAACAGTTTGAATTTTTGCGTTTCACTCTGTTTTCTCCTATATTGATAGATGTATTTGGAACTCTAAATCAAACACGGTTTGTGCTAGCTTCTTGAAACTTGACACAGTAAAGCAGTTTCACATTCTAACTCTATGTTTTGTTTCCTTTTCATGTAGCCCTAAGCAGTGACTGGCGAGAAGCACTTTCATTGAAAGGGGTTGCAAGCTTCCAAAAATTACGAGTCTCCAGAAATCTCAGCAAATATTTTTTCACCCAAACTGGATGATACTTTCAGGTAATGATCAGAACACTAAGCCCACTTGGTTCTCCAAATTTCGTTCTTCTATGTTGAAGCGTTCGTTTCCAGTAACAGTTTCCATTCTGGCATTTCACTCTGTTTTCTCCTATATTGATAGATGTACTTGGAACTCTAAATCAAACACAGTTTGTGCTAGCTTCTTGAAACTTGACACAGTAAAGCAGTTTCACATTCTAACTCTATGTTTTGTTTCCTTTTCTTGTAGCCCTAAGCAGTGACGGGCGAGAAACACTTTCATTGAAAGGGGTTGCAAGCTTCCAAAAATTACTAGTCTCCAGAAATCTCAGCAAATATATTTTCACCCAAACTGGATGATACTTTCAGGTAATGATCAGTACACTTGGCCCACTTGGTTCTCCATATTTCGTTCTTCTATGTTGAAGCGTTCGTTTACACTAACAGTTTCCACTCTGGCATTTCACTCTGTTTTCTCCTATATTGATAGATGTATTTGGAACTCTAAATCAAACACGGTTTGTGCTAGCTTCTTGAAACTTGACACAGTAAAGCAGTTTCACATTCTAACTCTATGTTTTGTTTCTTTTTCATGTAGCCCTAAGCAGTGACTGGCGAGAAACACTTTCATTGAAAGGGGTTGCAAGCTTCCAAAAATTACGAGTCTCCAGAAATCTCAGCAAATATTTTTTCACCCAAACTGCATGATACTTTCAGGTAATGATCAGTACACTAAGCCCACTTGGTTCCCCAAATTTCGTTCTTCTATGTTGAAGCGTTCGTTTCCAGTAACAGTTTGAATTTTTGCGTTTCACTCTGTTTTCTCCTATATTGATAGATGTATTTGGAACTCTAAATCAAACACGGTTTGTGCTAGCTTCTTGAAACTTGACACAGTAAAGCAGTTTCACATTCTAACTCTATGTTTTGTTTCCTTTTCATGTAGCTTTAAGCAGTGACTGGCGAGAAACACTTTCATTGAAAGGGGTTGCAAGCTTCCAAAAATTACGAGTCTCCAGAAATCTCAGCAAATATTTTTTCACCCAAACTGGATGATACTTTCAGGTAATGATCAGTACACTAAGCCCACTTGGTTCTCCAAATTTCATTCTTCTATGTTGAAGCGTTCGTTTCCAGTAACAGTTTCCATTCTGGCATTTCACTCTGTTTTCTCCTATATTGATAGATGTATTTGGAACTCTAAATCAAACACAGTTTGTGCTAGCTTCTTGAAACTTGACACAGTAAAGCAGTTTCACATTCTAACTCTATGTTTTGTTTCCTTTTCTTGTAGCCCTAAGCAGTGACGGGCGAGAAACACTTTCATTGAAAGGGGTTGCAAGCTTCCAAAAATTACTAGTCTCCAGAAATCTCAGCAAATATATTTTCACCCAAACTGGATGATACTTTCAGGTAATGATCAGTACACTTGGCCCACTTGGTTCTCCATGTTTCCTTCTTCTATGTTGAAGCGTTCGTTTACACTAACAGTTTCCACTCTGGCATTTCACTCTGTTTTCTCCTATATTGATAGATGTATTTGGAACTCTAAATCAAACACGGTTTGTGCTAGCTTCTTGAAACTTGACACAGTAAAGCAGTTTCACATTCTAACTCTATGTTTTGTTTCTTTTTCATGTAGCCCTAAGCAGTGACTGGCGAGAAACACTTTCATTGAAAGGGGTTGCAAGCTTCCAAAAATTACGAGTCTCCAGAAATCTCAGCAAATATTTTTTCACCCAAACTGCATGATAATTTCAGGTAATGATCAGTACACTAAGCCCACTTGGTTCCCCAAATTTCGTTCTTCTATGTTGAAGCGTTCGTTTCCAGTAACAGTTTGAATTTTTGCGTTTCACTCTGTTTTCTCCTATATTGATAGATGTATTTGGAACTCTAAATCAAACACGGTTTGTGCTAGCTTCTTGAAACTTGACACAGTAAAGCAGTTTCACATTCTAACTCTATGTTTTGTTTCCTTTTCATGTAGCCCTAAGCAGTGACTGGCGAGAAACACTTTCATTGAAAGGGGTTCCAAGCTTCCAAAAATTACTAGTCTCCAGAAATCTCAGCAAATATATTTTCACCCAAACTGGATGATACTTTCAGGTAATGATCAGTACACTTGGCCCACTTGGTTCTCCATATTTCGTTCTTCTATGTTGAAGCGTTCGTTTACACTAACAGTTTCCACTCTGGCATTTCACTCTGTTTTCTCCTATATTGATAGATGTATTTGGAACTCTAAATCAAACACGGTTTGTGCTAGCTTCTTGAAACTTGACACAGTAAAGCAGTTTCACATTCTAACTCTATGTTTTGTTTCTTTTTCATGTAGCCCTAAGCAGTGACTGGCGAGAAACACTTTCATTGAAAGGGGTTGCAAGCTTCCAAAAATTACGAGTCTCCAGAAATCTCAGCAAATATTTTTTCACCCAAACTGCATGATATTTTCAGGTAATGATCAGTACACTAAGCCCACTTGGTTCCCCAAATTTCGTTCTTCTATGTTGAAGCGTTCATTTCCAGTAACAGTTTGAATTTTTGCGTTTCACTCTGTTTTCTCCTATATTGATAGATGTATTTGGAACTCTAAATCAAACACGGTTTGTGCTAGCTTCTTGAAACTTGACACAGTAAAGCAGTTTCACATTCTAACTCTATGTTTTGTTTCCTTTTCATGTAGCTTTAAGCAGTGACTGGCGAGAAACTCTTTCATTGAAAGGGGTTGCAAGCTTCCAAAAATTACGAGTCTCCAGAAATCTCAGCAAATATTTTTTCACCCAAACTGGATGATACTTTCAGGTAATGATCAGTACACTAAGCCCACTTGGTTCTCCAAATTTCATTCTTCTATGTTGAAGCGTTCGTTTCCAGTAACAGTTTCCATTCTGGCATTTCACTCTGTTTTCTCCTATATTGATAGATGTATTTGGAACTCTAAATCAAACACGGTTTGTGCTAGCTTCTTGAAACTTGACACAGTAAAGCAGTTTCACATTCTAACTCTATGTTTTGTTTCCTTTTCATGTAGCCCTAAGCAGTGACTGGCAAGAAACACTTTCATTGAAAGGGGTTGCAAGCTTCCAAAAATTACGAGTCTCCAGAAATCTCAGCAAATATTTTTTCACCCAAACTGGATGATAGTTTCAGGTAATGATCAGAACACTAAGCCCACTTGGTTCTCCAAATTTCGTTCTTCTATGTTGAAGCGTTCGTTTCCAGTAACAGTTTCCATTCTGGCATTTCACTCTGTTTTCTCCTATATTGATAGATGTATTTGGAACTCTAAATCAAACACAGTTTGTGCTAGCTTCTTGAAACTTGACACAGTAAAGCAGTTTCACATTCTAACTCTATGTTTTGTTTCCTTTTCTTGTAGCCCTAAGCAGTGACGGGCGAGAAACACTTTCATTGAAAGGGGTTGCAAGCTTCCAAAAATTACTAGTCTCCAGAAATCTCAGCAAATATATTTTCACCCAAACTGGATGATACTTTCAGGTAATGATCAGTACACTTGGCCCACTTGGTTCTCCATGTTTCCTTCTTCTATGTTGAAGCGTTCGTTTACACTAACAGTTTCCACTCTGGCATTTCACTCTGTTTTCTCCTATATTGATAGATGTATTTGGAACTCTAAATCAAACACGGTTTGTGCTAGCTTCTTGAAACTTGACACAGTAAAGCAGTTTCACATTCTAACTCTATGTTTTGTTTCTTTTTCATGTAGCCCTAAGCAGTGACTGGCGAGAAACACTTTCATTGAAAGGGGTTGCAAGCTTCCAAAAATTACGAGTCTCCAGAAATCTCAGCAAATATTTTTTCACCCAAACTGCATGATACTTTCAGGTAATGATCAGTACACTAAGCCCACTTGGTTCCCCAAATTTCGTTCTTCTATGTTGAAGCGTTCGTTTCCAGTAACAGTTTGAATTTTTGCGTTTCACTCTGTTTTCTCCTATATTGATAGATGTATTTGGAACTCTAAATCAAACACGGTTTGTGCTAGCTTCTTGAAACTTGACACAGTAAAGCAGTTTCACATTCTAACTCTATGTTTTGTTTCCTTTTCATGTAGCCCTAAGCAGTGACTGGCGAGAAACACTTTCATTGAAAGGGGTTCCAAGCTTCCAAAAATTACGAGTCTCCAGAAATCTCAGCAAATATTTTTTCACCCAAACTGGATGATACTTTCAGGTAATGATCAGTACACTAAGCCCACTTGGTTCCCCAAATTTCGTTCTTCTATGTTGAAGCGTTCGTTTCCAGTAACAGTTTGAATTTTGTCGTTTCACTCTGTTTTCTCCTATATTGATAGATGTATTTGGAACACTAAATCAAACACGGTTTGTGCTAGCTTCTTGAAACTTGACACAGTAAAGCAGTTTCACATTCTAACTCTATGTTTTGTTTCCTTTTCATGTAGCTTTAAGCAGTGACTGGCGAGAAACACCTTCATTGAAAGGGGTTGCAAGCTTCCAAAAATCACGAGTCTCCAGAAATCTCAGCAAATATTTTTTCACCCAAACTGGATGATACTTTCAGGTAATGATCAGTACACTTGGCCCACTTGGTTCTCCATATTTCGTTCTTCTATGTTGAAGCGTTCGTTTACAGCAACAGTTTCCACTCTGGCATTACACTCTGTTTTCTCCTATATTGATAGATGTATTTGGAACTCTAAATCAAACACGGTTTGTGCTAGCTTCTTGAAACTTGACACAGTAATGCAGTTTTACATTCTAACAATATGTTTTGTTTCCTTTTCATGTAGCCCTAAGCAGTGACTGGCGAGAAACACTTTCATTGAAAGGGTTGCAAGCTTCCAATAATTACGAGTCTCCAGAAATCTCAGCAAATATTTTTTCACCCAAACTGGATGATACTTTCAGGTAATGATTAGTACACTAAGCCCACTTGGTTCTCCAAATTTCGTTCTTCTATGTTGAAGCGTTCGTTTCTAGTAACAATTTGAATTTTGTCGTTTCACTCTGTTTTCTCCTATATTGATAGATGTATTTGGAACTCTAAATCAAACACGGTTTGTGCTAGCTTCTTGAAACTTGACACAGTAAAGCAGTTTCACATTCTAACTCTATGTTTTGTTTCCTTTTCATGTAGCCCTAAGCAGTGACTGGCGAGAAACACTTTCATTGAAAGGGGTTGCAAGCTTCCAAAAATTACGAGTCTCCAGAAATCTCAGCAAATATTTTTTCACCCAAACTGCATGATAGTTTCAGGTAATGATCAGAACACTAAGCCCACTTGGTTCTCCAAATTTCGTTCTTCTATGTTGAAGCGTTCGTTTCCAGTAACAGTTTCCATTCTGGCATTTCACTCTGTTTTCTCCTATATTGATAGATGTATTTGGAACTCTAAATCAAACACAGTTTGTGCTAGCTTCTTGAAACTTGACACAGTAAAGCAGTTTCACATTCTAACTCTATGTTTTGTTTCCTTTTCTTGTAGCCCTAAGCAGTGACTGGCGAGAAACACTTTCATTGAAAGGGGTTGCAAGCTTCCAAAAATTACTAGTCTCCAGAAATCTCAGCAAATATATTTTCACCCAAACTGGATGATACTTTCAGGTAATGATCAGTACACTTGGCCCACTTGGTTCTCCATGTTTCCTTCTTCTATGTTGAAGCATTCGTTTACACTAACAGTTTCCACTCTGGCATTTCACTCTGTTTTCTCCTACATTGATAGATGTATTTGGAACTCTAAATCAAACACGGTTTGTGCTAGCTTCTTGAAACTTGACACAGTAAAGCAGTTTCACATTCTAACTCTATGTTTTGTTTCTTTTTCATGTAGCCCTAAGCAGTGACTGGCAAGAAACACTTTCATTGAAAGGGGTTGCAAGCTTCCAAAAATTACGAGTCTCCAGAAATCTCAGCAAATATTTTTTCACCCAAACTGCATGATACTTTCAGGTAATGATCAGTACACTAAGCCCACTTGGTTCCCCAAATTTCGTTCTTCTATGTTGAAGCGTTCGTTTCCAGTAACAGTTTGAATTTTTGCGTTTCACTCTGTTTTCTCCTATATTGATAGATGTATTTGGAACTCTAAATCAAACACGGTTTGTGCTAGCTTCTTGAAACTTGACACAGTAAAGCAGTTTCACATTGTAACTCTATGTTTTGTTTCCTTTTCATGTAGCTTTAAGCAGTGACTGGCGAGAAACACTTTCATTGAAAGGGGTTGCAAGCTTCCAAAAATTACGAGTCTCCAGAAATATCAGCAAATATTTTTTCACCCAAACTGGATGATACTTTCAGGTAATGATCAGTACACTAAGCCCACTTGGTTCTCCAAATTTCATTCTTCTATGTTGAAGCGTTCGTTTCCAGTAACAGTTTCCATTCTGGCATTTCACTCTGTTTTCTCCTATATTGATAGATGTATTTGGAACTCTAAATCAAACACGGTTTGTGCTAGCTTCTTGAAACTTGACACAGTAAAGCAGTTTCACATTCTAACTCTATGTTTTGTTACCTTTTCATGTAGCCCTAAGCAGTGACTGGCGAGAAGCACTTTCATTGAAAGGGGTTGCAAGCTTCCAAAAATTACGAGTCTCCAGAAATCTCAGCAAATATTTTTTCACCCAAACTGGATGATAGTTTCAGGTAATGATCAGAACACTAAGCCCACTTGGTTCTCCAAATTTCGTTCTTCTATGTTGAAGCGTTCGTTTCCAGTAACAGTTTCCATTCTGGCATTTCACTCTGTTTTCTCCTATATTGATAGATGTACTTGGAACTCTAAATCAAACACAGTTTGTGCTAGCTTCTTGAAACTTGACACAGTAAAGCAGTTTCGCATTCTAACTCTATGTTTTGTTTCCTTTTCTTGTAGCCCTAAGCAGTGACGGGCGAGAAACACTTTCATTGAAAGGGGTTGCAAGCTTCCAAAAATTACTAGTCTCCAGAAATCTCAGCAAATATATTTTCACCCAAACTGGATGATACTTTCAGGTAATGATCAGTACACTTGGCCCACTTGGTTCTCCATATTTCGTTCTTCTATGTTGAAGCGTTCGTTTACACTAACAGTTTCCACTCTGGCATTTCACTCTGTTTTCTCCTATATTGATAGATGTATTTGGAACTCTAAATCAAACACGGTTTGTGCTAGCTTCTTGAAACTTGACACAGTAAAGCAGTTTCACATTCTAACTCTATGTTTTGTTTCTTTTTCATGTAGCCCTAAGCAGTGACTGGCGAGAAACACTTTCATTGAAAGGGGTTGCAAGCTTCCAAAAATTACGAGTCTCCAGAAATCTCAGCAAATATTTTTTCACCCAAACTGCATGATACTTTCAGGTAATGATCAGTACAGTAAGCCCACTTGGTTCCCCAAATTTCGTTCTTCTATATTGAAGCGTTCGTTTCCAGTAACAGTTTGAATTTTTGCGTTTCACTCTGTTTTCTCCTATATTGATAGATGTATTTGGAACTCTAAATCAAACACGGTTTGTGCTAGCTTCTTGAAACTTGACACAGTAAAGCAGTTTCACATTCTAACTCTATGTTTTGTTACCTTTTCATGTAGCCCTAAGCAGTGACTGGCGAGAAGCACTTTCATTGAAAGGGGTTGCAAGCTTCCAAAAATTACGAGTCTCCAGAAATCTCAGCAAATATTTTTTCACCCAAACTGGATGATAGTTTCAGGTAATGATCAGAACACTAAGCCCACTTGGTTCTCCAAATTTCATTCTTCTATGTTGAAGCGTTCGTTTCCAGTAACAGTTTCCATTCTGGCATTTCACTCTGTTTTCTCCTATATTGATAGATGTACTTGGAACTCTAAATCAAACACAGTTTGTGCTAGCTTCTTGAAACTTGACACAGTAAAGCAGTTTCACATTCTAACTCTATGTTTTGTTTCCTTTTCTTGTAGCCCTAAGCAGTGACGGGCGAGAAACACTTTCATTGAAAGGGGTTGCAAGCTTCCAAAAATTACTAGTCTCCAGAAATCTCAGCAAATATATTTTCACCCAAACTGGATGATACTTTCAGGTAATGATCAGTACACTTGGCCCACTTGGTTCTCCATATTTCGTTCTTCTATGTTGAAGCGTTCGTTTACACTAACAGTTTCCACTCTGGCATTTCACTCTGTTTTCTCCTATATTGATAGATGTATTTGGAACTCTAAATCAAACACGGTTTGTGCTAGCTTCTTGAAACTTGACACAGTAAAGCAGTTTCACATTCTAACTCTATGTTTTGTTTCCTTTTCATGTAGCCCTAAGCAGTGACTGGCGAGAAACACTTTCATTGAAAGGGGTTGCAAGCTTCCAAAAATTACGAGTCTTCAGAAATCTCAGCAAATATTTTTTCACCCAAACTAGATGATACTTTCAGGTAATGATCAGTACACTAAGCCCTCTTGGTTCCCCAAATTTCGTTCTTCTATGTTGAAGCGTTCGTTTACACTAACAGTTTCCACTCTGGCATTTCACTCTGTTTTCTCCTATATTGATAGATGTATTTGGAACTCTAAATCAAACACTGTTTATGCTAGCTTCTTGAAACTTGACACAGTAAAGCAGTTTCACATTGTAACTCTATGTTTTGTTTCCTTTTCATGTAGCTTTAAGCAGTGACTGGCGAGAAACACTTTCATTGAAAGGGGTTGCAAGCTTCCAAAAATTACGTGTCTCCAGAAATCTCAGCAAATATTTTTTCACCCAAACTGGATGATACTTTCAGGTAATGATCAGTACACTAAGCCCACTTGGTTCTCCAAATTTCATTCTTCTATGTTGAAGCGTTCGTTTCCAGTAACAGTTTGAATTTTTGCGTTTCACTCTGTTTTCTCCTATATTGATAGATGTAATTGGAACTCTAAATCAAACACGGTTTGTGCTAGCTTCTTGAAACTTGACACAGTAAAGCAGTTTCACATTCTAACTCTATGTTTTGTTTCCTTTTCATGTAGCCCTAAGCAGTGACTGGCGAGAAACACTTTCATTGAAAGGGGTTGCAAGCTTCCAAAAATTACGAGTCTTCAGAAATCTCAGCAAATATTTTTTCACCCAAACTAGATGATACTTTCAGGTAATGATCAGTACACTTGGCCCACTTGGTTCTCCATATTTCGTTCTTCTATGTTGAAGCGTTCGTTTACAGCAACAGTTTCCACTCTGGCATTACACTCTGTTTTCTCCTATATTGATAGATGTATTTGGAACTCTAAATCAAACACGGTTTGTGCTAGCTTCTTGAAACTTGACACAGTAATGCAGTTTTACATTCTAACAATATGTTTTGTTTCCTTTTCATGTAGCCCTAAGCAGTGACTGGCGAGAAACACTTTCATTGAAAGGGGTTGCAAGCTTCCAATAATTACGAGTCTCCAGAAATCTCAGCAAATATTTTTTCACCCAAACTGGATGATACTTTCAGGTAATGATTAGTACACTAAGCCCACTTGGTTCTCCAAATTTCGTTCTTCTATGTTGAAGCGTTCGTTTCTAGTAACAATTTGAATTTTGTCGTTTCACTCTGTTTTCTCCTATATTGATAGATGTATTTGGAACTCTAAATCAAACACGGTTTGTGCTAGCTTCTTGAAACTTGACACAGTAAAGCAGTTTCACATTCTAACTCTATGTTTTGTTTCCTTTTCATGTAGCCCTAAGCAGTGACTGGCGAGAAACACTTTCATTGAAAGGGGTTGCAAGCTTCCAAAAATTACGAGTCTCCAGAAATCTCAGCAAATATTTTTTCACCCAAACTGGATGATAGTTTCAGGTAATGATCAGAACACTAAGCCCACTTGGTTCTCCAAATTTCGTTCTTCTATGTTGAAGCGTTCGTTTCCAGTAACAGTTTCCATTCTGGCATTTCACTCTGTTTTCTCCTATATTGATAGATGTATTTGGAACTCTAAATCAAACACAGTTTGTGCTAGCTTCTTGAAACTTGACACAGTAAAGCAGTTTCACATTCTAACTCTATGTTTTGTTTCCTTTTCTTGTAGCCCTAAGCAGTGACGGGCGAGAAACACTTTCATTGAAAGGGGTTGCAAGCTTCCAAAAATTACTAGTCTCCAGAAATCTCAGCAAATATATTTTCACCCAAACTGGATGATACTTTCAGGTAATGATCAGTACACTTGGCCCACTTGGTTCTCCATGTTTCCTTCTTCTATGTTGAAGCGTTCGTTTACACTAACAGTTTCCACTCTGGCATTTCACTCTGTTTTCTCCTACATTGATAGATGTATTTGGAACTCTAAATCAAACACGGTTTGTGCTAGCTTCTTGAAACTTGACACAGTAAAGCAGTTTCACATTCTAACTCTATGTTTTGTTTCTTTTTCATGTAGCCCTAAGCAGTGACTGGCGAGAAACACTTTCATTGAAAGGGGTTGCAAGCTTCCAAAAATTACGAGTCTCCAGAAATCTCAGCAAATATTTTTTCACCCAAACTGCATGATACTTTCAGGTAATGATCAGTACACTAAGCCCACTTGGTTCCCCAAATTTCGTTCTTCTATGTTGAAGCGTTCGTTTCCAGTAACAGTTTGAATTTTTGCGTTTCACTCTGTTTTCTCCTATATTGATAGATGTATTTGGAACTCTAAATCAAACACGGTTTGTGCTAGCTTCTTGAAACTTGACACAGTAAAGCAGTTTCACATTCTAACTCTATGTTTTGTTTCCTTTTCATGTAGCCCTAAGCAGTGACTGGCGAGAAACACTTTCATTGAAAGGGGTTGCAAGCTTCCAAAAATTACGAGTCTCCAGAAATATCAGCAAATATTTTTTCACCCAAACTGGATGATACTTTCAGGTAATGATCAGTACACTAAGCCCACTTGGTTCTCCAAATTTCATTCTTCTATGTTGAAGCGTTCTTTTCCAGTAACAGTTTCCATTCTGGCATTTCACTCTGTTTTCTCCTATATTGATAGATGTATTTGGAACTCTAAATCAAACACGGTTTGTGCTAGCTTCTTGAAACTTGACACAGTAAAGCAGTTTCACATTCTAACTCTATGTTTTGTTTCCTTTTCATGTAGCCCTAAGCAGTGACTGGCGAGAAGCACTTTCATTGAAAGGGGTTGCAAGCTTCCAAAAATTACGAGTCTCCAGAAATCTCAGCAAATATTTTTTCACCCAAACTGGATGATAGTTTCAGGTAATGATCAGAACACTAAGCCCACTTGGTTCTCCAAATTTCGTTCTTCTATGTTGAAGCGTTCGTTTCCAGTAACAGTTTCCATTCTGGCATTTCACTCTGTTTTCTCCTATATTGATAGATGTACTTGGAACTCTAAATCAAACACAGTTTGTGCTAGCTTCTTGAAACTTGACACAGTAAAGCAGTTTCACATTCTAACTCTATGTTTTGTTTCCTTTTCTTGTAGCCCTAAGCAGTGACGGGCGAGAAACACTTTCATTGAAAGGGGTTGCAAGCTTCCAAAAATTACTAGTCTCCAGAAATCTCAGCAAATATATTTTCACCCAAACTGGATGATACTTTCAGGTAATGATCAGTACACTTGGCCCACTTGGTTCTCCATATTTCGTTCTTCTATGTTGAAGCGTTCGTTTACACTAACAGTTTCCACTCTGGCATTTCACTCTGTTTTCTCCTATATTGATAGATGTATTTGGAACTCTAAATCAAACACGGTTTGTGCTAGCTTCTTGAAACTTGACACAGTAAAGCAGTTTCACATTCTAACTCTATGTTTTGTTTCTTTTTCATGTAGCCCTAAGCAGTGACTGGCGAGAAACACTTTCATTGAAAGGGGTTGCAAGCTTCCAAAAATTACGAGTCTCCAGAAATCTCAGCAAATATTTTTTCACCCAAACTGCATGATACTTTCAGGTAATGATCAGTACACTAAGCCCACTTGGTTCCCCAAATTTCGTTCTTCTATGTTGAAGCGTTCGTTTCCAGTAACAGTTTGAATTTTTGCGTTTCACTCTGTTTTCTCCTATATTGATAGATGTATTTGGAACTCTAAATCAAACACGGTTTGTGCTAGCTTCTTGAAACTTGACACAGTAAAGCAGTTTCACATTCTAACTCTATGTTTTGTTTCCTTTTCATGTAGCTTTAAGCAGTGACTGGCGAGAAACACTTTCATTGAAAGGGGTTGCAAGCTTCCAAAAATTACGAGTCTCCAGAAATCTCAGCAAATATTTTTTCACCCAAACTGGATGATACTTTCAGGTAATGATCAGTACACTAAGCCCACTTGGTTCTCCAAATTTCATTCTTCTATGTTGAAGCGTTCGTTTCCAGTAACAGTTTCCATTCTGGCATTTCACTCTGTTTTCTCCTATATTGATAGATGTATTTGGAACTCTAAATCAAACACGGTTTGTGCTAGCTTCTTGAAACTTGACACAGTAAAGCAGTTTCACATTCTAACTCTATGTTTTGTTTCCTTTTCATGTAGCCCTAAGCAGTGACTGGCGAGAAACACTTTCATTGAAAGGGGTTGCAAGCTTCCAAAAATTACGAGTCTCCAGAAATCTCAGCAAATATTTTTTCACCCAAACTGGATGATAGTTTCAGGTAATGATCAGAACACTAAGCCCACTTGGTTCTCCAAATTTCCTTCTTCTATGTTGAAGCGTTCGTTTCCAGTAACAGTTTCCATTCTGGCATTTCACTCTGTTTTCTCCTATATTGATAGATGTACTTGGAACTCTAAATCAAACACAGTTTGTGCTAGCTTCTTGAAACTTGACACAGTAAAGCAGTTTCACATTCTAACTCTATGTTTTGTTTCCTTTTCTTGTAGCCCTAAGCAGTGACGGGCGAGAAACACTTTCATTGAAAGGGGTTGCAAGCTTCCAAAAATTACTAGTCTCCAGAAATCTCAGCAAATATATTTTCACCCAAACTGGATGATACTTTCAGGTAATGATCAGTACACTTGGCCCACTTGGTTCTCCATATTTCGTTCTTCTATGTTGAAGCGTTCGTTTACACTAACAGTTTCCATTCTGGCATTTCACTCTGTTTTCTCCTATATTGATAGATGTATTTGGAACTCTAAATCAAACACGGTTTGTGCTAGCTTCTTGAAACTTGACACAGTAAAGCAGTTTCACATTCTAACTCTATGTTTTGTTTCCTTTTCATGTAGCCCTAAGCAGTGACTGGCGAGAAACACTTTCATTGAAAGGTGTTCCAAGCTTCCAAAAATTACGAGTCTCCAGAAATCTGAGCAAATATTTTTTCACCCAAACTGGATGATACTTTCAGGTAATGATCAGTACACTAAGCCCACTTTGGTTCCCCAAATTTCGTTCTTCTATGTTGAAGCGTTCGTTTCCAGTAACAGTTTGAATTTTGTCGTTTCACTCTGTTTTCTCCTATATTGATAGATGTATTTGGAACACTAAATCAAACACGGTTTGTGCTAGCTTCTTGAAACTTGACACAGTAAAGCAGTTTCACATTCTAACTATATGTTTTGTTTCCTTTTCATGTAGCTTTAAGCAGTGACTGGCGAGAAACACCTTCATTGAAAGGGGTTGCAAGCTTCCAAAAATCACGAGTCTCCAGAAATCTCAGCAAATATTTTTTCACCCAAACTGGATGATACTTTCAGGTAATGATCAGTACACTTGGCCCACTTGGTTCTCCATATTTCGTTCTTCTATGTTGAAGCGTTCGTTTACAGCAACAGTTTCCACTCTGGCATTACACTCTGTTTTCTCCTATATTGATAGATGTATTTGGAACTCTAAATCAAACACGGTTTGTGCTAGCTTCTTGAAACTTGACACAGTAATGCAGTTTTACATTCTAACAATATGTTTTGTTTCCTTTTCATGTAGCCCTAAGCAGTGACTGGCGAGAAACACTTTCATTGAAAGGGGTTGCAAGCTTCCAATAATTACGAGTCTCCAGAAATCTCAGCAAATATTTTTTCACCCAAACTGGATGATACTTTCAGGTAATGATTAGTACACTAAGCCCACTTGGTTCTCCAAATTTCGTTCTTCTATGTTGAAGCGTTCGTTTCTAGTAACAATTTGAATTTTGTCGTTTCACTCTGTTTTCTCCTATATTGATAGATGTATTTGGAACTCTAAATCAAACACGGTTTGTGCTAGCTTCTTGAAACTTGACACAGTAAAGCAGTTTCACATTCTAACTCTATGTTTTGTTTCCTTTTAATGTAGCCCTAAGCAGTGACTGGCGAGAAACACTTTCATTGAAAGGGGTTGCAAGCTTCCAAAAATTACGAGTCTCCAGAAATCTCAGCAAATATTTTTTCACCCAAACTGGATGATAGTTTCAGGTAATGATCAGAACACTAAGCCCACTTGGTTCTCCAAATTTCGTTCTTCTATGTTGAAGCGTTCGTTTCCAGTAACAGTTTCCATTCTGGCATTTCACTCTGTTTTCTCCTATATTGATAGATGTATTTGGAACTCTAAATCAAACACAGTTTGTGCTAGCTTCTTGAAACTTGACACAGTAAAGCAGTTTCACATTCTAACTCTATGTTTTGTTTCCTTTTCTTGTAGCCCTAAGCAGTGACGGGCGAGAAACACTTTCATTGAAAGGGGTTGCAAGCTTCCAAAAATTACTAGTCTCCAGAAATCTCAGCAAATATATTTTCACCCAAACTGGATGATACTTTCAGGTAATGATCAGTACAATTGGCCCACTTGGTTCTCCATGTTTCCTTCTTCTATGTTGAAGCGTTCGTTTACAGTAACAGTTTCCACTCTGGCATTACACTCTGTTTTCTCCTATATTGATAGATGTATTTGGAACTCTAAATCAAACACGGTTTGTGCTAGCTTCTTGAAGCTTGACACAGTAAAGCAGTTTCACATTCTAACTCTATGTTTTGTTTCTTTTTCATGTAGCCCTAAGCAGTGACTGGCGAGAAACACTTTCATTGAAAGGGGTTGCAAGCTTCCAAAAATTACGAGTCTCCAGAAATCTCAGCAAATATTTTTTCACCCAAACTGCATGATACTTTCAGGTCATGATCAGTACACTAAGCCCACTTGGTTCCCCAAATTTCGTTCTTCTATGTTGAAGCGTTCGTTTCCAGTAACAGTTTGAATTTTTGCGTTTCACTCTGTTTTCTCCTATATTGATAGATGTATTTGGAACTCTAAATCAAACACGGTTTGTGCTAGCTTCTTGAAACTTGACACAGTAAAGCAGTTTCACATTGTAACTCTATGTTTTGTTTCCTTTTCATGTAGCTTTAAGCAGTGACTGGCGAGAAACACTTTCATTGAAAGGGGTTGCAAGCTTCCAAAAATTACGAGTCTCCAGAAATATCAGCAAATATTTTTTCACCCAAACTGGATGATACTTTCAGGTAATGATCAGTACACTAAGCCCACTTGGTTCTCCAAATTTCATTCTTCTATGTTGAAGCGTTCGTTTCCAGTAACAGTTTCCATTCTGGCATTTCACTCTGTTTTCTCCTATATTGATAGATGTATTTGGAACTCTAAATCAAACACGGTTTGTGCTAGCTTCTTGAAACTTGACACAGTAAAGCAGTTTCACATTCTAACTCTATGTTTTGTTACCTTTTCATGTAGCCCTAAGCAGTGACTGGCGAGAAGCACTTTCATTGAAAGGGGTTGCAAGCTTCCAAAAACTACGAGTCTCCAGAAATCTCAGCAAATATTTTTTCACCCAAACTGGATGATAGTTTCAGGTAATGATCAGAACACTAAGCCCACTTGGTTCTCCAAATTTCCTTCTTCTATGTTGAAGCGTTCGTTTCCAGTAACAGTTTCCATTCTGGCATTTCACTCTGTTTTCTCCTATATTGATAGATGTACTTGGAACTCTAAATCAAACACAGTTTGTGCTAGCTTCTTGAAACTTGACACAGTAAAGCAGTTTCACATTCTAACTCTATGTTTTGTTTCCTTTTCTTGTAGCCCTAAGCAGTGACGGGCGAGAAACACTTTCATTGAAAGGGGTTGCAAGCTTCCAAAAATTACTAGTCTCCAGAAATCTCAGCAAATATATTTTCACCCAAACTGGATGATACTTTCAGGTAATGATCAGTACACTTGGCCCACTTGGTTCTCCATATTTCGTTCTTCTATGTTGAAGCGTTCGTTTACACTAACAGTTTCCACTCTGGCATTTCACTCTGTTTTCTCCTATATTGATAGATGTATTTGGAACTCTAAATCAAACACGGTTTGTGCTAGCTTCTTGAAACTTGACACAGTAAAGCAGTTTCACATTCTAACTCTATGTTTTGTTTCTTTTTCATGTAGCCCTAAGCAGTGACTGGCGAGAAACACTTTCATTGAAAGGGGTTGCAAGCTTCCAAAAATTACGAGTCTCCAGAAATCTCAGCAAATATTTTTTCACCCAAACTGCATGATACTTTCAGGTAATGATCAGTACACTAAGCCCACTTGGTTCCCCAAATTTCGTTCTTCTATATTGAAGCGTTCGTTTCCAGTAACAGTTTGAATTTTTGCGTTTCACTCTGTTTTCTCCTATATTGATAGATGTATTTGGAACTCTAAATCAAACACGGTTTGTGCTAGCTTCTTGAAACTTGACACAGTAAAGCAGTTTCACATTCTAACTCTATGTTTTGTTACCTTTTCATGTAGCCCTAAGCAGTGACTGGCGAGAAGCACTTTCATTGAAAGGGGTTGCAAGCTACCAAAAATTACGAGTCTCCAGAAATCTCAGCAAATATTTTTTCACCCAAACTGGATGATAGTTTCAGGTAATGATCAGAACACTAAGCCCACTTGGTTCTCCAAATTTCGTTCTTCTATGTTGAAGCGTTCGTTTCCAGTAACAGTTTCCATTCTGGCATTTCACTCTGTTTTCTCCTATATTGATAGATGTACTTGGAACTCTAAATCAAACACAGTTTGTGCTAGCTTCTTGAAACTTGACACAGTAAAGCAGTTTCACATTCTAACTCTATGTTTTGTTTCCTTTTCTTGTAGCCCTAAGCAGTGACGGGCGAGAAACACTTTCATTGAAAGGGGTTGCAAGCTTCCAAAAATTACTAGTCTCCAGAAATCTCAGCAAATATATTTTCACCCAAACTGGATGATACTTTCAGGTAATGATCAGTACACTTGGCCCACTTGGTTCTCCATATTTCGTTCTTCTATGTTGAAGCGTTCGTTTACACTAACAGTTTCCACTCTGGCATTTCACTCTGTTTTCTCCTATATTGATAGATGTATTTGGAACTCTAAATCAAACACGGTTTGTGCTAGCTTCTTGAAACTTGACACAGTAAAGCAGTTTCACATTCTAACTCTATGTTTTGTTTCCTTTTCATGTAGCCCTAAGCAGTGACTGGCGAGAAACACTTTCATTGAAAGGGGTTGCAAGCTTCCAAAAATTACGAGTCTTCAGAAATCTCAGCAAATATTTTTTCACCCAAACTAGATGATACTTTCAGGTAATGATCAGTACACTAAGCCCTCTTGGTTCCCCAAATTTCGTTCTTCTATGTTGAAGCGTTCGTTTACACTAACAGTTTCCACTCTGGCATTTCACTCTGTTTTCTCCTATATTGATAGATGTATTTGGAACTCTAAATCAAACACTGTTTGTGCTAGCTTCTTGAAACTTGACACAGTAAAGCAGTTTCACATTGTAACTCTATGTTTTGTTTCCTTTTCATGTAGCTTTAAGCAGTGACTGGCGAGAAACACTTTCATTGAAAGGGGTTGCAAGCTTCCAAAAATTACGTGTCTCCAGAAATCTCAGCAAATATTTTTTCACCCAAACTGGATGATACTTTCAGGTAATGATCAGTACACTAAGCCCACTTGGTTCTCCAAATTTCATTCTTCTATGTTGAAGCGTTCGTTTCCAGTAACAGTTTGAATTTTTGCGTTTCACTCTGTTTTCTCCTATATTGATAGATGTACTTGGAACTCTAAATCAAACACGGTTTGTGCTAGCTTCTTGAAACTTGACACAGTAAAGCAGTTTCACATTCTAACTCTATGTTTTGTTTCCTTTTCATGTAGCCCTAAGCAGTGACTGGCGAGAAACACTTTCATTGAAAGGGGTTGCAAGCTTCCAAAAATTACGAGTCTTCAAAAATCTCAGCAAATATTTTTTCACCCAAACTAGATGATACTTTCAGGTAATGATCAGTACACTTGGCCCACTTGGTTCTCCATATTTCGTTCTTCTATGTTGAAGCGTTCGTTTACAGCAACAGTTTCCACTCTGGCATTACACTCTGTTTTCTCCTATATTGATAGATGTATTTGGAACTCTAAATCAAACACGGTTTGTGCTAGCTTCTTGAAACTTGACACAGTAATGCAGTTTTACATTCTAACAATATGTTTTGTTTCCTTTTCATGTAGCCCTAAGCAGTGACTGGCGAGAAACACTTTCATTGAAAGGGGTTGCAAGCTTCCAATAATTACGAGTCTCCAGAAATCTCAGCAAATATTTTTTCACCCAAACTGGATGATACTTTCAGGTAATGATTAGTACACTAAGCCCACTTGGTTCTCCAAATTTCGTTCTTCTATGTTGAAGCGTTCGTTTCTAGTAACAATTTGAATTTTGTCGTTTCACTCTGTTTTCTCCTATATTGATAGATGTATTTGGAACTCTAAATCAAACACGGTTTGTGCTAGCTTCTTGAAACTTGACACAGTAAAGCAGTTTCACATTCTAACTCTATGTTTTGTTTCCTTTTCATGTAGCCCTAAGCAGTGACTGGCGAGAAACACTTTCATTGAAAGGGGTTGCAAGCTTCCAAAAATTACGAGTCTCCAGAAATCTCAGCAAATATTTTTTCACCCAAACTGGATGATAGTTTCAGGTAATGATCAGAACACTAAGCCCACTTGGTTCTCCAAATTTCGTTCTTCTATGTTGAAGCGTTCGTTTCCAGTAACAGTTTCCATTCTGGCATTTCACTCTGTTTTCTCCTATATTGATAGATGTATTTGGAACTCTAAATCAAACACAGTTTGTGCTAGCTTCTTGAAACTTGACACAGTAAAGCAGTTTCACATTCTAACTCTATGTTTTGTTTCCTTTTCTTGTAGCCCTAAGCAGTGACGGGCGAGAAACACTTTCATTGAAAGGGGTTGCAAGCTTCCAAAAATTACTAGTCTCCAGAAATCTCAGCAAATATATTTTCACCCAAACTGGATGATACTTTCAGGTAATGATCAGTACACTTGGCCCACTTGGTTCTCCATGTTTCCTTCTTCTATGTTGAAGCGTTCGTTTACACTAACAGTTTCCACTCTGGCATTTCACTCTGTTTTCTCCTACATTGATAGATGTATTTGGAACTCTAAATCAAACACGGTTTGTGCTAGCTTCTTGAAACTTGACACAGTAAAGCAGTTTCACATTCTAACTCTATGTTTTGTTTCTTTTTCATGTAGCCCTAAGCAGTGACTGGCGAGAAACACTTTCATTGAAAGGGGTTGCAAGCTTCCAAAAATTACGAGTCTCCAGAAATCTCAGCAAATATTTTTTCACCCAAACTGCATGATACTTTCAGGTAATGATCAGTACACTAAGCCCACTTGGTTCCCCAAATTTCGTTCTTCTATGTTGAAGCGTTCGTTTCCAGTAACAGTTTGAATTTTTGCGTTTCACTCTGTTTTCTCCTATATTGATAGATGTATTTGGAACTCTAAATCAAACACGGTTTGTGCTAGCTTCTTGAAACTTGACACAGTAAAGCAGTTTCACATTCTAACTCTATGTTTTGTTTCCTTTTCATGTAGCCCTAAGCAGTGACTGGCGAGAAACACTTTCATTGAAAGGGGTTGCAAGCTTCCAAAAATTACGAGTCTCCAGAAATATCAGCAAATATTTTTTCACCCAAACTGGATGATACTTTCAGGTAATGATCAGTACACTAAGCCCACTTGGTTCTCCAAATTTCATTCTTCTATGTTGAAGCGTTCTTTTCCAGTAACAGTTTCCATTCTGGCATTTCACTCTGTTTTCTCCTATATTGATAGATGTATTTGGAACTCTAAATCAAACACGGTTTGTGCTAGCTTCTTGAAACTTGACACAGTAAAGCAGTTTCACATTCTAACTCTATGTTTTGTTTCCTTTTCATGTAGCCCTAAGCAGTGACTGGCGAGAAGCACTTTCATTGAAAGGGGTTGCAAGCTTCCAAAAATTACGAGTCTCCAGAAATCTCAGCAAATATTTTTTCACCCAAACTGGATGATAGTTTCAGGTAATGATCAGAACACTAAGCCCACTTGGTTCTCCAAATTTCGTTCTTCTATGTTGAAGCGTTCGTTTCCAGTAACAGTTTCCATTCTGGCATTTCACTCTGTTTTCTCCTATATTGATAGATGTACTTGGAACTCTAAATCAAACACAGTTTGTGCTAGCTTCTTGAAACTTGACACAGTAAAGCAGTTTCACATTCTAACTCTATGTTTTGTTTCCTTTTCTTGTAGCCCTAAGCAGTGACGGGCGAGAAACACTTTCATTGAAAGGGGTTGCAAGCTTCCAAAAATTACTAGTCTCCAGAAATCTCAGCAAATATATTTTCACCCAAACTGGATGATACTTTCAGGTAATGATCAGTACACTTGGCCCACTTGGTTCTCCATATTTCGTTCTTCTATGTTGAAGCGTTCGTTTACACTAACAGTTTCCACTCTGGCATTTCACTCTGTTTTCTCCTATATTGATAGATGTATTTGGAACTCTAAATCAAACACGGTTTGTGCTAGCTTCTTGAAACTTGACACAGTAAAGCAGTTTCACATTCTAACTCTATGTTTTGTTTCTTTTTCATGTAGCCCTAAGCAGTGACTGGCGAGAAACACTTTCATTGAAAGGGGTTGCAAGCTTCCAAAAATTACGAGTCTCCAGAAATCTCAGCAAATATTTTTTCACCCAAACTGCATGATACTTTCAGGTAATGATCAGTACACTAAGCCCACTTGGTTCCCCAAATTTCGTTCTTCTATGTTGAAGCGTTCGTTTCCAGTAACAGTTTGAATTTTTGCGTTTCACTCTGTTTTCTCCTATATTGATAGATGTATTTGGAACTCTAAATCAAACACGGTTTGTGCTAGCTTCTTGAAACTTGACACAGTAAAGCAGTTTCACATTCTAACTCTATGTTTTGTTTCCTTTTCATGTAGCTTTAAGCAGTGACTGGCGAGAAACACTTTCATTGAAAGGGGTTGCAAGCTTCCAAAAATTACGAGTCTCCAGAAATCTCAGCAAATATTTTTTCACCCAAACTGGATGATACTTTCAGGTAATGATCAGTACACTAAGCCCACTTGGTTCTCCAAATTTCATTCTTCTATGTTGAAGCGTTCGTTTCCAGTAACAGTTTCCATTCTGGCATTTCACTCTGTTTTCTCCTATATTGATAGATGTATTTGGAACTCTAAATCAAACACGGTTTGTGCTAGCTTCTTGAAACTTGACACAGTAAAGCAGTTTCACATTCTAACTCTATGTTTTGTTTCCTTTTCATGTAGCCCTAAGCAGTGACTGGCGAGAAACACTTTCATTGAAAGGGGTTGCAAGCTTCCAAAAATTACGAGTCTCCAGAAATCTCAGCAAATATTTTTTCACCCAAACTGGATGATAGTTTCAGGTAATGATCAGAACACTAAGCCCACTTGGTTCTCCAAATTTCCTTCTTCTATGTTGAAGCGTTCGTTTCCAGTAACAGTTTCCATTCTGGCATTTCACTCTGTTTTCTCCTATATTGATAGATGTACTTGGAACTCTAAATCAAACACAGTTTGTGCTAGCTTCTTGAAACTTGACACAGTAAAGCAGTTTCACATTCTAACTCTATGTTTTGTTTCCTTTTCTTGTAGCCCTAAGCAGTGACGGGCGAGAAACACTTTCATTGAAAGGGGTTGCAAGCTTCCAAAAATTACTAGTCTCCAGAAATCTCAGCAAATATATTTTCACCCAAACTGGATGATACTTTCAGGTAATGATCAGTACACTTGGCCCACTTGGTTCTCCATGTTTCCTTCTTCTATGTTGAAGCGTTCGTTTACACTAACAGTTTCCACTCTGGCATTTCACTCTGTTTTCTCCTATATTGATAGATGTATTTGGAACTCTAAATCAAACACGGTTTGTGCTAGCTTCTTGAAACTTGACACAGTAAAGCAGTTTCACATTCTAACTCTATGTTTTGTTTCTTTTTCATGTAGCCCTAAGCAGTGACTGGCGAGAAACACTTTCATTGAAAGGGGTTGCAAGCTTCCAAAAATTACGAGTCTCCAGAAATCTCAGCAAATATTTTTTCACCCAAACTGCATGATACTTTCAGGTAATGATCAGTACACTAAGCCCACTTGGTTCCCCAAATTTCGTTCTTCTATGTTGAAGCGTTCGTTTCCAGTAACAGTTTGAATTTTTGCGTTTCACTCTGTTTTCTCCTATATTGATAGATGTATTTGGAACTCTAAATCAAACACGGTTTGTGCTAGCTTCTTGAAACTTGACACAGTAAAGCAGTTTCACATTCTAACTCTATGTTTTGTTTCCTTTTCATGTAGCCCTAAGCAGTGACTGGCGAGAAACACTTTCATTGAAAGGGGTTCCAAGCTTCCAAAAATTACGAGTCTCCAGAAATCTCAGCAAATATTTTTTCACCCAAACTGGATGATACTTTCAGGTAATGATCAGTACACTAAGCCCACTTTGGTTCCCCAAATTTCGTTCTTCTATGTTGAAGCGTTCGTTTCCAGTAACAGTTTGAATTTTGTCGTTTCACTCTGTTTTCTCCTATATTGATAGATGTATTTGGAACACTAAATCAAACACGGTTTGTGCTAGCTTCTTGAAACTTGACACAGTAAAGCAGTTTCACATTCTAACTCTATGTTTTGTTTCCTTTTCATGTAGCTTTAAGCAGTGACTGGCGAGAAACACCTTCATTGAAAGGGGTTGCAAGCTTCCAAAAATCACGAGTCTCCAGAAATCTCAGCAAATATTTTTTCACCCAAACTGGATGATACTTTCAGGTAATGATCAGTACACTTGGCCCACTTGGTTCTCCATATTTCGTTCTTCTATGTTGAAGCGTTCGTTTACAGCAACAGTTTCCACTCTGGCATTACACTCTGTTTTCTCCTATATTGATAGATGTATTTGGAACTCTAAATCAAACACGGTTTGTGCTAGCTTCTTGAAACTTGACACAGTAATGCAGTTTTACATTCTAACAATATGTTTTGTTTCCTTTTCATGTAGCCCTAAGCAGTGACTGGCGAGAAACACTTTCATTGAAAGGGGTTGCAAGCTTCCAATAATTACGAGTCTCCAGAAATCTCAGCAAATATTTTTTCACCCAAACTGGATGATACTTTCAGGTAATGATTAGTACACTAAGCCCACTTGGTTCTCCAAATTTCGTTCTTCTATGTTGAAGCGTTCGTTTCTAGTAACAATTTGAATTTTGTCGTTTCACTCTGTTTTCTCCTATATTGATAGATGTATTTGGAACTCTAAATCAAACACGGTTTGTGCTAGCTTCTTGAAACTTGACACAGTGAAGCAGTTTCACATTCTAACTCTATGTTTTGTTTCCTTTTAATGTAGCCCTAAGCAGTGACTGGCGAGAAACACTTTCATTGAAAGGGGTTGCAAGCTTCCAAAAATTACGAGTCTCCAGAAATCTCAGCAAATATTTTTTCACCCAAACTGGATGATAGTTTCAGGTAATGATCAGAACACTAAGCCCACTTGGTTCTCCAAATTTCGTTCTTCTATGTTGAAGCGTTCGTTTCCAGTAACAGTTTCCATTCTGGCATTTCACTCTGTTTTCTCCTATATTGATAGATGTATTTGGAACTCTAAATCAAACACAGTTTGTGCTAGCTTCTTGAAACTTGACACAGTAAAGCAGTTTCACATTCTAACTCTATGTTTTGTTTCCTTTTCTTGTAGCCCTAAGCAGTGACGGGCGAGAAACACTTTCATTGAAAGGGGTTGCAAGCTTCCAAAAATTACTAGTCTCCAGAAATCTCAGCAAATATATTTTCACCCAAACTGGATGATACTTTCAGGTAATGATCAGTACAATTGGCCCACTTGGTTCTCCATGTTTCCTTCTTCTATGTTGAAGCGTTCGTTTACACTAACAGTTTCCACTCTGGCATTTCACTCTGTTTTCTCCTATATTGATAGATGTATTTGGAACTCTAAATCAAACACGGTTTGTGCTAGCTTCTTGAAACTTGACACAGTAAAGCAGTTTCACATTCTAACTCTATGTTTTGTTTCTTTTTCATGTAGCCCTAAGCAGTGACTGGCGAGAAACACTTTCATTGAAAGGGGTTGCAAGCTTCCAAAAATTACGAGTCTCCAGAAATCTCAGCAAATATTTTTTCACCCAAACTGCATGATACTTTCAGGTCATGATCAGTACACTAAGCCCACTTGGTTCCCCAAATTTCGTTCTTCTATGTTGAAGCGTTCGTTTCCAGTAACAGTTTGAAATTTTGCGTTTCACTCTGTTTTCTCCTATATTGATAGATGTATTTGGAACTCTAAATCAAACACGGTTTGTGCTAGCTTCTTGAAACTTGACACAGTAAAGCAGTTTCACATTGTAACTCTAAGTTTTGTTTCCTTTTCATGTAGCTTTAAGCAGTGACTGGCGAGAAACACTTTCATTGAAAGGGGTTGCAAGCTTCCAAAAATTACGAGTCTCCAGAAATATCAGCAAATATTTTTTCACCCAAACTGGATGATACTTTCAGGTAATGATCAGTACACTAAGCCCACTTGGTTCTCCAAATTTCATTCTTCTATGTTGAAGCGTTCGTTTCCAGTAACAGTTTCCATTCTGGCATTTCACTCTGTTTTCTCCTATATTGATAGATGTATTTGGAACTCTAAATCAAACACGGTTTGTGCTAGCTTCTTGAAACTTGACACAGTAAAGCAGTTTCACATTCTAACTCTATGTTTTGTTACCTTTTCATGTAGCCCTAAGCAGTGACTGGCGAGAAGCACTTTCATTGAAAGGGGTTGCAAGCTTCCAAAAATTACGAGTCTCCAGAAATCTCAGCAAATATTTTTTCACCCAAACTGGATGATAGTTTCAGGTAATGATCAGAACACTAAGCCCACTTGGTTCTCCAAATTTCCTTCTTCTATGTTGAAGCGTTCGTTTCCAGTAACAGTTTCCATTCTGGCATTTCACTCTGTTTTCTCCTATATTGATAGATGTACTTGGAACTCTAAATCAAACACAGTTTGTGCTAGCTTCTTGAAACTTGACACAGTAAAGCAGTTTCACATTCTAACTCTATGTTTTGTTTCCTTTTCTTGTAGCCCTAAGCAGTGACGGGCGAGAAACACTTTCATTGAAAGGGGTTGCAAGCTTCCAAAAATTACTAGTCTCCAGAAATCTCAGCAAATATATTTTCACCCAAACTGGATGATACTTTCAGGTAATGATCAGTACACTTGGCCCACTTGGTTCTCCATATTTCGTTCTTCTATGTTGAAGCGTTCGTTTACACTAACAGTTTCCACTCTGGCATTTCACTCTGTTTTCTCCTATATTGATAGATGTATTTGGAACTCTAAATCAAACACGGTTTGTGCTAGCTTCTTGAAACTTGACACAGTAAAGCAGTTTCACATTCTAACTCTATGTTTTGTTTCTTTTTCATGTAGCCCTAAGCAGTGACTGGCGAGAAACACTTTCATTGAAAGGGGTTGCAAGCTTCCAAAAATTACGAGTCTCCAGAAATCTCAGCAAATATTTTTTCACCCAAACTGCATGATACTTTCAGGTAATGATCAGTACACTAAGCCCACTTGGTTCCCCAAATTTCGTTCTTCTATATTGAAGCGTTCGTTTCCAGTAACAGTTTGAATTTTTGCGTTTCACTCTGTTTTCTCCTATATTGATAGATGTATTTGGAACTCTAAATCAAACACGGTTTGTGCTAGCTTCTTGAAACTTGACACAGTAAAGCAGTTTCACATTCTAACTCTATGTTTTGTTACCTTTTCATGTAGCCCTAAGCAGTGACTGGCGAGAAGCACTTTCATTGAAAGGGGTTGCAAGCTACCAAAAATTACGAGTCTCCAGAAATCTCAGCAAATATTTTTTCACCCAAACTGGATGATAGTTTCAGGTAATGATCAGAACACTAAGCCCACTTGGTTCTCCAAATTTCGTTCTTCTATGTTGAAGCGTTCGTTTCCAGTAACAGTTTCCATTCTGGCATTTCACTCTGTTTTCTCCTATATTGATAGATGTACTTGGAACTCTAAATCAAACACAGTTTGTGCTAGCTTCTTGAAACTTGACACAGTAAAGCAGTTTCACATTCTAACTCTATGTTTTGTTTCCTTTTCTTGTAGCCCTAAGCAGTGACGGGCGAGAAACACTTTCATTGAAAGGGGTTGCAAGCTTCCAAAAATTACTAGTCTCCAGAAATCTCAGCAAATATATTTTCACCCAAACTGGATGATACTTTCAGGTAATGATCAGTACACTTGGCCCACTTGGTTCTCCATATTTCGTTCTTCTATGTTGAAGCGTTCGTTTACACTAACAGTTTCCACTCTGGCATTTCACTCTGTTTTCTCCTATATTGATAGATGTATTTGGAACTCTAAATCAAACACGGTTTGTGCTAGCTTCTTCAAACTTGACACAGTAAAGCAGTTTCACATTGTAACTCTATGTTTTGTTTCCTTTTCATGTAGCTTTAAGCAGTGACTGGCGAGAAACACTTTCATTGAAAGGGGTTGCAAGCTTCCAAAAATTACGTGTCTCCAGAAATCTCAGCAAATATTTTTTCACCCAAACTGGATGATACTTTCAGGTAATGATCAGTACACTAAGCCCACTTGGTTCTCCAAATTTCATTCTTCTATGTTGAAGCGTTCGTTTCCAGTAACAGTTTGAATTTTTGCGTTTCACTCTGTTTTCTCCTATATTGATAGATGTACTTGGAACTCTAAATCAAACACGGTTTGTGCTAGCTTCTTGAAACTTGACACAGTAAAGCAGTTTCACATTCTAACTCTATGTTTTGTTTCCTTTTCATGTAGCCCTAAGCAGTGACTGGCGAGAAACACTTTCATTGAAAGGGGTTGCAAGCTTCCAAAAATTACGAGCCTTCAGAAATCTCAGCAAATATTTTTTCACCCAAACTAGATGATACTTTCAGGTAATGATCAGTACACTAAGCCCTCTTGGTTCCCCAAATTTCGTTCTTCCATGTTGAAGCGTTCGTTTCCACTAACAGTTTCCACTCTGGCATTTCACTCTGTTTTCTCCTATATTGATAGATGTATTTGGAACTCTAAATCAAACACGGTTTGTGCTAGCTTCTTGAAACTTGACACAGTAAAGCAGTTTCACATTGTAACTCTATGTTTTGTTTCCTTTTCATGTAGCCCTAAGCAGTGACTGGCGAGAAACACTTACATTGAAAGGGGTTGCAAGCTTCCAAAAATTACGAGTCTCCAGAAATCTCAGCAAATATTTTTTCACCCAAACTGGATGATACTTTCAGGTAATGATCAGTACACTAAGCCCACTTGGTTCTCCAAATTTCATTCTTCTATGTTGAAGCGTTCGTTTCCAGTAACAGTTTCCATTCTGGCATTTCACTCTGTTTTCTCCTATATTGATAGATGTATTTGGAACTCTAAATCAAACACGGTTTGTGCTAGCTTCTTGAAACTTGACACAGTAAAGCAGTTTCACATTGTAACTCTATGTTTTGTTTCCTTTTCATGTAGCCCTAAGCAGTGACTGGCGAGAAACACTTTCATTGAAAGGGGTTGCAAGCTTCCAAAAATTACGAGTCTCCAGAAATCTCAGCAAATATTTTTTCACCCAAACTGAATGATACTTTCAGGTAATGATCAGTACACTAAGCCCACTTGGTTCCCCAAATTTCGTTCTTCTATGTTGAAGCGTTCGTTTCCAGTAACAGTTTGAATTTTGTCGTTTCACTCTGTTTTCTCCTATATTGATAGATGTATTTGGAACACTAAATCAAACACGGTTTGTGCGAGCTTCTTGAAACTTGACACAGTAAAGCAGTTTCACATTCTAAATCTATGTTTTGTTTCCTTTTCATGTAGCTTTAAGCAGTGACTGGCGAGAAACACCTTCATTGAAAGGGGTTGCAAGCTTCCAAAAATCACGAGTCTCCAGAAATCTCAGCAAAATTTTTTCACCCAAACTGGATGATACTTTCAGGTAATGATCAGAACACTAAGCCCACTTGGTTCTCCAAATTTCATTCTTCTATGATGAAGCGTTCGTTTCCAGTAACAGTTTCCATTCTGGCATTTCACTCTGTTTTCTCCTATATTGATAGATGTATTTGGAACTCTAAATCAAACACGGTTTGTGCTAGCTTCTTGAAACTTGACACAGTAAAGCAGTTTCACATTCTAACTCTATGTTTTGTTTCCTTTTCATGTAGCCCTAAGCAGTGACTGGCGAGAAACACTTTCATTGAAAGGGGTTGCAAGCTTCCAAAAATTACGAGTCTCCAGAAATCTCAGCAAATATTTTTTCACCCAAACTGGATGATACTTTCAGGTAATGATCAGTACACTAAGCCCACTTGGTTCCCCAAATTTCGTTCTTCTATGCTGAAGCGTTCGTTTCCAGTAACAGTTTGAATTTTGTCGTTTCACTCTGTTTTCTCCTATATTGATAGATGTATTTGGAACACTAAATCAAACACGGTTTGTGCTAGCTTCTTGAAACTTGACACGGTAAAGCAGTTTCACATTCTAACTCTATGTTTTGTTTCCTTTTCATGTAGCTTTAAGCAGTGACTGGCGAGAAACACCTTAATTGAAAGGGGTTGCAAGCTTCCAAAAATCACGAGTCTCCAGAAATCTCAGCAAATATTTTTTCACCCAAACTGGATGATACTTTCAGGTAATGATCAGTACACTTGGCCCACTTGGTTCTCCATATTTCGTTCTTCTATGTTGAAGCGTTCGTTTACAGTAACAGTTTCCACTCTAGCATTACACTCTGTTTTCTCCTATATTGATAGATGTATTTGGAACTCTAAATCAAACACGGTTTGTGCTAGCTTCTTGAAACTTGACACAGTAAAGCAGTTTCACATTGTAACTCTATGTTTTGTTTCCTTTTCATGTAGCTTTAAGCAGTGACTGGCGAGAAACACTTTCATTGAAAGGGGTTGCAAGCTTCCAAAAATTACGTGTCTCCAGAAATCTCAGCAAATATTTTTTCACCCAAACTGGATGATACTTTCAGGTAATGATCAGTACACTAAGCCCACTTGGTTCTCCAAATTTCATTCTTCTATGTTGAAGCGGTGGTTGCCAGTAACAGTTTGAATTTTTGCGTTTCACTCTGTTTTCTCCTATATTGATAGATGTACTTGGAACTCTAAATCAAACATGGTTTGTGCTAGCTTCTTGAAACTTGACACAGTAAAGCAGTTTCACATTCTATCTCTATGTTTTGTTTCCTTTTCATGTAGCCCTAAGCAGTGACTGGCGTGAAACACTTTCATTAAAGGGGTTGCAAGCTTCCAAAAATTACGAGTCTTCAGAAATCTCAGCAAATATTTTTTCACCCAAACTAGATGATACTTTCAGGTAATGATCAGTACACTAAGCCCTATTGATTCCCCAAATTTCGTTCTTCCATGTTGAAGCGTTCGTTTCCACTAACAGTTTCCACTCTGGCATTTCACTCTGTTTTCTCCTATATTGATAGATGTATTTGGAACTCTAAATCAAACACGGTTTGTGCTAGCTTCTTGAAACTTGACACAGTAAAGCAGTTTCACATTGTAACTCTATGTTTTGTTTCCTTTTCATGTAGCTTTAAGCAGTGACTGGCGAGAAACACTTTAATTGAAAGGGGTTGCAAGCTTCCAAAAATTACGAGTCTCCAGAAATCTCAGCAAAATTTTTTCACCCAAACTGGATGATACTTTCAGGTAATGATCAGTACACTAAGCCCACTTGGTTCTCCAAATTTCATTCTTCTTTGTTGAAGCGTTCGTTTCCAGTACCAGTTTCCATTCTGGCATTTCACTCTGTTTTCTCCTATATTGATAGATGTATTTGGAACTCTAAATCAAACACGGTTTGTGCTAGCTTCTTGAAACTTGACACAGTAAAGCAGTTTCACATTCTAACTCTATGTTTTGTTTCCTTTTCATGTAGCCCTAAGCAGTGACTGGCGAGAAACACTTTCATTGAAAGAGGTTGCAAGCTTCCAAAAATTACGAGTCTCCAGAAATCTCAGCAAATATTTTTTCACCCAAACTGGATGATAGTTTCAGGTAATGATCAGTACACTAAGCCCACTTGGTTCCCCAAATTTCGTTCTTCTATGCTGAAGCGTTCGTTTCCAGTAACAGTTTGAATTTTGTCGTTTCACTCTGTTTTCTCCTATATTGATAGATGTATTTGGAACACTAAATCAAACACGGTTTGTGCTAGCTTCTTGAAACTTGACACAGTAAAGCAGTTTCACATTCTAACTCTATGTTTTGTTTCCTTTTCATGTAGCTTTAAGCAGTGACTGGCGAGAAACACCTTCATTGAAAGGGGTTGCAAGCTTCCAAAAATCACGAGTCTCCAGAAATCTCAGCAAATATTTTTTTCACCCAAACTGGATGATACTTTCAGGTAATGATCAGTACACTTGGCCCACTTGGTTCTCCATGTTTCGTTCTTCTATGTTGAAGCGTTCGTTTACACTAAAAGTTTCCACTCTGGCATTTCACTCTGTTTTCTCCTATATTGATAGATGTATTTGGAACTCTAAATCAAACACGGTTTGTGCTAGCTTCTTGAAACTTGACACAGTAAAGCAGTTTCACATTCTAACTCTATGTTTTGTTTCCTTTTCATGTAGCCCTAAGCAGTGACTGGCGAGAAACACTTTCATTGAAAGGGGTTGCAAGCTTCCAAAAATTACGAGTCTCCAGAAATCTCAGCAAATATTTTTTCACCCAAACTGGATGATACTTTCAAGTAATGATCAGTACACTAAGCACACTTGGTTCTCCAAATTTCATTCTTCTATATTGAAGCGTTCGTTTCCAGTAACAGTTTCCATTCTGGCATTTCACTCTGTTTTCTCCTATATTGATAGATGTATTTGGAACTCTAAATCAAACACGGTCTGTGCTAGCTTCTTGAAACTTGACACAGTAATGCAGTTTCACATTCTAACTCTATGTTTTGTTTCCTTTTCATGTAGCCCTAAGCAGTGACTGGCGAGAAACACTTTCATTGAAAGGGGTTGCAAGCTTCCAAAAATTACGAGTCTCCAGAAATCTCAGCAAATATTTTTTCACCCAAACTGGATGATACTTTCAGGTAATGATCAGTACACTAAGCCCACTTGGTTCCCCAAATTTCGTTCTTCTATGTTGAAGCGTTCGTTTCCAGTAACAGTTAGAATTTTGGCGTTTCACTCTGTTTTCTCCTATATTGATAGATGTATTTGGAACTCTAAATCAAACACGGTTTGTGCTAGCTTCTTGAAACTTGACACAGTAAAGCAGTTTCACATTCTAACTCTAAGTTTTGTTTCCTTTTCATGTAGCCCTAAGCAGTGACTGGCGAGAAACACTTTCATTGAAAGGGGTTGCAAGCTTCCAAAAATTACGAGTCTCCAGAAATCTCAGCAAATATTTTTTCACCCAAACTGGATGATACTTTCAGGTAATGATCAGTACACTAAGCCCACTTGGTTCTCCAAATTTCGTTCTTCTATGTTGAAGCGTTCGTTTACAGTAACAGTTTCCACTCTGGCATTACACTCTGTTTTCTCCTATATTGATAGATGTATTTGGAACTCTAAATCAAACACGGTTTGTGCTAGCTTCTTGAAACTTGACACAGTAATGCAGTTTCACATTCTAACAATATGTTTTGTTTCCTTTTCATGTAGCACTAAGCAGTGACTGGCGAGAAACACTTTCATTGAAAGGGGTTGCAAGCTTCCAAAAATTACGAGTCTCCAGAAATCTCAGCAAATATTTTTTCACCCAAGCTGCATGATACTTTCAGGTCATGATCAGTACACTAAGCCCACTTGGTTCCCCAAATTTCGTTCTTCTATGTTGAAGCGTTCGTTTCCAGTAACAGTTAGAATTTTGGCGTTTCACTCTGTTTTCTCCTATATTGATAGATGTATTTGGAACTCTAAATAAAACACGGTTCGTGCTAGCTTCTTGAAACTTGACACAGTAAAGCAGTTTCACATTCTAACTCTAAGTTTTGTTTCCTTTTCATGTAGCCCTAAGCAGTGACTGGCGAGAAACACTTTCATTGAAAGGGGTTGCAAGCTTCCAAAAATTACGAGTCTCCAGAAATCTCAGCAAATATTTTTTCACCCAACCTGGATGATACTTTCAGGTAATGATCAGTACACTAAGCCCACTTGGTTCTCCAAATTTCGTTCTTCTATGTTGAAGCGTTCGTTTCCAGTAACAGTTTGAATTTTGTCGTTTCACTCTTTTTTCTCCTATATGGATAGATGTATTTGGAATTCTAAATCAAACACGGTTTGTGCTAGCTTCTTGAAACTTGACACAGTAAAGCAGTTTCACATTGTAACTCTATGTTTTGTTTCCTTTTCATGTAGCTTTAAGCAGTGACTGGCGAGAAACACTTTCATTGAAAGGGGTTGCAAGCTTCCAAAAATTACGAGTCTCCAGAAATCTCAGCAAATATTTTTTCACCCAAACTGGATGATACTTTCAGGTAATGATCAGTACACTAAGCCCACTTGGTTCTCCAAATTTCATTCTTCTATGTTGAAGCGTTCGTTTCCAGTAACAGTTTCCATTCTGGCATTTCACTCTGTTTTCTCCTATATTGATAGATGTATTTGGAACTCTAAATCAAACACGGTTTGTGCTAGCTTCTTGAAACTTGACACAGTAAAGCAGTTTCACATTCTAACTCTATGTTTTGTTTCCTTTTCATGTAGCCCTAAGCAGTGACTGGCGAGAAACACTTTCATTGAAAGGAGTTGCAAGCTTCCAAAAATTACGAGTCTCCAGAAATCTCAGCATATATTTTTTCACCCAAACTGGATGATACTTTCAGGTAATGATCAGTACACTAAGCCCACTTGGTTCCCCAAATTTTGTTCTTCTATGTTGAAGCGTTCGTTTCCAGTAACAGTTTGAATTTTTGCGTTTCACTCTGTTTTCTCCTATATTGATAGATGTATTTGGAACACTAAATCAAACACGGTTTGTGCTAGCTTCTTGAAACTTGACACAGTAAAGCAGTTTCACATTCTAACTCTATGTTTTGTTTCCTTTTCATGTAGCTTTAAGCAGTGACTGGCGAGAAACACCTTCATTGAAAGGGGTTGCAAGCTTCCAAAAATCACGAGTCTCCAGAAATCTCAGCAAATATTTTTTCACCCAAACTGGATGATACTTTCAGGTAATGATCAGTACACTTGGCCCACTTGGTTCTCCATATTTCGTTCTTCTATGTTGAAGCGTTCGTTTACAGTAACATTTTCCACTCTGGCATTACACTCTGTTTTCTCCTATATTGATAGATGTATTTGGAACTCTAAATCAAACACGGTTTGTGCTAGCTTCTTGAAACTTGACACAGTAATGCAGTTTCACATTCTAACAATATGTTTTGTTTCCTTTTCATGTAGCCCTAAGCAGTGACTGGCGAGAAACACTTTCATTGAAAGGGGTTGCAAGCTTCCAAAAATTACGAGTCTCCAGAAATCTCAGCAAATATTTTTTCACCCAAACTGGATGATACTTTCAGGTAATGATTAGTACACTAAGCCCACTTGGTTCTCCAAATTTCGTTCTTCTATGTTGAAGCGTTCGTTTCTAGTAACAATTTGAATTTTGTCGTTTCACTCTGTTTTCTCCTATATTGATAGATGTATTTGGAACTCTAAATCAAACACGGTTTGTGCTAGCTTCTTGAAACTTGACACAGTAAAGCAGTTTCACATTCTAACTCTATGTTTTGTTTCCTTTTCATGTAGCCCTAAGCAGTGACTGGCGAGAAACACTTTCATTGAAAGGGGTTGCAAGCTTCCAAAAATTACGAGTCTCCAGAAATCTCAGCAAATATTTTTTCACCCAAACTGGATGACAGTTTCAGGTAATGATCAGAACACTAAGCCCACTTGGTTCTCCAAATTTCATTCTTCTATGTTGAAGCGTTCGTTTCCAGTAACAGTTTCCATTCTGGCATTTCACTCTGTTTTCTCCTATATTGATAGATGTATTTGGAACTCTAAATCAAACACGGTTTGTGCTAGCTTCTTGAAACTTGACACAGTAATGCAGTTTCACATTCTAACAATATGTTTTGTTTCCTTTTCTTGTAGCCCTAAGCAGTGACGGGTGAGAAACACTTTCATTGAAAGGGGTTGCAAGCTTCCAAAAATTACGAGTCTCCAGAAATCTCAGCAAATATTTTTTCACCCAAACTGGATGATACTTTCAGGTAATGATCAGTACACTTGGCCCACTTGGTTCTCCATATTTCGTTCTTCTATGTTGAAGCGTTCGTTTACACTAACAGTTTCCACTCTGGCATTTCACTCTGTTTTCTCCTATATTGATAGATGTATTTGGAACTCTAAATCAAACACAGTTTGTGGTAGCTTCTTGAAACTTGACACAGTAAAGCAGTTTCACATTCTAACTCTATGTTTTGTTTCCTTTTCATGTAGCCCTAAGCAGTGACTGGCGAGAAACACTTTCATTGAAAGGGGTTGCAAGCTTCCAAAAATTACGAGTCTTCAGAAATCTCAGCAAATATTTTTTCACCCAAACTAGATGATACTTTCAGGTAATGATCAGTACACTAAGCCCTCTTGGTTCCCCAAATTTCGTTCTTCTATGTTGAAGTGTTCGTTTACACTAACAGTTTCCACTCTGGCATTTCACTCTGTTTTCTCCTATATTGATAGATGTATTTGGAACTCTAAATCAAACACGGTTTGTGCTAGCTTCTTGAAACTTGACACAGTAAAGCAGTTTCACATTGTAACTCTATGTTTTGTTTCCTTTTCATGTAGCTTTAAGCAGTGACTGGCGAGAAACACTTTCATTGAAAGGGGTTGCAAGCTTCCAAAAATTACGAGTCTCCAGAAATCTCAGCAAATATTTTTTCACCCAAACTGGATGATACTTTCAGGTAATGATCAGTACACTAAGCCCACTTGGTTCCCCAAATTTCGTTCTTCTATGTTGAAGCGTTCGTTTCCAGTAACAGTTTGAATTTTGTCGTTTCACTCTGTTTTCTCCTATATTGATAGATGTATTTGGAACACTAAATCAAACACGGTTTGTGCTAGCTTCTTGAAACTTGACACAGTAAAGCAGTTTCACATTCTAACTCTATGTTTTGTTTCCTTTTCATGTAGCTTTAAGCAGTGACGGGCGAGAAACACCTTCATTGAAAGGGGTTGCAAGCTTCCAAAAATCACGAGTCTCCAGAAATCTCAGCAAATATTTTTTCACCCAAACTGGATGATACTTTCAGGTAATGATCAGTACACTTGGCCCACTTGGTTCTCCATATTTCGTTCTTCTATGTTGAAGCGTTCGTTTACAGTAACAGTTTCCACTCTGGCATTACACTCTGTTTTCTCCTATATTGATAGATGTATTTGGAACTCTAAATCAAACACGGTTTGTGCTAGCTTCTTGAAACTTGACACAGTAATGCAGTTTCACATTCTAACAATATGTTTTGTTTCCTTTTCATGTAGCCCTAAGCAGTGACTGGCGAGAAACACTTTCATTGAAAGGGGTTGCAAGCTTCCAAAAATTACGAGTCTCCAGAAATCTCAGCAAATATTTTTTCACCCAAACTGGATGATACTTTCAGGTAATGATTAGTACACTAAGCCCACTTGGTTCTCCAAATTTCGTTCTTCTATGTTGAAGCGTTCGTTTCTAGTAACAATTTGAATTTTGTCGTTTCACTCTGTTTTCTCCTATATTGATAGATGTATTTGGAACTCTAAATCAAACACGGTTTGTGCTAGCTTCTTGAAACTTGACACAGTAAAGCAGTTTCACATTCTAACTCTATGTTTTGTTTCCTTTTCATGTAGCCCTAAGCAGTGACTGGCGAGAAACACTTTCATTGAAAGGGGTTGCAAGCTTCCAAAAATTACGAGTCTCCAGAAATCTCAGCAAATATTTTTTCACCCAAACTGGATGATAGTTTCAGGTAATGATCAGAACACTAAGCCCACTTGGTTCTCCAAATTTCGTTCTTCTATGTTGAAGCGTTCGTTTCCAGTAACAGTTTCCATTCTGGCATTTCACTCTGTTTTCTCCTATATTGATAGATGTATTTGGAACTCTAAATCAAACACAGTTTGTGCTAGCTTCTTGAAACTTGACACAGTAAAGCAGTTTCACATTCTAACTCTATGTTTTGTTTCCTTTTCTTGTAGCCCTAAGCAGTGACGGGCGAGAAACACTTTAATTGAAAGGGGTTGCAAGCTTCCAAAAATTACTAGTCTCCAGAAATCTCAGCAAATATATTTTCACCCAAACTGGATGATACTTTCAGGTAATGATCAGTACACTTGGCCCACTTGGTTCTCCATATTTCGTTCTTCTATGTTGAAGCGTTCGTTTACACTAACAGTTTCCACTCTGGCATTTCACTCTGTTTTCTCCTATATTGATAGATGTATTTGGAACTCTAAATCAAACACGGTTTGTGCTAGCTTCTTGAAACTTGACACAGTAAAGCAGTTTCACATTCTAACTCTATGTTTTGTTTCCTTTTCATGTAGCCCTAAGCAGTGACTGGCGAGAAACACTTTCATTGAAAGGGGTTGCAAGCTTCCAAAAATTACGAGTCTTCAGAAATCTCAGCAAATATTTTTTCACCCAAACTAGATGATACTTTCAGGTAATGATCAGTACACTAAGCCCTCTTGGTTCCCCAAATTTCGTTCTTCTATGTTGAAGCGTTCGTTTACACTAACAGTTTCCACTCTGGCATTTCACTCTGTTTTCTCCTATATTGATAGATGTATTTGGAACTCTAAATCAAACACGGTTTGTGCTAGCTTCTTGAAACTTGACACAGTAAAGCAGTTTCACATTGTAACTCTATGTTTTGTTTCCTTTTCATGTAGCTTTAAGCAGTGACTGGCGAGAAACACTTTCATTGAAAGGGGTTGCAAGCTTCCAAAAATTACGAGTCTCCAGAAATCTCAGCAAATATTTTTTCACCCAAACTGGATGATACTTTCACGTAATGATCAGTACACTAAGCCCACTTGGTTCTCCAAATTTCGTTCTTCTATGTTGAAGCGTTCGTTTCCAGTAACAGTTTGAATTTTGTCGTTTCACTCTGTTTTCTTCTATATTGATAGATGTATTTGGAACACTAAATCAAACACGGTTTGTGCTAGCTTCTTGAAACTTGACACAGTAAAGCAGTTTCACATTCTAACTCTATGTTTTGTTTCCTTTTCATGTAGCTTTAAGCAGTGACGGGCGAGAAACACCTTCATTGAAAGGGGTTGCAAGCTTCCAAAAATCACGAGTCTCCAGAAATCTCAGCAAATATTTTTTCACCCAAACTGGATGATACTTTCAGGTAATGATCAGTACACTTGGCCCACTTGGTTCTCCATATTTCGTTCTTCTATGTTGAAGCGTTCGTTTACAGTAACAGTTTCCACTCTGGCATTACACTCTGTTTTCTCCTATATTGATAGATGTATTTGGAACTCTAAATCAAACACGGTTTGTGCTAGCTTCTTGAAACTTGACACAGTAATGCAGTTTCACATTCTAACAATATGTTTTGTTTCCTTTTCATGTAGCCCTAAGCAGTGACTGGCGAGAAACACTTTCATTGAAAGGGGTTGCAAGCTTCCAAAAATTACGAGTCTCCAGAAATCTCAGCAAATATTTTTTCACCCAAACTGGATGATACTTTCAGGTAATGATTAGTACACTAAGCCCACTTGGTTCTCCAAATTTCGTTCTTCTATGTTGAAGCGTTCGTTTCTAGTAACAATTTGAATTTTGTCGTTTCACTCTGTTTTCTCCTATATTGATAGATGTATTTGGAACTCTAAATCAAACACGGTTTGTGCTAGCTTCTTGAAACTTGACACAGTAAAGCAGTTTCACATTCTAACTCTATGTTTTGTTTCCTTTTCATGTAGCCCTAAGCAGTGACTGGCGAGAAACACTTTCATTGAAAGGGGTTGCAAGCTTCCAAAAATTACGAGTCTCCAGAAATCTCAGCAAATATTTTTTCACCCAAACTGGATGATAGTTTCAGGTAATGATCAGAACACTAAGCCCACTTGGTTCTCCAAATTTCGTTCTTCTATGTTGAAGCGTTCGTTTCCAGTAACAGTTTCCATTCTGGCATTTCACTCTGTTTTCTCCTATATTGATAGATGTATTTGGAACTCTAAATCAAACACAGTTTGTGCTAGCTTCTTGAAACTTGACACAGTAAAGCAGTTTCACATTCTAACTCTATGTTTTGTTTCCTTTTCTTGTAGCCCTAAGCAGTGACGGGCGAGAAACACTTTAATTGAAAGGGGTTGCAAGCTTCCAAAAATTACTAGTCTCCAGAAATCTCAGCAAATATATTTTCACCCAAACTGGATGATACTTTCAGGTAATGATCAGTACACTTGGCCCACTTGGTTCTCCATATTTCGTTCTTCTATGTTGAAGCGTTCGTTTACACTAACAGTTTCCACTCTGGCATTTCACTCTGTTTTCTCCTATATTGATAGATGTATTTGGAACTCTAAATCAAACACGGTTTGTGCTAGCTTCTTGAAACTTGACACAGTAAAGCAGTTTCACATTCTAACTCTATGTTTTGTTTCCTTTTCATGTAGCCCTAAGCAGTGACTGGCGAGAAACACTTTCATTGAAAGGGGTTGCAAGCTTCCAAAAATTACGAGTCTTCAGAAATCTCAGCAAATATTTTTTCACCCAAACTAGATGATACTTTCAGGTAATGATCAGTACACTAAGCCCTCTTGGTTCCCCAAATTTCGTTCTTCTATGTTGAAGCGTTCGTTTACACTAACAGTTTCCACTCTGGCATTTCACTCTGTTTTCTCCTATATTGATAGATGTATTTGGAACTCTAAATCAAACACGGTTTGTGCTAGCTTCTTGAAACTTGACACAGTAAAGCAGTTTCACATTGTAACTCTATGTTTTGTTTCCTTTTCATGTAGCTTTAAGCAGTGACTGGCGAGAAACACTTTCATTGAAAGGGGTTGCAAGCTTCCAAAAATTACGAGTCTCCAGAAATCTCAGCAAATATTTTTTCACCCAAACTGGATGATACTTTCACGTAATGATCAGTACACTAAGCCCACTTGGTTCTCCAAATTTCGTTCTTCTATGTTGAAGCGTTCGTTTCCAGTAACAGTTTGAATTTTGTCGTTTCACTCTGTTTTCTTCTATATTGATAGATGTATTTGGAACACTAAATCAAACACGGTTTGTGCTAGCTTCTTGAAACTTGACACAGTAAAGCAGTTTCACATTCTAACTCTATGTTTGGTTTCCTTTTCATGTAGCTTTAAGCAGTGACTGGCGAGAAACACCTTCATTGAAAGGGGTTGCAAGCTTCCAAAAATCACGAGTCTCCAGAAATCTCAGCAAATATTTTTTCACCCAAACTGGATGATACTTTCAGGTAATGATCAGTACACTTGGCCCACTTGGTTCTCCATATTTCGTTCTTCTATGTTGAAGCGTTCGTTTACAGTAACAGTTTCCACTCTGGCATTACACTCTGTTTACTCCTATATTGATAGATGTATTTGGAACTCTAAATCAAACACGGTTTGTGCTAGCTTCTTGAAACTTGACACAGTAATGCAGTTTCACATTCTAACAATATGTTTTGTTTCCTTTTCATGTAGCCCTAAGCAGTGACTGGCGAGAAACACTTTCATTGAAAGGGGTTGCAAGCTTCCAAAAATTACGAGTCTCCAGAAATCTCAGCAAATATTTTTTCACCCAAACTGGATGATACTTTCAGGTAATGATTAGTACACTAAGCCCACTTGGTTCTCCAAATTTTGTTCTTCTATGTTGAAGCGTTCGTTTCTAGTAACAATTTGAATTTTGTCGTTTCACTCTGTTTTCTCCTATATTGATAGATGTATTTGGAACTCTAAATCAAACACGGTTTGTGCTAGCTTCTTGAAACTTGACACAGTAAAGCAGTTTCACATTCTAACTCTATGTTTTGTTTCCTTTTCATGTAGCCCTAAGCAGTGACTGGCGAGAAACACTTTCATTGAAAGGGGTTGCAAGCTTCCAAAAATTACGAGTCTCCAGAAATCTCAGCAAATATTTTTTCACCCAAACTGGATGACAGTTTCAGGTAATGATCAGAACACTAAGCCCACTTGGTTCTCCAAATTTCATTCTTCTATGTTGAAGCGTTCGTTTCCAGTAACAGTTTCCATTCTGGCATTTCACTCTGTTTTCTCCTATATTGATAGATGTATTTGGAACTCTAAATCAAACACGGTTTGTGCTAGCTTCTTGAAACTTGACACAGTAATGCAGTTTCACATTCTAACAATATGTTTTGTTTCCTTTTCTTGTAGCCCTAAGCAGTGACGGGTGAGAAACACTTTCATTGAAAGGGGTTGCAAGCTTCCAAAAATTACGAGTCTCCAGAAATCTCAGCAAATATTTTTTCACCCAAACTGGATGATACTTTCAGGTAATGATCAGTACACTTGGCCCACTTGGTTCTCCATATTTCGTTCTTCTATGTTGAAGCGTTCGTTTACACTAACAGTTTCCACTCTGGCATTTCACTCTGTTTTCTCCTATATTGATAGATGTATTTGGAACTCTAAATCAAACACAGTTTGTGGTAGCTTCTTGAAACTTGACACAGTAAAGCAGTTTCACATTCTAACTCTATGTTTTGTTTCCTTTTCATGTAGCCCTAAGCAGTGACTGGCGAGAAACACTTTCATTGAAAGGGGTTGCAAGCTTCCAAAAATTACGAGTCTTCAGAAATCTCAGCAAATATTTTTTCACCCAAACTAGATGATACTTTCAGGTAATGATCAGTACACTAAGCCCTCTTGGTTCCCCAAATTTCGTTCTTCTATGTTGAAGTGTTCGTTTACACTAACAGTTTCCACTCTGGCATTTCACTCTGTTTTCTCCTATATTGATAGATGTATTTGGAACTCTAAATCAAACACGGTTTGTGCTAGCTTCTTGAAACTTGACACAGTAAAGCAGTTTCACATTGTAACTCTATGTTTTGTTTCCTTTTCATGTAGCTTTAAGCAGTGACTGGCGAGAAACACTTTCATTGAAAGGGGTTGCAAGCTTCCAAAAATTACGAGTCTCCAGAAATCTCAGCAAATATTTTTTCACCCAAACTGGATGATACTTTCAGGTAATGATCAGTACACTAAGCCCACTTGGTTCCCCAAATTTCGTTCTTCTATGTTGAAGCGTTCGTTTCCAGTAACAGTTTGAATTTTGTCGTTTCACTCTGTTTTCTCCTATATTGATAGATGTATTTGGAACACTAAATCAAACACGGTTTGTGCTAGCTTCTTGAAACTTGACACAGTAAAGCAGTTTCACATTCTAACTCTATGTTTTGTTTCCTTTTCATGTAGCTTTAAGCAGTGACGGGTGAGAAACACCTTCATTGAAAGGGGTTGCAAGCTTCCAAAAATCACGAGTCTCCAGAAATCTCAGCAAATATTTTTTCACCCAAACTGGATGATACTTTCAGGTAATGATCAGTACACTTGGCCCACTTGGTTCTCCATATTTCGTTCTTCTATGTTGAAGCGTTCGTTTACAGTAACAGTTTCCACTCTGGCATTACACTCTGTTTTCTCCTATATTGATAGATGTATTTGGAACTCTAAATCAAACACGGTTTGTGCTAGCTTCTTGAAACTTGACACAGTAATGCAGTTTCACATTCTAACAATATGTTTTGTTTCCTTTTCTTGTAGCCCTAAGCAGTGACGGGTGAGAAACACTTTCATTGAAAGGGGTTGCAAGCTTCCAAAAATTACGAGTCTCCAGAAATCTCAGCAAATATTTTTTCACCCAAACTGGATGATACTTTCAGGTAATGATCAGTACACTTGGCCCACTTGGTTCTCCATATTTCGTTCTTCTATGTTGAAGCGTTCGTTTACACTAACAGTTTCCACTCTGGCATTTCACTCTGTTTTCTCCTATATTGATAGATGTATTTGGAACTCTAAATCAAACACAGTTTGTGGTAGCTTCTTGAAACTTGACACAGTAAAGCAGTTTCACATTCTAACTCTATGTTTTGTTTCCTTTTCATGTAGCCCTAAGCAGTGACTGGCGAGAAACACTTTCATTGAAAGGGGTTGCAAGCTTCCAAAAATTACGAGTCTTCAGAAATCTCAGCAAATATTTTTTCACCCAAACTAGATGATACTTTCAGGTAATGATCAGTACACTAAGCCCTCTTGGTTCCCCAAATTTCGTTCTTCTATGTTGAAGTGTTCGTTTACACTAACAGTTTCCACTCTGGCATTTCACTCTGTTTTCTCCTATATTGATAGATGTATTTGGAACTCTAAATCAAACACGGTTTGTGCTAGCTTCTTGAAACTTGACACAGTAAAGCAGTTTCACATTGTAACTCTATGTTTTGTTTCCTTTTCATGTAGCTTTAAGCAGTGACTGGCGAGAAACACTTTCATTGAAAGGGGTTGCAAGCTTCCAAAAATTACGAGTCTCCAGAAATCTCAGCAAATATTTTTTCACCCAAACTGGATGATACTTTCAGGTAATGATTAGTACACTAAGCCCACTTGGTTCTCCAAATTTCGTTCTTCTATGTTGAAGCGTTCGTTTCTAGTAACAATTTGAATTTTGTCGTTTCACTCTGTTTTCTCCTATATTGATAGATGTATTTGGAACTCTAAATCAAACACGGTTTGTGCTAGCTTCTTGAAACTTGACACAGTAAAGCAGTTTCACATTCTAACTCTATGTTTTGTTTCCTTTTCATGTAGCCCTAAGCAGTGACTGGCGAGAAACACTTTCATTGAAAGGGGTTGCAAGCTTCCAAAAATTACGAGTCTCCAGAAATCTCAGCAAATATTTTTTCACCCAAACTGGATGATAGTTTCAGGTAATGATCAGAACACTAAGCCCACTTGGTTCTCCAAATTTCGTTCTTCTATGTTGAAGCGTTCGTTTCCAGTAACAGTTTCCATTCTGGCATTTCACTCTGTTTTCTCCTATATTGATAGATGTATTTGGAACTCTAAATCAAACACAGTTTGTGCTAGCTTCTTGAAACTTGACACAGTAAAGCAGTTTCACATTCTAACTCTATGTTTTGTTTCCTTTTCTTGTAGCCCTAAGCAGTGACGGGCGAGAAACACTTTAATTGAAAGGGGTTGCAAGCTTCCAAAAATTACTAGTCTCCAGAAATCTCAGCAAATATATTTTCACCCAAACTGGATGATACTTTCAGGTAATGATCAGTACACTTGGCCCACTTGGTTCTCCATATTTCGTTCTTCTATGTTGAAGCGTTCGTTTACACTAACAGTTTCCACTCTGGCATTTCACTCTGTTTTCTCCTATATTGATAGATGTATTTGGAACTCTAAATCAAACACGGTTTGTGCTAGCTTCTTGAAACTTGACACAGTAAAGCAGTTTCACATTCTAACTCTATGTTTTGTTTCCTTTTCATGTAGCCCTAAGCAGTGACTGGCGAGAAACACTTTCATTGAAAGGGGTTGCAAGCTTCCAAAAATTACGAGTCTTCAGAAATCTCAGCAAATATTTTTTCACCCAAACTAGATGATACTTTCAGGTAATGATCAGTACACTAAGCCCTCTTGGTTCCCCAAATTTCGTTCTTCTATGTTGAAGCGTTCGTTTACACTAACAGTTTCCACTCTGGCATTTCACTCTGTTTTCTCCTATATTGATAGATGTATTTGGAACTCTAAATCAAACACGGTTTGTGCTAGCTTCTTGAAACTTGACACAGTAAAGCAGTTTCACATTGTAACTCTATGTTTTGTTTCCTTTTCATGTAGCTTTAAGCAGTGACTGGCGAGAAACACTTTCATTGAAAGGGGTTGCAAGCTTCCAAAAATTACGAGTCTCCAGAAATCTCAGCAAATATTTTTTCACCCAAACTGGATGATACTTTCAGGTAATGATCAGTACACTAAGCCCACTTGGTTCCCCAAATTTCGTTCTTCTATGTTGAAGCGTTCGTTTACACTAACAGTTTCCACTCTGGCATTTCACTCTGTTTTCTCCTATATTGATAGATGTATTTGGAACTCTAAATCAAACACGGTTTGTGCTAGCTTCTTGAAACTTGACACAGTAAAGCAGTTTCACATTCTAACTCTATGTTTTGTTTCCTTTTCATGTAGCCCTAAGCAGTGACTGGCGAGAAACACTTTCATTGAAAGGGGTTGCAAGCTTCCAAAAATTACGAGTCTCCAGAAATCTCAGCAAATATTTTTTCACCCAAACTGGATGATAGTTTCAGGTAATGATCAGAACACTAAGCCCACTTGGTTCTCCAAATTTCGTTCTTCTATGTTGAAGCGTTCGTTTCCAGTAACAGTTTCCATTCTGGCATTTCACTCTGTTTTCTCCTATATTGATAGATGTATTTGGAACTCTAAATCAAACACGGTTTGTGCTAGCTTCTTGAAACTTGACACAGTAATGCAGTTTCACATTCTAACAATATGTTTTGTTTCCTTTTCTTGTAGCCCTAAGCAGTGACGGGTGAGAAACACTTTCATTGAAAGGGGTTGCAAGCTTCCAAAAATTACGAGTCTCCAGAAATCTCAGCAAATATTTTTTCACCCAAACTGGATGATACTTTCAGGTAATGATCAGTACACTTGGCCCACTTGGTTCTCCATATTTCGTTCTTCTATGTTGAAGCGTTCGTTTACACTAACAGTTTCCACTCTGGCATTTCACTCTGTTTTCTCCTATATTGATAGATGTATTTGGAACTCTAAATCAAACACAGTTTGTGGTAGCTTCTTGAAACTTGACACAGTAAAGCAGTTTCACATTCTAACTCTATGTTTTGTTTCCTTTTCATGTAGCCCTAAGCAGTGACTGGCGAGAAACACTTTCATTGAAAGGGGTTGCAAGCTTCCAAAAATTACGAGTCTTCAGAAATCTCAGCAAATATTTTTTCACCCAAACTAGATGATACTTTCAGGTAATGATCAGTACACTAAGCCCTCTTGGTTCCCCAAATTTCGTTCTTCTATGTTGAAGTGTTCGTTTACACTAACAGTTTCCACTCTGGCATTTCACTCTGTTTTCTCCTATATTGATAGATGTATTTGGAACTCTAAATCAAACACGGTTTGTGCTAGCTTCTTGAAACTTGACACAGTAAAGCAGTTTCACATTGTAACTCTATGTTTTGTTTCCTTTTCATGTAGCTTTAAGCAGTGACTGGCGAGAAACACTTTCATTGAAAGGGGTTGCAAGCTTCCAAAAATTACGAGTCTCCAGAAATCTCAGCAAATATTTTTTCACCCAAACTGGATGATACTTTCAGGTAATGATCAGTACACTAAGCCCACTTGGTTCCCCAAATTTCGTTCTTCTATGTTGAAGCGTTCGTTTCCAGTAACAGTTTGAATTTTGTCGTTTCACTCTGTTTTCTCCTATATTGATAGATGTATTTGGAACACTAAATCAAACACGGTTTGTGCTAGCTTCTTGAAACTTGACACAGTAAAGCAGTTTCACATTCTAACTCTATGTTTTGTTTCCTTTTCATGTAGCTTTAAGCAGTGACGGGCGAGAAACACCTTCATTGAAAGGGGTTGCAAGCTTCCAAAAATCACGAGTCTCCAGAAATCTCAGCAAATATTTTTTCACCCAAACTGGATGATACTTTCAGGTAATGATCAGTACACTTGGCCCACTTGGTTCTCCATATTTCGTTCTTCTATGTTGAAGCGTTCGTTTACAGTAACAGTTTCCACTCTGGCATTACACTCTGTTTTCTCCTATATTGATAGATGTATTTGGAACTCTAAATCAAACACGGTTTGTGCTAGCTTCTTGAAACTTGACACAGTAATGCAGTTTCACATTCTAACAATATGTTTTGTTTCCTTTTCTTGTAGCCCTAAGCAGTGACGGGTGAGAAACACTTTCATTGAAAGGGGTTGCAAGCTTCCAAAAATTACGAGTCTCCAGAAATCTCAGCAAATATTTTTTCACCCAAACTGGATGATACTTTCAGGTAATGATCAGTACACTTGGCCCACTTGGTTCTCCATATTTCGTTCTTCTATGTTGAAGCGTTCGTTTACACTAACAGTTTCCACTCTGGCATTTCACTCTGTTTTCTCCTATATTGATAGATGTATTTGGAACTCTAAATCAAACACAGTTTGTGGTAGCTTCTTGAAACTTGACACAGTAAAGCAGTTTCACATTCTAACTCTATGTTTTGTTTCCTTTTCATGTAGCCCTAAGCAGTGACTGGCGAGAAACACTTTCATTGAAAGGGGTTGCAAGCTTCCAAAAATTACGAGTCTTCAGAAATCTCAGCAAATATTTTTTCACCCAAACTAGATGATACTTTCAGGTAATGATCAGTACACTAAGCCCTCTTGGTTCCCCAAATTTCGTTCTTCTATGTTGAAGTGTTCGTTTACACTAACAGTTTCCACTCTGGCATTTCACTCTGTTTTCTCCTATATTGATAGATGTATTTGGAACTCTAAATCAAACACGGTTTGTGCTAGCTTCTTGAAACTTGACACAGTAAAGCAGTTTCACATTGTAACTCTATGTTTTGTTTCCTTTTCATGTAGCTTTAAGCAGTGACTGGCGAGAAACACTTTCATTGAAAGGGGTTGCAAGCTTCCAAAAATTACGAGTCTCCAGAAATCTCAGCAAATATTTTTTCACCCAAACTGGATGATACTTTCAGGTAATGATCAGTACACTAAGCCCACTTGGTTCCCCAAATTTCGTTCTTCTATGTTGAAGCGTTCGTTTCCAGTAACAGTTTGAATTTTGTCGTTTCACTCTGTTTTCTCCTATATTGATAGATGTATTTGGAACACTAAATCAAACACGGTTTGTGCTAGCTTCTTGAAACTTGACACAGTAAAGCAGTTTCACATTCTAACTCTATGTTTTGTTTCCTTTTCATGTAGCTTTAAGCAGTGACGGGCGAGAAACACCTTCATTGAAAGGGGTTGCAAGCTTCCAAAAATCACGAGTCTCCAGAAATCTCAGCAAATATTTTTTCACCCAAACTGGATGATACTTTCAGGTAATGATCAGTACACTTGGCCCACTTGGTTCTCCATATTTCGTTCTTCTATGTTGAAGCGTTCGTTTACAGTAACTGTTTCCACTCTGGCATTACACTCTGTTTTCTCCTATATTGATAGATGTATTTGGAACTCTAAATCAAACACGGTTTGTGCTAGCTTCTTGAAACTTGACCCAGTAATGCAGTTTCACATTCTAACAATATGTTTTGTTTCCTTTTCATGTAGCCCTAAGCAGTGACTGGCGAGAAACACTTTCATTGAAAGGGGTTGCAAGCTTCCAAAAATTACGAGTCTCCAGAAATCTCAGCAAATATTTTTTCACCCAAACTGGATGATACTTTCAGGTAATGATTAGTACACTAAGCCCACTTGGTTCTCCAAATTTCGTTCTTCTATGTTGAAGCGTTCGTTTCTAGTAACAATTTGAATTTTGTCGTTTCACTCTGTTTTCTCCTATATTGATAGATGTATTTGGAACTCTAAATCAAACACGGTTTGTGCTAGCTTCTTGAAACTTGACACAGTAAAGCAGTTTCACATTCTAACTCTATGTTTTGTTTCCTTTTCATGTAGCCCTAAGCAGTGACTGGCGAGAAACACTTTCATTGAAAGGGGTTGCAAGCTTCCAAAAATTACGAGTCTCCAGAAATCTCAGCAAATATTTTTTCACCCAAACTGGATGATAGTTTCAGGTAATGATCAGAACACTAAGCCCACTTGGTTCTCCAAATTTCGTTCTTCTATGTTGAAGCGTTCGTTTCCAGTAACAGTTTCCATTCTGGCATTTCACTCTGTTTTCTCCTATATTGATAGATGTATTTGGAACTCTAAATCAAACACAGTTTGTGCTAGCTTCTTGAAACTTGACACAGTAAAGCAGTTTCACATTCTAACTCTATGTTTTGTTTCCTTTTCTTGTAGCCCTAAGCAGTGACGGGCGAGAAACACTTTAATTGAAAGGGGTTGCAAGCTTCCAAAAATTACTAGTCTCCAGAAATCTCAGCAAATATATTTTCACCCAAACTGGATGATACTTTCAGGTAATGATCAGTACACTTGGCCCACTTGGTTCTCCATATTTCGTTCTTCTATGTTGAAGCGTTCGTTTACACTAACAGTTTCCACTCTGGCATTTCACTCTGTTTTCTCCTATATTGATAGATGTATTTGGAACTCTAAATCAAACACGGTTTGTGCTAGCTTCTTGAAACTTGACACAGTAAAGCAGTTTCACATTCTAACTCTATGTTTTGTTTCCTTTTCATGTAGCCCTAAGCAGTGACTGGCGAGAAACACTTTCATTGAAAGGGGTTGCAAGCTTCCAAAAATTACGAGTCTCCAGAAATCTCAGCAAATATTTTTTCACCCAAACTGGATGATAGTTTCAGGTAATGATCAGAACACTAAGCCCACTTGGTTCTCCAAATTTCGTTCTTCTATGTTGAAGCGTTCGTTTCCAGTAACAGTTTCCATTCTGGCATTTCACTCTGTTTTCTCCTATATTGATAGATGTATTTGGAACTCTAAATCAAACACAGTTTGTGCTAGCTTCTTGAAACTTGACACAGTAAAGCAGTTTCACATTCTAACTCTATGTTTTGTTTCCTTTTCTTGTAGCCCTAAGCAGTGACGGGCGAGAAACACTTTAATTGAAAGGGGTTGCAAGCTTCCAAAAATTACTAGTCTCCAGAAATCTCAGCAAATATATTTTCACCCAAACTGGATGATACTTTCAGGTAATGATCAGTACACTTGGCCCACTTGGTTCTCCATATTTCGTTCTTCTATGTTGAAGCGTTCGTTTACACTAACAGTTTCCACTCTGGCATTTCACTCTGTTTTCTCCTATATTGATAGATGTATTTGGAACTCTAAATCAAACACGGTTTGTGCTAGCTTCTTGAAACTTGACACAGTAAAGCAGTTTCACATTCTAACTCTATGTTTTGTTTCCTTTTCATGTAGCCCTAAGCAGTGACTGGCGAGAAACACTTTCATTGAAAGGGGTTGCAAGCTTCCAAAAATTACGAGTCTTCAGAAATCTCAGCAAATATTTTTTCACCCAAACTAGATGATACTTTCAGGTAATGATCAGTACACTAAGCCCTCTTGGTTCCCCAAATTTCGTTCTTCTATGTTGAAGCGTTCGTTTACACTAACAGTTTCCACTCTGGCATTTCACTCTGTTTTCTCCTATATTGATAGATGTATTTGGAACTCTAAATCAAACACGGTTTGTGCTAGCTTCTTGAAACTTGACACAGTAAAGCAGTTTCACATTGTAACTCTATGTTTTGTTTCCTTTTCATGTAGCTTTAAGCAGTGACTGGCGAGAAACACTTTCATTGAAAGGGGTTGCAAGCTTCCAAAAATTACGAGTCTCCAGAAATCTCAGCAAATATTTTTTCACCCAAACTGGATGATACTTTCACGTAATGATCAGTACACTAAGCCCACTTGGTTCTCCAAATTTCGTTCTTCTATGTTGAAGCGTTCGTTTCCAGTAACAGTTTGAATTTTGTCGTTTCACTCTGTTTTCTTCTATATTGATAGATGTATTTGGAATACTAAATCAAACACGGTTTGTGCTAGCTTCTTGAAACTTGACACAGTAAAGCAGTTTCACATTCTAACTCTATGTTTGGTTTCCTTTTCATGTAGCTTTAAGCAGTGACTGGCGAGAAACACCTTCATTGAAAGGGGTTGCAAGCTTCCAAAAATCACGAGTCTCCAGAAATCTCAGCAAATATTTTTTCACCCAAACTGGATGATACTTTCAGGTAATGATCAGTACACTTGGCCCACTTGGTTCTCCATATTTCGTTCTTCTATGTTGAAGCGTTCGTTTACAGTAACAGTTTCCACTCTGGCATTACACTCTGTTTTCTCCTATATTGATAGATGTATTTGGAACTCTAAATCAAACACGGTTTGTGCTAGCTTCTTGAAACTTGACACAGTAATGCAGTTTCACATTCTAACAATATGTTTTGTTTCCTTTTCATGTAGCCCTAAGCAGTGACTGGCGAGAAACACTTTCATTGAAAGGGGTTGCAAGCTTCCAAAAATTACGAGTCTCCAGAAATCTCAGCAAATATTTTTTCACCCAAACTGGATGATACTTTCAGGTAATGATTAGTACACTAAGCCCACTTGGTTCTCCAAATTTCGTTCTTCTATGTTGAAGCGTTCGTTTCTAGTAACAATTTGAATTTTGTCGTTTCACTCTGTTTTCTCCTATATTGATAGATGTATTTGGAACTCTAAATCAAACACGGTTTGTGCTAGCTTCTTGAAACTTGACACAGTAAAGCAGTTTCACATTCTAACTCTATGTTTTGTTTCCTTTTCATGTAGCCCTAAGCAGTGACTGGCGAGAAACACTTTCATTGAAAGGGGTTGCAAGCTTCCAAAAATTACGAGTCTCCAGAAATCTCAGCAAATATTTTTTCACCCAAACTGGATGACAGTTTCAGGTAATGATCAGAACACTAAGCCCACTTGGTTCTCCAAATTTCATTCTTCTATGTTGAAGCGTTCGTTTCCAGTAACAGTTTCCATTCTGGCATTTCACTCTGTTTTCTCCTATATTGATAGATGTATTTGGAACTCTAAATCAAACACGGTTTGTGCTAGCTTCTTGAAACTTGACACAGTAATGCAGTTTCACATTCTAACAATATGTTTTGTTTCCTTTTCTTGTAGCCCTAAGCAGTGACGGGTGAGAAACACTTTCATTGAAAGGGGTTGCAAGCTTCCAAAAATTACGAGTCTCCAGAAATCTCAGCAAATATTTTTTCACCCAAACTGGATGATACTTTCAGGTAATGATCAGTACACTTGGCCCACTTGGTTCTCCATATTTCGTTCTTCTATGTTGAAGCGTTCGTTTACACTAACAGTTTCCACTCTGGCATTTCACTCTGTTTTCTCCTATATTGATAGATGTATTTGGAACTCTAAATCAAACACGGTTTGTGGTAGCTTCTTGAAACTTGACACAGTAAAGCAGTTTCACATTCTAACTCTATGTTTTGTTTCCTTTTCATGTAGCCCTAAGCAGTGACTGGCGAGAAACACTTTCATTGAAAGGGGTTGCAAGCTTCCAAAAATTACGAGTCTTCAGAAATCTCAGCAAATATTTTTTCACCCAAACTAGATGATACTTTCAGGTAATGATCAGTACACTAAGCCCTCTTGGTTCCCCAAATTTCGTTCTTCTATGTTGAAGTGTTCGTTTACACTAACAGTTTCCACTCTGGCATTTCACTCTGTTTTCTCCTATATTGATAGATGTATTTGGAACTCTAAATCAAACACGGTTTGTGCTAGCTTCTTGAAACTTGACACAGTAAAGCAGTTTCACATTGTAACTCTATGTTTTGTTTCCTTTTCATGTAGCTTTAAGCAGTGACTGGCGAGAAACACTTTCATTGAAAGGGGTTGCAAGCTTCCAAAAATTACGAGTCTCCAGAAATCTCAGCAAATATTTTTTCACCCAAACTGGATGATACTTTCAGGTAATGATCAGTACACTAAGCCCACTTGGTTCCCCAAATTTCGTTCTTCTATGTTGAAGCGTTCGTTTCCAGTAACAGTTTGAATTTTGTCGTTTCACTCTGTTTTCTCCTATATTGATAGATGTATTTGGAACACTAAATCAAACACGGTTTGTGCTAGCTTCTTGAAACTTGACACAGTAAAGCAGTTTCACATTCTAACTCTATGTTTTGTTTCCTTTTCATGTAGCTTTAAGCAGTGACGGGCGAGAAACACCTTCATTGAAAGGGGTTGCAAGCTTCCAAAAATCACGAGTCTCCAGAAATCTCAGCAAATATTTTTTCACCCAAACTGGATGATACTTTCAGGTAATGATCAGTACACTTGGCCCACTTGGTTCTCCATATTTCGTTCTTCTATGTTGAAGCGTTCGTTTACAGTAACAGTTTCCACTCTGGCATTACACTCTGTTTTCTCCTATATTGATAGATGTATTTGGAACTCTAAATCAAACACGGTTTGTGCTAGCTTCTTGAAACTTGACACAGTAATGCAGTTTCACATTCTAACAATATGTTTTGTTTCCTTTTCTTGTAGCCCTAAGCAGTGACGGGTGAGAAACACTTTCATTGAAAGGGGTTGCAAGCTTCCAAAAATTACGAGTCTCCAGAAATCTCAGCAAATATTTTTTCACCCAAACTGGATGATACTTTCAGGTAATGATCAGTACACTTGGCCCACTTGGTTCTCCATATTTCGTTCTTCTATGTTGAAGCGTTCGTTTACACTAACAGTTTCCACTCTGGCATTTCACTCTGTTTTCTCCTATATTGATAGATGTATTTGGAACTCTAAATCAAACACAGTTTGTGGTAGCTTCTTGAAACTTGACACAGTAAAGCAGTTTCACATTCTAACTCTATGTTTTGTTTCCTTTTCATGTAGCCCTAAGCAGTGACTGGCGAGAAACACTTTCATTGAAAGGGGTTGCAAGCTTCCAAAAATTACGAGTCTTCAGAAATCTCAGCAAATATTTTTTCACCCAAACTAGATGATACTTTCAGGTAATGATCAGTACACTAAGCCCTCTTGGTTCCCCAAATTTCGTTCTTCTATGTTGAAGTGTTCGTTTACACTAACAGTTTCCACTCTGGCATTTCACTCTGTTTTCTCCTATATTGATAGATGTATTTGGAACTCTAAATCAAACACGGTTTGTCCTAGCTTCTTGAAACTTGACACAGTAAAGCAGTTTCACATTGTAACTCTATGTTTTGTTTCCTTTTCATGTAGCTTTAAGCAGTGACTGGCGAGAAACACTTTCATTGAAAGGGGTTGCAAGCTTCCAAAAATTACGAGTCTCCAGAAATCTCAGCAAATATTTTTTCACCCAAACTGGATGATACTTTCAGGTAATGATCAGTACACTAAGCCCACTTGGTTCCCCAAATTTCGTTCTTCTATGGTGAAGCGTTCGTTTCCAGTAACAGTTTGAATTTTGTCGTTTCACTCTGTTTTCTCCTATATTGATAGATGTATTTGGAACACTAAATCAAACACGGTTTGTGCTAGCTTCTTGAAACTTGACACAGTAAAGCAGTTTCACATTCTAACTCTATGTTTTGTTTCCTTTTCATGTAGCTTTAAGCAGTGACGGGCGAGAAACACCTTCATTGAAAGGGGTTGCAAGCTTCCAAAAATCACGAGTCTCCAGAAATCTCAGCAAATATTTTTTCACCCAAACTGGATGATACTTTCAGGTAATGATCAGTACACTTGGCCCACTTGGTTCTCCATATTTCGTTCTTCTATGTTGAAGCGTTCGTTTACAGTAACAGTTTCCACTCTGGCATTACACTCTGTTTTCTCCTATATTGATAGATGTATTTGGAACTCTAAATCAAACACGGTTTGTGCTAGCTTCTTGAAACTTGACACAGTAATGCAGTTTCACATTCTAACAATATGTTTTGTTTCCTTTTCATGTAGCCCTAAGCAGTGACTGGCGAGAAACACTTTCATTGAAAGGGGTTGCAAGCTTCCAAAAATTACGAGTCTCCAGAAATCTCAGCAAATATTTTTTCACCCAAACTGGATGATACTTTCAGGTAATGATTAGTACACTAAGCCCACTTGGTTCTCCAAATTTCGTTCTTCTATGTTGAAGCGTTCGTTTCTAGTAACAATTTGAATTTTGTCGTTTCACTCTGTTTTCTCCTATATTGATAGATGTATTTGGAACTCTAAATCAAACACGGTTTGTGCTAGCTTCTTGAAACTTGACACAGTAAAGCAGTTTCACATTCTAACTCTATGTTTTGTTTCCTTTTCATGTAGCCCTAAGCAGTGACTGGCGAGAAACACTTTCATTGAAAGGGGTTGCAAGCTTCCAAAAATTACGAGTCTCCAGAAATCTCAGCAAATATTTTTTCACCCAAACTGGATGATAGTTTCAGGTAATGATCAGAACACTAAGCCCACTTGGTTCTCCAAATTTCGTTCTTCTATGTTGAAGCGTTCGTTTCCAGTAACAGTTTCCATTCTGGCATTTCACTCTGTTTTCTCCTATATTGATAGATGTATTTGGAACTCTAAATCAAACACAGTTTGTGCTAGCTTCTTGAAACTTGACACAGTAAAGCAGTTTCACATTCTAACTCTATGTTTTGTTTCCTTTTCTTGTAGCCCTAAGCAGTGACGGGCGAGAAACACTTTAATTGAAAGGGGTTGCAAGCTTCCAAAAATTACTAGTCTCCAGAAATCTCAGCAAATATATTTTCACCCAAACTGGATGATACTTTCAGGTAATGATCAGTACACTTGGCCCACTTGGTTCTCCATATTTCGTTCTTCTATGTTGAAGCGTTCGTTTACACTAACAGTTTCCACTCTGGCATTTCACTCTGTTTTCTCCTATATTGATAGATGTATTTGGAACTCTAAATCAAACACGGTTTGTGCTAGCTTCTTGAAACTTGACACAGTAAAGCAGTTTCACATTCTAACTCTATGTTTTGTTTCCTTTTCATGTAGCCCTAAGCAGTGACTGGCGAGAAACACTTTCATTGAAAGGGGTTGCAAGCTTCCAAAAATTACGAGTCTTCAGAAATCTCAGCAAATATTTTTTCACCCAAACTAGATGATACTTTCAGGTAATGATCAGTACACTAAGCCCTCTTGGTTCCCCAAATTTCGTTCTTCTATGTTGAAGCGTTCGTTTACACTAACAGTTTCCACTCTGGCATTTCACTCTGTTTTCTCCTATATTGATAGATGTATTTGGAACTCTAAATCAAACACGGTTTGTGCTAGCTTCTTGAAACTTGACACAGTAAAGCAGTTTCACATTGTAACTCTATGTTTTGTTTCCTTTTCATGTAGCTTTAAGCAGTGACTGGCGAGAAACACTTTCATTGAAAGGGGTTGCAAGCTTCCAAAAATTACGAGTCTCCAGAAATCTCAGCAAAAATTTTTTCACCCAAACTGGATGATACTTTCAAGTAATGATCAGTACACTAAGCCCACTTGGTTCTCCAAATTTCATTCTTCTATGTTGAAGCGTTCGTTTCCAGTAACAGTTTCCATTCTGGCATTTCACTCTGTTTTCTCCTATATTGATAGATGTATTTGGAACTCTAAATCAAACACGGTTTGTGCTAGCTTCTTGAAACTTGACACAGTAAAGCAGTTTCACATTCTAACTCTATGTTTTGTTTCCTTTTCATGTAGCCCTAAGCAGTGACTGGCGAGAAACACTTTCATTGAAAGGGGTTGCAAGCTTCCAAAAATTACGAGTCTCCAGAAATCTCAGCAAATATTTTTTCACCCAAACTGGATGATACTTTCAGGTAATGATCAGTACACTAAGCCCACTTGGTTCCCCAAATTTCGTTCTTCTATGTTGAAGCGTTCGTTTCCAGTAACAGTTTGAATTTTGTCGTTTCACTCTGTTTTCTCCTATATTGATAGATGTATTTGGAACACTAAATCAAACACGGTTTGTGCTAGCTTCTTGAAACTTGACACAGTAAAGCAGTTTCACATTCTAACTCTATGTTTTGTTTCCTTTTCATGTAGCTTTAAGCAGTGACTGGCGAGAAACACCTTCATTGAAAGGTGTTGCAAGCTTCCAAAAATCACGAGTCTCCAGAAATCTCAGCAAATATTTTTTCACCCAAACTGGATGATACTTTCAGGTAATGATCAGTACACTTGGCCCACTTGGTTCTCCATATTTCGTTCTTCTATGTTGAAGTGTTCGTTTACAGTAACAGTTTCCACTCTGGCATTACACTCTGTTTTCTCCTATATTGATAGATGTATTTGGAACTCTAAATCAAACACGGTTTGTGCTAGCTTCTTGAAACTTGACACAGTAATGCAGTTTCACATTCTAACAATATGTTTTGTTTCCTTTTCATGTAGCACTAAGCAGTGACTGGCGAGAAACACTTTCATTGAAAGGGGTTGCAAGCTTCCAAAAATTACGAGTCTCCAGAAATCTCAGCAAATATTTTTTCACCCAAGCTGCATGATACTTTCAGGTAATGATCAGTACACTAAGCCCACTTGGTTCCCCAAATTTCGTTCTTCTATGTTGAAGCGTTCCTTTCCAGTAACAGTTAGAATTTTGGCATTTCACTCTGTTTTCTCCTATATTGATAGATGTATTTGGAACTATAAATCAAACACGGTTTGTGCTAGCTTCTTGAAACTTGACACAGTAAAGCAGTTTCACATTCTAATCTAAGTTTTGTTTCCTTTTCATGTAGCCCTAAGCAGTGACTGGCGAGAAACACTTTCATTGAAAGGGTTTGCAAGCTTCCAAAAATTACGAGTCTCCAGAAATCTCAGCAAATATTTTTTCACCCAAACTGGATGATACTTTCAGGTAATGATCAGTACACTAAGCCCACTTGGTTCTCCAAATTTCGTTCTTCTATGTTGAAGCGTTCGTTTCCAGTAACAGTTTGAATTTTGTCGTTTCACTCTGTTTTCTTCTATATTGATAGATGTATTTGGAACACTAAATCAAACACGGTTTGTGCTAGCTTCTTGAAACTTGACACAGTAAAGCAGTTTCACATTCTAACTCTATGTTTGGTTTCCTTTTCATGTAGCTTTAAGCAGTGACTGGCGAGAAACACCTTCATTGAAAGGGGTTGCAAGCTTCCAAAAATCACGAGTCTCCAGAAATCTCAGCAAATATTTTTTCACCCAAACTGGATGATACTTTCAGGTAATGATCAGTACACTTGGCCCACTTGGTTCTCCATATTTCGTTCTTCTATGTTGAAGCGTTCGTTTACAGTAACAGTTTCCACTCTGGCATTACACTCTGTTTTCTCCTATATTGATAGATGTATTTGGAACTCTAAATCAAACACGGTTTGTGCTAGCTTCTTGAAACTTGACACAGTAATGCAGTTTCACATTCTAACAATATGTTTTGTTTCCTTTTAATGTAGCCCTAAGCAGTGACTGGCGAGAAACACTTTCATTGAAAGGGGTTGCAAGCTTCCAAAAATTACGAGTCTCCAGAAATCTCAGCAAATATTTTTTCACCCAAGCTGCATGATACTTTCAGGTAATGATTAGTACACTAAGCCCACTTGGTTCCCCAAATTTCGTTCTTCTATGTTGAAGCGTTCGTTTCTAGTAACAATTTGAATTTTGTCGTTTCACTCTGTTTTCTCCTATATTGATAGATGTATTTGGAACTCTAAATCAAACACGGTTTGTGCTAGCTTCTTGAAACTTGACACAGTAAAGCAGTTTCACATTCTAACTCTATGTTTTGTTTCCTTTTCATGTAGCCCTAAGCAGTGACTGGCGAGAAACACTTTCATTGAAAGGGGTTGCAAGCTTCCAAAAATTACGAGTCTCCAGAAATCTCAGCAAATATTTTTTCACCCAAACTGGATGATAGTTTCAGGTAATGATCAGAACACTAAGCCCACTTGGTTCTCCAAATTTCGTTCTTCTATGTTGAAGCGTTCGTTTCCAGTAACAGTTTCCATTCTGGCATTTCACTCTGTTTTCTCCTATATTGATAGATATATTTGGAACTCTAAATCAAACACAGTTTGTGCTAGCTTCTTGAAACTTGACACAGTAAAGCAGTTTCACATTCTAACTCTATGTTTTGTTTCCTTTTCTTGTAGCCCTAAGCAGTGACGGGCGAGAAACACTTTCATTGAAAGGGGTTGCAAGCTTCCAAAAATTACTAGTCTCCAGAAATCTCAGCAAATATATTTTCACCCAAACTGGATGATACTTTCAGGTAATGATCAGTACACTTGGCCCACTTGGTTCTCCATATTTCGTTCTTCTATGTTGAAGCGTTCGTTTACACTAACAGTTTCCACTCTGGCATTTCCCTCTGTTTTCTCCTATATTGATAGATGTATTTGGAACTCTAAATCAAACACGGTTTGTGCTAGCTTCTTGAAACTTGACACAGTAAAGCAGTTTCACATTCTAACTCTATGTTTTGTTTCCTTTTCATGTAGCCCTAAGCAGTGACTGGCGAGAAACACTTTCATTGAAAGGGGTTGCAAGCTTCCAAAAATTACGAGTCTTCAGAAATCTCAGCAAATATTTTTTCACCCAAACTAGATGATACTTTCAGGTAATGATCAGTACACTAAGCCCTCTTGGTTCCCCAAATTTCGTTCTTCTATGTTGAAGCGTTCGTTTACACTAACAGTTTCCACTCTGGTATTTCACTCTGTTTTCTCCTATATTGATAGATGTATTTGGAACTCTAAATCAAACACGGTTTGTGCTAGCTTCTTGAAACTTGACACAGTAAAGCAGTTTCACATTGTAACTCTATGTTTTGTTTCCTTTTCATGTAGCTTTAAGCAGTGACTGGCGAGAAACACTTTCATTGAAAGGGGTTGCAAGCTTCCAAAAATTACGAGTCTCCAGAAATCTCAGCAAAAATTTTTTCACCCAAACTGGATGATACTTTCAGGTAATGATCAGTACACTAAGCCCACTTGGTTCTCCAAATTTCATTCTTCTATGTTGAAGCGTTCGTTTCCAGTAACAGTTTCCATTCTGGCATTTCACTCTGTTTTCTCCTATATTGATAGATGTATTTGGAACTCTAAATCAAACACGGTTTGTGCTAGCTTCTTGAAACTTGACACAGTAAAGCAGTTTCACATTCTAACTCTATGTTTTGTTTCCTTTTCATGTAGCCCTAAGCAGTGACTGGCGAGAAACACTTTCATTGAAAGGGGTTGCAAGCTTCCAAAAATTACGAGTCTCCAGAAATCTCAGCAAATATTTTTTCACCCAAACTGGATGATACTTTCAGGTAATGATCAGTACACTAAGCCCACTTGGTTCCCCAAATTTCGTTCTTCTATGTTGAAGCGTTCGTTTCCAGTAACAGTTTGAATTTTGTCGTTTCACTCTGTTTTCTCCTATATTGATAGATGTATTTGGAACACTAAATCAAACACGGTTTGTGCTAGCTTCTTGAAACTTGACACAGTAAAGCAGTTTCACATTCTAACTCTATGTTTTGTTTCCTTTTCATGTAGCTTTAAGCAGTGACTGGCGAGAAACACCTTCATTGAACGGGGTTGCAAGCTTCCAAAAATCACGAGTCTCCAGAAATCTCAGCAAATATTTTTTCACCCAAACTGGATGATACTTTCAGGTAATGATCAGTACACTTGGCCCACTTGGTTCTCCATATTTCGTTCTTCTATGTTGAATCGTTCGTTTACAGTAACAGTTTCCACTCTGGCATTACACTCTGTTTTCTCCTATATTGATAGATGTATTTGGAACTCTAAATCAAACACGGTTTGTGCTAGCTTCTTGAAACTTGACACAGTAAAGCAGTTTCACATTCTAACTCTATGTTTTGTTTCCTTTTCATGTAGCCCTAAGCAGTGACTGGCGAGAAACACTTTCATTGAAAGGGGTTGCAAGCTTCCAAAAATTACGAGTCTTCAGAAATCTCAGCAAATATTTTTTCACCCAAACTAGATGATACTTTCAGGTAATGATCAGTACACTAAGCCCTCTTGGTTCCCCAAATTTCGTTCTTCTATGTTGAAGCGTTCGTTTACACTAACAGTTTCCACTCTGGTATTTCACTCTGTTTTCTCCTATATTGATAGATGTATTTGGAACTCTAAATCAAACACGGTTTGTGCTAGCTTCTTGAAACTTGACACAGTAAAGCAGTTTCACATTGTAACTCTATGTTTTGTTTCCTTTTCATGTAGCTTTAAGCAGTGACTGGCGAGAAACACTTTCATTGAAAGGGGTTGCAAGCTTCCAAAAATTACGAGTCTCCAGAAATCTCAGCAAAAATTTTTTCACCCAAACTGGATGATACTTTCAGGTAATGATCAGTACACTAAGCCCACTTGGTTCTCCAAATTTCATTCTTCTATGTTGAAGCGTTCGTTTCCAGTAACAGTTTCCATTCTGGCATTTCACTCTGTTTTCTCCTATATTGATAGATGTATTTGGAACTCTAAATCAAACACGGTTTGTGCTAGCTTCTTGAAACTTGACACAGTAAAGCAGTTTCACATTCTAACTCTATGTTTTGTTTCCTTTTCATGTAGCCCTAAGCAGTGACTGGCGAGAAACACTTTCATTGAAAGGGGTTGCAAGCTTCCAAAAATTACGAGTCTCCAGAAATCTCAGCAAATATTTTTTCACCCAAACTGGATGATACTTTCAGGTAATGATCAGTACACTAAGCCCACTTGGTTCCCCAAATTTCGTTCTTCTATGTTGAAGCGTTCGTTTCCAGTAACAGTTTGAATTTTGTCGTTTCACTCTGTTTTCTCCTATATTGATAGATGTATTTGGAACACTAAATCAAACACGGTTTGTGCTAGCTTCTTGAAACTTGACACAGTAAAGCAGTTTCACATTCTAACTCTATGTTTTGTTTCCTTTTCATGTAGCTTTAAGCAGTGACTGGCGAGAAACACCTTCATTGAACGGGGTTGCAAGCTTCCAAAAATCACGAGTCTCCAGAAATCTCAGCAAATATTTTTTCACCCAAACTGGATGATACTTTCAGGTAATGATCAGTACACTTGGCCCACTTGGTTCTCCATATTTCGTTCTTCTATGTTGAATCGTTCGTTTACAGTAACAGTTTCCACTCTGGCATTACACTCTGTTTTCTCCTATATTGATAGATGTATTTGGAACTCTAAATCAAACACGGTTTGTGCTAGCTTCTTGAAACTTGACACAGTAATGCAGTTTCACATTCTAACCATATGTTTTGTTTCCTTTTCATGTAGCACTAAGCAGTGACTGGCGAGAAACACTTTCATTGAAAGGGGTTGCAAGCTTCCAAAAATTACGAGTCTCCAGAAATCTCAGCAAATATTTTTTCACCCAAGCTGCATGATACTTTCAGGTAATGATCAGTACACTAAGCCCACTAGGTTCCCCAAATTTCGTTCTTCTATGTTGAAGCGTTCCTTTCCAGTAACAGTTAGAATTTTGGCGTTTCACTCTGTTTTCTCCTATATTGATAGATGTATTTGGAACTCTAAATCAAACACGGTTTGTGCTAGCTTCTTGAAACTTGACACAGTAAAGCAGTTTCACATTCTAACTCTATGTTTTGTTTCTTTTTCATGTAGCCCTAAGCAGTGACTGGCGAGAAACACTTTCATTGAAAGGGGTTGCAAGCTTCCAAAAATTACTAGTCTCCAGAAATCTCAGCAAATATTTTTTTCACCCAAACTGCATGATACTTTCAGGTAATGATCAGTACAGTAAGCCCACTTGGTTCCCCAAATTTCATTCTTCTATGTTGAAGCGTTCGTTTCCAGTAACAGTTTGAATTTTTGCGTTTCACTCTGTTTTCTCCTATATTGATAGATGTATTTGGAACTCTAAATCAAACACGGTTTGTGCTAGCTTCTTGAAAGTTGATACAGTAAAGCAGTTTCACATTCTAACTCTATGTTTTGTTTCCTTTTCATGTAGCTTTAAGCAGTGACTGGCGAGAAACACCTTCATTGAACGGGGTTACAAGCTTCCAAAAATCACGAGTCTCCAGAAATCTCAGCAAATATTTTTTCACCCAAACTGGATGATACTTTCAGGTAATGATCAGTACACTTGGCCCACTTGGTTCTCCATATTTCGTTCTTCTATGTTGAAGCGTTCGTTTACAGTAACAGTTTCCACTCTGGCATTACATTCTGTTTTCTCCTATATTGATAGATGTATTTGGAACTCTAAATCAAACACGGTTTGTGCTAGCTTCTTGAAACTTGACACAGTAATGCAGTTTCACATTCTAACCATATGTTTTGTTTCCTTTTCATGTAGCACTAAGCAGTGACTGGCGAGAAACACTTTCATTGAAAGGGGTTGCAAGCTTCCAAAAATTACGAGTCTCCAGAAATCTCAGCAAATATTTTTTCACCCAAGCTGCATGATACTTTCAGGTAATGATCAGTACACTAAGCCCACTTGGTTCTCCAAATTTCGTTCTTCTATGTTGAAGCGTTCGTTTCCAGTAACAGTTTGAATTTTGTCGTTTCACTCTTTTTTCTCCTATATTGATAGATGTATTTGGAACTCTAAATCAAACACGGTTTGTGCTAGCTTCTTGAAACTTGACACAGTAAAGCAGTTTCACATTCTAACTCTATGTTTTATTTCTTTTTCATGTAGCCCTAAGCAGTGACTGGCGAGAAACACTTTCATTGAAAGGGGTTGCAAGCTTCCAAAAATTACTATACTCCAGAAATCTCAGCAAATATTTTTTCACCCAAACTGCATGATACTTTCAGGTAATGATCAGTACACTAAGCCCACTTGGTTCCCCAAATTTCGTTCTTCTATGTTGAAGCGTTCGTTTCCAGTAACAGTTTGAATTTTTGCGTTTCACTCTGTTTTCTCCTATATTGATAGATGTATTTGGAACTCTAAATCAAACACGGTTTGTGCTAGCTTCTTGAAAGTTGACACAGTAAAGCAGTTTCACATTCTAACTCTATGTTTTGTTTCCTTTTCATGTAGCCCTAAGCAGTGACTGGCGAGAAACACTTTCATTGAAAGGGGTTGCAAGCTTCCAAAAATTACGAGTCTTCAGAAATCTCAGCAAATATTTTTTCACCCAAACTAGATGATACTTTCAGGTAATGATCAGTACACTAAGCCCTCTTGGTTCCCCAAATTTCGTTCTTCTATGTTGAAGCGTTCGTTTACAGTAACAGTTTCCACTCTGGCATTTCACTCTGTTTTCTCCTATATTGATAGATGTATTTGGAACTCTAAATCAAACACGGTTTGTGCTAGCTTCTTGAAACTTGACACAGTAAAGCAGTTTCACATTGTAACTCTATGTTTTGTTTCCTTTTCATGTAGCTTTAAGCAGTGACTGGCGAGAAACACTTTCATTGAAAGGGGTTGCAAGCTTCCAAAAATTACGAGTCTCCAGAAATCTCAGCAAAAATTTTTTCACCCAAACTGGATGATACTTTCAGGTAATGATCAGTACACTAAGCCCACTTGGTTCTCCAAATTTCATTCTTCTATGTTGAAGCGTTCGTTTCCAGTAACAGTTTCCATTCTGGCATTTCACTCTGTTTTCTCCTATATTGATAGATGTATTTGGAACTCTAAATCAAACACGGTTTGTGCTAGCTTCTTGAAACTTGACACAGTAAAGCAGTTTCACATTCTAACTCTATGTTTTGTTTCCTTTTCATGTAGCCCTAAGCAGTGACTGGCGAGAAACACTTTCATTGAAAGGGGTTGCAAGCTTCCAAAAATTACGAGTCTCCAGAAATCTCAGCAAATATTTTTTCACCCAAACTGGATGATACTTTCAGGTAATGATCAGTACACTAAGCCCACTTGGTTCCCCAAATTTCGTTCTTCTATGTTGAAGCGTTCGTTTCCAGTAACAGTTTGAATTTTGTCGTTTCACTCTGTTTTCTCCTATATTGATAGATGTATTTGGAACACTAAATCAAACACGGTTTGTGCTAGCTTCTTGAAACTTGACACAGTAAAGCAGTTTCACATTCTAACTCTATGTTTTGTTTCCTTTTCATGTAGCTTTAAGCAGTGACTGGCGAGAAACACCTTCATTGAACGGGGTTGCAAGCTTCCAAAAATCACGAGTCTCCAGAAATCTCAGCAAATATTTTTTCACCCAAACTGGATGATACTTTCAGGTAATGATCAGTACACTTGGCCCACTTGGTTCTCCATATTTCGTTCTTCTATGTTGAAGCGTTCGTTTACAGTAACAGTTTCCACTCTGGCATTACACTCTGTTTTCTCCTATATTGATAGATGTATTTGGAACTCTAAATCAAACACGGTTTGTGCTAGCTTCTTGAAACTTGACACAGTAATGCAGTTTCACATTCTAACCATATGTTTTGTTTCCTTTTCATGTAGCCCTAAGCAGTGACTGGCGAGAAACACTTTCATTGAAAGGGGTTGCAAGCTTCCAAAAATTACGAGTCTCCAGAAATCTCAGCAAATATTTTTTCACCCAAGCTGCATGATACTTTCAGGTAATGATCAGTACACTAAGCCCACTAGGTTCCCCAAATTTCGTTCTTCTATGTTGAAGCGTTCCTTTCCAGTAACAGTTAGAATTTTGGCGTTTCACTCTGTTTTCTCCTATATTGATAGATGTATTTGGAACTCTAAATCAAACACGGTTTGTGCTAGCTTCTTGAAACTTGACACAGTAAAGCAGTTTCACATTCTAACTCTATGTTTTGTTTCTTTTTCATGTAGCCCTAAGCAGTGACTGGCGAGAAACACTTTCATTGAAAGGGGTTGCAAGCTTCCAAAAATTACTAGTCTCCAGAAATCTCAGCAAATATTTTTTTCACCCAAACTGCATGATACTTTCAGGTAATGATCAGTACAGTAAGCCCACTTGGTTCCCCAAATTTCATTCTTCTATGTTGAAGCGTTCGTTTCCAGTAACAGTTTGAATTTTTGCGTTTCACTCTGTTTTCTCCTATATTGATAGATGTATTTGGAACTCTAAATCAAACACGGTTTGTGCTAGCTTCTTGAAAGTTGACACAGTAAAGCAGTTTCACATTCTAACTCTATGTTTTGTTTCCTTTTCATGTAGCCCTAAGCAGTGACTGGCGAGAAACACTTTCATTGAAAGGGGTTGCAAGCTTCCAAAAATTACGAGTCTTCAGAAATCTCAGCAAATATTTTTTCACCCAAACTAGATGATACTTTCAGGTAATGATCAGTACACTAAGCCCTCTTGGTTCCCCAAATTTCGTTCTTCTATGTTGAAGCGTTCGTTTACACTAACAGTTTCCACTCTGGCATTTCAATCTGTTTTCTCCTATATTGATAGATGTATTTGGAACTCTAAATCAAACACGGTTTGTGCTAGCTTCTTGAAACTTGACACAGTAAAGCAGTTTCACATTGTAACTCTATGTTTTGTTTCCTTTTCATGTAGCTTTAAGCAGTGACTGGCGAGAAACACTTTCATTGAAAGGGGTTGCAAGCTTCCAAAAATTACGAGTCTCCAGAAATCTCAGCAAATATTTTTTCACCCAAACTGGATGATACTTTCAGGTAATGATCAGTACACTAAGCCCACTTGGTTCTCCAAATTTCATTCTTCTATGTTGAAGCGTTCCTTTCCAGTAACAGTTTCCATTCTGGCATTTCACTCTGTTTTCTCCTATATTGATAGATGTATTTGGAACTCTAAATCAAACACGGTTTGTGCTAGCTTCTTGAAACTTGACACAGTAAAGCAGTTTCACATTCTAACTCTATGTTTTGTTTCCTTTTCATGTAGCCCTAAGCAGTGACTGGCGAGAAACACTTTCATTGAAAGGGGTTGCAAGCTTCCAAAAATTACGAGTCTCCAGAAATCTCAGCAAATATTTTTTCACCCAAACTGGATGATACTTTCAGGTAATGATCAGTACACTAAGCCCACTTGGTTCCCCAAATTTCGTTCTTCTATGTTGAAGCGTTCGTTTCCAGTAACAGTTTGAATTTTGTCGTTTCACTCTGTTTTCTCCTATATTGATAGATGTATTTGGAACACTAAATCAAACACGGTTTGTGCTAGCTTCTTGAAACTTGACACAGTAAAGCAGTTTCACATTCTAACTCTATGTTTTGTTTCCTTTTCATGTAGCTTTAAGCAGTGACTGGCGAGAAACACCTTCATTGAACGGGGTTGCAAGCTTCCAAAAATCACGAGTCTCCAGAAATCTCAGCAAATATTTTTTCACCCAAACTGGATGATACTTTCAGGTAATGATCAGTACACTTGGCCCACTTGGTTCTCCATATTTCGTTCTTCTATGTTGAAGCGTTCGTTTACAGTAACAGTTTCCACTCTGGCATTACACTCTGTTTTCTCCTATATTGATAGATGTATTTGGAACTCTAAATCAAACACGGTTTGTGCTAGCTTCTTGAAACTTGACACAGTAATGCAGTTTCACATTCTAACCATATGTTTTGTTTCCTTTTCATGTAGCACTAAGCAGTGACTGGCGAGAAACACTTTCATTGAAAGGGGTTGCAAGCTTCCAAAAATTACGAGTCTCCAGAAATCTCAGCAAATATTTTTTCACCCAAGCTGCATGATACTTTCAGGTAATGATCAGTACACTAAGCCCACTTGGTTCTCCAAATTTCGTTCTTCTATGTTGAAGCGTTCGTTTCCAGTAACAGTTTGAATTTTGTCGTTTCACTCTTTTTTCTCCTATATTGATAGATGTATTTGGAACTCTAAATCAAACACGGTTTGTGCTAGCTTCTTGAAACTTGACACAGTAAAGCAGTTTCACATTCTAACTCTATGTTTTATTTCTTTTTCATGTAGCCCTAAGCAGTGACTGGCGAGAAACACTTTCATTGAAAGGGGTTGCAAGCTTCCAAAAATTACTATACTCCAGAAATCTCAGCAAATATTTTTTCACCCAAACTGCATGATACTTTCAGGTAATGATCAGTACACTAAGCCCACTTGGTTCCCCAAATTTCGTTCTTCTATGTTGAAGCGTTCGTTTCCAGTAACAGTTTGAATTTTTGCGTTTCACTCTGTTTTCTCCTATATTGATAGATGTATTTGGAACTCTAAATCAAACACGGTTTGTGCTAGCTTCTTGAAAGTTGACACAGTAAAGCAGTTTCACATTCTAACTCTATGTTTTGTTTCCTTTTCATGTAGCCCTAAGCAGTGACTGGCGAGAAACACTTTCATTGAAAGGGGTTGCAAGCTTCCAAAAATTACGAGTCTTCAGAAATCTCAGCAAATATTTTTTCACCCAAACTAGATGATACTTTCAGGTAATGATCAGTACACTAAGCCCTCTTGGTTCCCCAAATTTCGTTCTTCTATGTTGAAGCGTTCGTTTACAGTAACAGTTTCCACTCTGGCATTTCACTCTGTTTTCTCCTATATTGATAGATGTATTTGGAACTCTAAATCAAACACGGTTTGTGCTAGCTTCTTGAAACTTGACACAGTAAAGCAGTTTCACATTGTAACTCTATGTTTTGTTTCCTTTTCATGTAGCTTTAAGCAGTGACTGGCGAGAAACACTTTCATTGAAAGGGGTTGCAAGCTTCCAAAAATTACGAGTCTCCAGAAATCTCAGCAAATATTTTTTCACCCAAACTGGATGATACTTTCAGGTAATGATCAGTACACTAAGCCCACTTGGTTCTCCAAATTTCATTCTTCTATGTTGAAGGGTTCGTTTCCAGTAACAGTTTCCATTCTGGCATTTCACTCTGTTTTCTCCTATATTGATAGATGTATTTGGAACTCTAAATCAAACACGGTTTGTGCTAGCTTCTTGAAACTTGACACAGTAAAGCAGTTTCACATTCTAACTCTATGTTTTGTTTCCTTTTCATGTAGCCCTAAGCAGTGACTGGCGAGAAACACTTTCATTGAAAGGGGTTGCAAGCTTCCAAAAACTACGAGTCTCCAGAAATCTCAGCAAATATTTTTTCACCCAAACTGGATGATACTTTCAGGTAATGATCAGTACACTAAGCCCACTTGGTTCCCCAAATTTCGTTCTTCTATGTTGAAGCGTTCGTTTCCAGTAACAGTTTGAATTTTGTCGTTTCACTCTGTTTTCTCCTATATTGATAGATGTATTTGGAACACTAAATCAAACACGGTTTGTGCTAGCTTCTTGAAACTTGACACTGTAAAGCAGTTTCACATTCTAACTCTATGTTTTGTTTCCTTTTCATGTAGCTTTAAGCAGTGACTGGCGAGAAACACCTTAATTGAAAGGGGTTGCAAGCTTCCAAAAATTACGAGTCTCCAGAAATCTCAGCAAATATTTTTCCACCCAAACTGCATGATACTTTCAGGTAATGATCAGTACACTAAGCCCACTTGGTTCCCCAAATTTCGTTCTTCTATGTTGAAGCGTTCGTTTCCAGTAACAGTTTGAATTTTTGCGTTTCACTCTGTTTTCTCCTATATTGATAGATGTATTTGGAACTCTAAATCAAACACGGTTTGTGCTAGCTTCTTGAAACTTGACACAGTAAAGCAGTTTCACATTGTAACTCTATGTTTTGTTTCCTTTTCATGTAGCTTTAAGCAGTGACTGGCGAGAAACACTTTCATTGAAAGGGGTTGCAAGCTTCCAAAAATTACGAGTCTCCAGAAATCTCAGCAAATATTTTTTCACCCAAACTGGATGATACTTTCAGGTAATGATCAGTACACTAAGCCCACTTGGTTCCCCAAATTTCGTTCTTCTATGTTGAAGCGTTCGTTTCCAGTACCAGTTTGAATTTTGTCGTTTCACTCTGTTTTCTCCTATATTGATAGATGTATTTGGAACACTAAATCAAACACGGTTTGTGCTAGCTTCTTGAAACTTGACACAGTAAAGCAGTTTCACATTCTAACTCTATGTTTTGTTTCCTTTTTATGTAGCTTTAAGCAGTGACTGGCGAGAAACAACTTCATTGAAAGGGGTTGCAAGCTTCCAAAAATTACGAGTCTCCAGAAATCTCAGCAAATATTTTTTCACCCAAACTGGATGATACTTTCAGGTAATGATCAGTACACTTGGCCCACTCGGTTCTCCATATTTCGTTCTTCTATGTTGAAGCGTTCGTTTACACTAACAGTTTCCACTCTGGCATTTCACTCTGTTTTCTCCTATATTGATAGATGTATTTGGAACCCTAAATCAAACACGGTTTGTGCTAGCTTCTTGAAACTTGACACAGTAATGCAGTTTCACATTCTAACAATATGTTTTGTTTCCTTTTCATGTAGCCCTAAGCAGTGACTGGCGAGAAACACTTTCATTGAAAGGGGTTGCAAGCTTCCAAAAATTACGAGTCTCCAGAAATCTCAGCAAATATTTTTTCACCCAAACTGGATGATACTTTCAGGTAATGATTAGTACACTAAGCCCACTTGGTTCTCCAAATTTCGTTCTTCTATGTTGAAGCGTTCGTTTCTAGTAACAATTTGAATTTTGTCGTTTCACTCTGTTTTCTCCTATATTGATAGATGTATTTGGAACTCTAAATCAAACACGGTTTGTGCTAGCTTCTTGAAACTTGACACAGTAAAGCAGTTTCACATTCTAACTCTATGTTTTGTTTCCTTTTCATGTAGCCCTAAGCAGTGACTGGCGAGAAACACTTTCATTGAAAGGGGTTGCAAGCTTCCAAAAATTACGAGTCTCCAGAAATCTCAGCAAATATTTTTTCACCCAAACTGGATGATAGTTTCAGGTAATGATCAGAACACTAAGCCCACTTGGTTCTCCAAATTTCGTTCTTCTATGTTGAAGCGTTCGTTTCCAGTAACAGTTTCCATTCTGGCATTTCACTCTATTTTCTCCTATATTGATAGATGTATTTGGAACTCTAAATCAAACACAGTTTGTGCTAGCTTCTTGAAACTTGACACAGTAAAGCAGTTTCACATTCTAACTCTATGTTTTGTTTCCTTTTCTTGTAGCCCTAAGCAGTGACAGGCGAGAAACACTTTCATTGAAAGGGGTTGCAAGCTTCCAAAAATTACGAGTCTCCAGAAATTTCAGCAAATATTTTTTCACCCAAACTGGATGATACTTTCAGGTAATGATCAGTACACTTGGCCCACTTGGTTCTCCATATTTCGTTCTTCTATGTTGAAGCGTTCGTTTACACTAACAGTTTCCACTCTGGCATTTCACTCTGTTTTCTCCTATATTGATAGATGTATTTGGAACTCTAAATGAAACACACTTTGTGCTAGCTTCTTGAAACTTGACACAGTAAAGCAGTTTCACATTCTAACTCTATGTTTTGTTTCCTTTTCATGTAGCTTTAAGCAGTGACTGGCGAGAAACACCTTCATTGAAAGGTGTTGCAAGCTTCCAAAAATCACGAGTCTCCAGAAATCTCAGCAAATATTTTTTCACCCAAACTGGATGATACTTTCAGGTAATGATCAGTACACTTGGCCCACTTGGTTCTCCATAATTCGTTCTTCTATGTTGAAGTGTTCGTTTACAGTAACAGTTTCCACTCTGGCATTACACTCTGTTTTCTCCTATATTGATAGATGTATTTGGAACTCTAAATCAAACACGGTTTGTGCTAGCTTCTTGAAACTTGACACAGTAATGCAGTTTCACATTCTAACAATATGTTTTGTTTCCTTTTCATGTAGCACTAAGCAGTGACTGGCGAGAAACACTTTCATTGAAAGGGGTTGCAAGCTTCCAAAAATTACGAGTCTCCAGAAATCTCAGCAAATATTTTTTCACCCAAGCTGCATGATACTTTCAGGTAATGATCAGTACACTAAGCCCACTTGGTTCCCCAAATTTCGTTCTTCTATGTTGAAGCGTTCCTTTCCAGTAACAGTTAGAATTTTGGCATTTCACTCTGTTTTCTCCTATATTGATAGATGTATTTGGAACTATAAATCAAACACGGTTTGTGCTAGCTTCTTGAAACTTGACACAGTAAAGCAGTTTCACATTCTAACTCTAAGTTTTGTTTCCTTTTCATGTAGCCCTAAGCAGTGACTGGCGAGAAACATTTTCATTGAAAGGGGTTGCAAGCTTCCAAAAATTACGAGTCTCCAGAAATCTCAGCAAATATTTTTTCACCCAAACTGGATGATACTTTCAGGTAATGATCAGTACACTAAGCCCACTTGGTTCTCCAAATTTCGTTCTTCTATGTTGAAGCGTTCGTTTCCAGTAACAGTTTGAATTTTGTCGTTTCACTCTGTTTTCTTCTATATTGATAGATGTATTTGGAACACTAAATCAAACACGGTTTGTGCTAGCTTCTTGAAACTTGACACAGTAAAGCAGTTTCACATTCTAACTCTATGTTTGGTTTCCTTTTCATGTAGCTTTAAGCAGTGACTGGCGAGAAACACCTTCATTGAAAGGGGTTGCAAGCTTCCAAAAATCACGAGTCTCCAGAAATCTCAGCAAATATTTTTTCACCCAAACTGGATGATACTTTCAGGTAATGATCAGTACACTTGGCCCACTTGGTTCTCCATATTTCGTTCTTCTATGTTGAAGCGTTCGTTTACAGTAACAGTTTCCACTCTGGCATTACACTCTGTTTTCTCCTATATTGATAGATGTATTTGGAACTCTAAATCAAACACGGTTTGTGCTAGCTTCTTGAAACTTGACACAGTAATGCAGTTTCAAATTCTAACAATATGTTTTGTTTCCTTTTAATGTAGCCCTAAGCAGTGACTGGCGAGAAACACTTTCATTGAAAGGGGTTGCAAGCTTCCAAAAATTACGAGTCTCCAGAAATCTCAGCAAATATTTTTTCACCCAAGCTGCATGATACTTTCAGGTAATGATTAGTACACTAAGCCCACTTGGTTCCCCAAATTTCGTTGTTCTATTTTGAAGCGTTCGTTTCTAGTAACAATTTGAATTTTGTCGTTTCACTCTGTTTTCTCCTATATTGATAGATGTATTTGGAACTCTAAATCAAACACGGTTTGTGCTAGCTTTTTGAAACTTGACACAGTAAAGCAGTTTCACATTCTAACTCTATGTTTTGTTTCCTTTTCATGTAGCCCTAAGCAGTGACTGGCGAGAAACACTTTCATTGAAAGGGGTTGCAAGCTTCCAAAAATTACGAGTCTCCAGAAATCTCAGCAAATATTTTTTCACCCAAACTGGATGATAGTTTCAGGTAATGATCAGAACACTAAGCCCACTTGGTTCTCCAAATTTCGTTCTTCTATGTTGAAGCGTTCGTTTCCAGTAACAGTTTCCATTCTGGCATTTCACTCTGTTTTCTCCTATATTGATAGATGTATTTGGAACTCTAAATCAAACACAGTTTGTGCTAGCTTCTTGAAACTTGACACAGTAAAGCAGTTTCACATTCTAACTCTATGTTTTGTTTCCTTTTCTTGTAGCCCTAAGCAGTGACGGGCGAGAAACACTTTCATTGAAAGGGGTTGCAAGCTTCCAAAAATTACTAGTCTCCAGAAATCTCAGCAAATATATTTTCACCCAAACTGGATGATACTTTCAGGTAATGATCAGTACACTTGGCCCACTTGGTTCTCCATATTTCGTTCTTCTATGTTGAAGCGTTCGTTTACACTAACAGTTTCCACTCTGGCATTTCCCTCTGTTTTCTCCTATATTGATAGATGTATTTGGAACTCTAAATCAAACACGGTTTGTGCTAGCTTCTTGAAACTTGACACAGTAAAGCAGTTTCACATTCTAACTCTATGTTTTGTTTCCTTTTCATGTAGCCCTAAGCAGTGACTGGCGAGAAACACTTTCATTGAAAGGGGTTGCAAGCTTCCAAAAATTACGAGTCTTCAGAAATCTCAGCAAATATTTTTTCACCCAAACTAGATGATACTTTCAGGTAATGATCAGTACACTAAGCCCTCTTGGTTCCCCAAATTTCGTTCTTCTATGTTGAAGCGTTCGTTTACACTAACAGTTTCCACTCTGGTATTTCACTCTGTTTTCTCCTATATTGATAGATGTATTTGGAACTCTAAATCAAACACGGTTTGTGCTAGCTTCTTGAAACTTGACACAGTAAAGCAGTTTCACATTGTAACTCTATGTTTTGTTTCCTTTTCATGTAGCTTTAAGCAGTGACTGGCGAGAAACACTTTCATTGAAAGGGGTTGCAAGCTTCCAAAAATTACGAGTCTCCAGAAATCTCAGCAAATATTTTTTCACCCAAACTGGATGATACTTTCAGGTAATGATCAGTACACTAAGCCCACTTGGTTCCCCAAATTTCGTTCTTCTATGTTGAAGCGTTCGTTTCCAGTAACAGTTTCCATTCTGGCATTTCCCTCTGTTTTCTCCTATATTGATAGATGTATTTGGAACTCTAAATCAAACACGGTTTGTGCTAGCTTCTTGAAACTTGACACAGTAAAGCAGTTTCACATTCTAACTCTATGTTTTGTTTCCTTTTCATGTAGCTTTAAGCAGTGACTGGCGAGAAACACCTTCATTGAAAGGGGTTGCAAGCTTCCAAAAATCACGAGTCTCCAGAAATCTCAGCAAATATTTTTTCACCCAAACTGGATGATACTTTCAGGTAATGATCAGTACACTTGGCCCACTTGGTTCTCCATATTTCGTTCTTCTATGTTGAAGCGTTCGTTTACAGTAACAGTTTCCACTCTGGCATTACACTCTGTTTTCTCCTATATTGATAGATGTATTTGGAACTCTAAATCAAACACGGTTTGTGCTAGCTTCTTGAAACTTGACACAGTAATGCAGTTTCACATTGTAACAATATGTTTTGTTTCCTTTTCATGTAGCACTAAGCAGTGACTGGCGAGAAACACTTTCATTGAAAGGGGTTGCAAGCTTCCAAAAATTACGAGTCTCCAGAAATCTCAGCAAATATTTTTTCACCCAAACTGGATGATACTTTCAGGTAATGATCAGTACACTAAGCCCACTTGGTTCTCCAAATTTCATTCTTCTATGTTGAAGCGTACGTTTCCAGTAACAGTTTCCATTCTGGCATTTCACTCTGTTTTCTCCTATATTGATAGATGTATTTGGAACTCTAAATCAAACACGGTTTGTGCTAGCTTCTTGAAACTTGACACAGTAAAGCAGTTTCACATTCTAACTCTATGTTTTGTTTCCTTTTCATGTAGCCCTAAGCAGTGACTGGCGAGAAACACTTTCATTGAAAGGGGTTGCAAGCTTCCAAAAATTACGAGTCTCCAGAAATCTCAGCAAATATTTTTTCACCCAAACTGGATGATAGTTTCAGGTAATGATCAGAACACTAAGCCCACTTGGTTCTCCAAATTTCGTTCTTCTATGTTGAAGCGCTCGTTTCCAGTAACAGTTTCCATTCTGGCATTTCACTCTGTTTTCTCCTATATTGATAGATGTATTTGGAACTCTAAATCAAACACAGTTTGTGCTAGCTTCTTGAAACTTGACACAGTAAAGCAGTTTCACATTCTAACTCTATGTTTTGTTTCCTTTTCTTGTAGCCCTAAGCAGTGACGGGCGAGAAACACTTTCATTGAAAGGGGTTGCAAGCTTCCAAAAATTACGAGTCTCCAGAAATCTCAGCAAAAATTTTTTCACCCAAACTGGATGATACTTTCAGGTAATGATCAGTACACTAAGCCCACTTGGTTCTCCAAATTTCATTCTTCTATGTTGAAGCGTTCGTTTCCAGTAACAGTTTCCATTCTGGCATTTCACTCTGTTTTCTCCTATATTGATAGATGTATTTGGATCTCTAAATCAAACACGGTTTGTGCTAGCTTCTTGAAACTTGACACAGTAAAGCAGTTTCACATTCTAACTCTATGTTTTGTTTCCTTTTCATGTAGCCCTAAGCAGTGACTGGCGAGAAACACTTTCATTGAAAGGGGTTGCAAGCTTCCAAAAATTACGAGTCTCCAGAAATCTCAGCAAATATTTTTTCACCCAAACTGGATGATACTTTCAGGTAATGATCAGTACACTAAGCCCACTTGGTTCCCCAAATTTCGTTCTTCTATGTTGAAGCGTTTGTTTCCAGTAACAGTTTGAATTTTGTCGTTTCACTCTGTTTTCTCCTATATTGATAGATGTATTTGGAACACTAAATCAAACACGGTTTGTGCTAGCTTCTTGAAACTTGACACAGTAAAGCAGTTTCACATTCTAACTCTATGTTTTGTTTCCTTTTCATGTAGCTTTAAGCAGTGACTGGCGAGAAACACCTTCATTGAACGGGGTTGCAAGCTTCCAAAAATCATGAGTCTCCAGAAATCTCAGCAAATATTTTTTCACCCAAACTGGATGATACTTTCAGGTAATGATCAGTACACTTGGCCCACTTGGTTCTCCATATTTCGTTCTTCTATGTTGAAGCGTTCGTTTACAGTAACAGTTTCCACTCTGGCATTACACTCTGTTTTCTCCTATATTGATAGATGTATTTGGAACTCTAAATCAAACACGGTTTGTGCTAGCTTCTTGAAACTTGACACAGTAATGCAGTTTCACATTCTAACCATATGTTTTGTTTCCTTTTCATGTAGCACTAAGCAGTGACTGGCGAGAAACACTTTCATTGAAAGGGGTTGCAAGCTTCCAAAAATTACGAGTCTCCAGAAATCTCAGCAAATATTTTTTCACCCAAGCTGCATGATACTTTCAGGTAATGATCAGTACACTAAGCCCACTAGGTTCCCCAAATTTCGTTCTTCTATGTTGAAGCGTTCCTTTCCAGTAACAGTTAGAATTTTGGCGTTTCACTCTGTTTTCTCCTATATTGATAGATGTATTTGGAACTCTAAATCAAACACGGTTTGTGCTAGCTTCTTGAAACTTGACACAGTAAAGCAGTTTCACATTCTAACTCTAAGTTTTGTTTCCTTTTCATGTAGCCCTAAGCAGTGACTGGCGAGAAACACTTTCATTGAAAGGGGTTGCAAGCTTCCAAAAATTACGAGTCTCCAGAAATCTCAGCAAATATTTTTTCACCCAAACTGGATGATACTTTCAGGTAATGATCAGTACACTAAGCCCACTTGGTTCTCCAAATTTCGTTCTTCTATGTTGAAGCGTTCGTTTCCAGTAACAGTTTGAATTTTTGCGTCTCACTCTGTTTTCTCCTATATTGATAGATGTATTTGGAACTCTAAATCAAACACGGTTTGTGCTAGCTTCTTGAAACTTGACACAGTAAAGCAGTTTCACATTCTAACTCTATGTTTTGTTTCTTTTTCATGTAGCCCTAAGCAGTGACTGGCGAGAAACACTTTCATTGAAAGGGGTTGCAAGCTTCCAAAAATTACTAGTCTCCAGAAATCTCAGCAAATATTTTTTCACCCAAACTGCATGATACTTTCAGGTAATGATCAGTACAGTAAGCCCACTTGGTTCCCCAAATTTCATTCTTCTATGTTGAAGCGTTCGTTTCCAGTAACAGTTTGAATTTTTGCGTTTCACTCTGTTTTCTCCTATATTGATAGATGTATTTGGAACTCTAAATCAAATACGGTTTGTGCTAGCTTCTTGAAAGTTGACACAGTAAAGCAGTTTCACATTCTAACTCTATGTTTTGTTTCCTTTTCATGTAGCCCTAAGCAGTGACTGGCGAGAAACACTTTCATTGAAAGGGGTTGCAAGCTTCCAAAAATTACGAGTCTTCAGAAATCTCAGCAAATATTTTTTCACCCAAACTAGATGATACTTTCAGGTAATGATCAGTACACTAAGCCCTCTTGGTTCCCCAAATTTCGTTCTTCTATGTTGAAGCGTTCGTTTACACTAACAGTTTCCACTCTGGCATTTCAATCTGTTTTCTCCTATATTGATAGATGTATTTGGAACTCTAAATCAAACACGGTTTGTGCTAGCTTCTTGAAACTTGACACAGTAAAGCAGTTTCACATGGTAACTCTATGTTTTGTTTCCTTTTCATGTAGCTTTAAGCAGTGACTGGCGAGAAACACTTTCATTGAAAGGGGTTGCAAGCTTCCAAAAATTACGAGTCTCCAGAAATCTCAGCAAATATTTTTTCACCCAAACTGGATGATACTTTCAGGTAATGATCAGTACACTAAGCCCACTTGGTTCTCCAAATTTCATTCTTCTATGTTGAAGCGTTCGTTTCCAGTAACAGTTTCCATTCTGGCATTTCACTCTGTTTTCTCCTATATTGATAGATGTATTTGGAACTCTAAATCAAACACGGTTTGTGCTAGCTTCTTGAAACTTGACACAGTAAAGCAGTTTCACATTCTAACTCTATGTTTTGTTTCCTTTTCATGTAGCCCTAAGCAGTGACTGGCGAGAAACACTTTCATTGAAAGGGGTTGCAAGCTTCCAAAAATTACGAGTCTCCAGAAATCTCAGCAAATATTTTTTCACCCAAACTGGATGATACTTTCAGGTAATGATCAGTACACTAAGCCCACTTGGTTCCCCAAATTTCGTTCTTCTATGTTGAAGCGTTCGTTTCCAGTAACAGTTTGAATTTTGTCGTTTCACTCTGTTTTCTCCTATATTGATAGATGTATTTGGAACACTAAATCAAACACGGTTTGTGCTAGCTTCTTGAAACTTGACACAGTAAAGCAGTTTCACATTCTAACTCTATGTTTTGTTTCCTTTTCATGTAGCTTTAAGCAGTGACTGGCGAGAAACACCTTCATTGAACGGGGTTGCAAGCTTCCAAAAATCACGAGTCTCCAGAAATCTCAGCAAATATTTTTTCACCCAAACTGGATGATACTTTCAGGTAATGATCAGTACACTTGGCCCACTTGGTTCTCCATATTTCGTTCTTCTATGTTGAAGCGTTCGTTTCCAGTAACAGTTTCCACTCTGGCATTACACTCTGTTTTCTCCTATATTGATAGATGTATTTGGAACTCTAAATCAAACACGGTTTGTGCTAGCTTCATGAAACTTGACACAGTAATGCAGTTTCACATTCTAACCATATGTTTTGTTTCCTTTTCATGTAGCACTAAGCAGTGACTGGCGAGAAACACTTTCATTGAAAGGGGTTGCAAGCTTCCAAAAATTACGAGTCTCCAGAAATCTCAGCAAATATTTTTTCACCCAAGCTGCATGATACTTTCAGGTAATGATCAGTACACTAAGCCCACTTGGTTCCCCAAATTTCGTTCTTCTATGTTGAAGCGTTCCTTTCCAGTAACAGTTAGAATTTTGGCGTTTCACTCTGTTTTCTCCTATATTGATAGATGTATTTGGAACTCTAAATCAAACACGGTTTGTGCTAGCTTCTTGAAACTTGACACAGTAAAGCAGTTTCACATTCTAACTCTAAGTTTTGTTTCCTTTTCATGTAGCCCTAAGCAGTGACTGGCGAGAAACACTTTCATTGAAAGGGGTTGCAAGCTTCCAAAAATTACGAGTCTCCAGAAATCTCAGCAAATATTTTTTCACCCAAACTGGATGATACTTTCAGGTAATGATCAGTACACTAAGCCCACTTGGTTCTCCAAATTTCGTTCTTCTATGTTGAAGCGTTCGTTTCCAGTAACAGTTTGAATTTTGTCGTTTCACTCTTTTTTCTCCTATATTGATAGATGTATTTGGAACTCTAAATCAAACACGGTTTGTGCTAGCTTCTTGAAACTTGACACAGTAAAGCAGTTTCACATTCTAACTCTATGTTTTGTTTCTTTTTCATGTAGCCCTAAGCAGTGACTGGCGAGAAACACTTTCATTGAAAGGGGTTGCAAGCTTCCAAAAATTACTATACTCCAGAAATCTCAGCAAATATTTTTTCACCCAAACTGCATGATACTTTCAGGTAATGATCAGTACACTAAGCCCACTTGGTTCCCCAAATTTCGTTCTTCTATGTTGAAGCGTTCGTTTCCAGTAACAGTTTGAATTTTTGCGTTTCACTCTGTTTTCTCCTATATTGATAGATGTATTTGGAACTCTAAATCAAACACGGTTTGTGCTAGCTTCTTGAAAGTTGACACAGTAAAGCAGTTTCACATTCTAACTCTATGTTTTGTTTCCTTTTCATGTAGCCCTAAGCAGTGACTGGCGAGAAACACTTTCATTGAAAGGGGTTGCAAGCTTCCAAAAATTACGAGTCTTCAGAAATCTCAGCAAATATTTTTTCACCCAAACTAGATGATACTTTCAGGTAATGATCAGTACACTAAGCCCTCTTGGTTCCCCAAATTTCGTTCTTCTATGTTGAAGCGTTCGTTTACAGTAACAGTTTCCACTCTGGCATTTCACTCTGTTTTCTCCTATATTGATAGATGTATTTGGAACTCTAAATCAAACACGGTTTGTGCTAGCTTCTTGAAACTTGACACAGTAAAGCAGTTTCACATTGTAACTCTATGTTTTGTTTCCTTTTCATGTAGCTTTAAGCAGTGACTGGCGAGAAACACTTTCATTGAAAGGGGTTGCAAGCTTCCAAAAATTACGAGTCTCCAGAAATCTCAGCAAATATTTTTTCACCCAAACTGGATGATACTTTCAGGTAATGATCAGTACACTAAGCCCACTTGGTTCTCCAAATTTCATTCTTCTATGTTGAAGGGTTCGTTTCCAGTAACAGTTTCCATTCTGGCATTTCACTCTGTTTTCTCCTATATTGATAGATGTATTTGGAACTCTAAATCAAACACGGTTTGTGCTAGCTTCTTGAAACTTGACACAGTAAAGCAGTTTCACATTCTAACTCTATGTTTTTTTTCCTTTTCATGTAGCCCTAAGCAGTGACTGGCGACAAACACTTTCATTGAAAGGGGTTGCAAGCTTCCAAAAATTACGAGTCTCCAGAAATCTCAGCAAATATTTTTTCACCCAAACTGGATGATACTTTCAGGTAATGATCAGTACACTAAGCCCACTTGGTTCCCCAAATTTCGTTCTTCTATGTTGAAGCGTTCGTTTCCAGTACCAGTTTGAATTTTGTCGTTTCACTCTGTTTTCTCCTATATTGATAGATGTATTTGGAACACTAAATCAAACACGGTTTGTGCTAGCTTCTTGAAACTTGACACAGTAAAGCAGTTTCACATTCTAACTCTATGTTTTGTTTCCTTTTCATGTAGCTTTAAGCAGTGACTGGCGAGAAACACCTTCATTGAAAGGGGTTGCAAGCTTCCAAAAATTACGAGTCTCCAGAAATCTCAGCAAATATTTTTTCACCCAAACTGGATGATACTTTCAGGTAATGATCAGTACACTTGGCCCACTCGGTTCTCCATATTTCGTTCTTCTATGTTGAAGCGTTCGTTTACACTAACAGTTTCCACTCTGGCATTTCACTCTGTTTTCTCCTATATTGATAGATGTATTTGGAACTCTAAATCAAACACGGTTTGTGCTAGCTTCTTGAAACTTGACACAGTAATGCAGTTTCACATTCTAACAATATGTTTTGTTTCCTTTTCATGTAGCCCTAAGCAGTGACTGGCGAGAAACACTTTCATTGAAAGGGGTTGCAAGCTTCCAAAAATTACGAGTCTCCAGAAATCTCAGCAAATATTTTTTCACCCAAACTGGATGATACTTTCAGGTAATGATTAGTACACTAAGCCCACTTGGTTCTCCAAATTTCGTTCTTCTATGTTGAAGCGTTCGTTTCTAGTAACAATTTGAATTTTGTCGTTTCACTCTGTTTTCTCCTATATTGATAGATGTATTTGGAACTCTAAATCAAACACGGTTTGTGCTAGCTTCTTGAAACTTGACACAGTAAAGCAGTTTCACATTCTAACTCTATGTTTTGTTTCCTTTTCATGTAGCCCTAAGCAGTGACTGGCGAGAAACACTTTCATTGAAAGGGGTTGCAAGCTTCCAAAAATTACGAGTCTCCAGAAATCTCAGCAAATATTTTTTCACCCAAACTGGATGATAGTTTCAGGTAATGATCAGAACACTAAGCCCACTTGGTTCTCCAAATTTCGTTCTTCTATGTTGAAGCGTTCGTTTCCAGTAACAGTTTCCATTCTGGCATTTCACTCTATTTTCTCCTATATTGATAGATGTATTTGGAACTCTAAATCAAACACAGTTTGTGCTAGCTTCTTGAAACTTGACACAGTAAAGCAGTTTCACATTCTAACTCTATGTTTTGTTTCCTTTTCTTGTAGCCCTAAGCAGTGACAGGCGAGAAACACTTTCATTGAAAGGGGTTGCAAGCTTCCAAAAATTACGAGTCTCCAGAAATCTCAGCAAATATTTTTTCACCCAAACTGGATGATACTTTCAGGTAATGATCAGTACACTTGGCCCACTTGGTTCTCCAAATTTCGTTCTTCTATGTTGAAGCGTTCGTTTACACTAACAGTTTCCACTCTGGCATTTCACTCTGTTTTCTCCTATATTGATAGATGTATTTGGAACTCTAAATGAAACACACTTTGTGCTAGCTTCTTGAAACTTGACACAGTAAAGCAGTTTCACATTCTAACTCTATGTTTTGTTTCCTTTTCATGTAGCCCTAAGCAGTGACTGGCGAGAAACACTTTCATTGAAAGGGGTTGCAAGCTTCCAAAAATTACGAGTCTCCAGAAATCTCAGCAAATATTTTTTCACCCAAACTGGATGATACTTTCAGGTAATGATCAGTACACTAAGCCCACTTGGTTCCCCAAATTTCGTTCTTCTATGTTGAAGCGTTTGTTTCCAGTAACAGTTTGAATTTTGTCGTTTCACTCTGTTTTCTCCTATATTGATAGATGTATTTGGAACACTAAATCAAACACGGTTTGTGCTAGCTTCTTGAAACTTGACACAGTAAAGCAGTTTCACATTCTAACTCTATGTTTTGTTTCCTTTTCATGTAGCTTTAAGCAGTGACTGGCGAGAAACACCTTCATTGAACGGGGTTGCAAGCTTCCAAAAATCATGAGTCTCCAGAAATCTCAGCAAATATTTTTTCACCCAAACTGGATGATACTTTCAGGTAATGATCAGTACACTTGGCCCACTTGGTTCTCCATATTTCGTTCTTCTATGTTGAAGCGTTCGTTTACAGTAACAGTTTCCACTCTGGCATTACACTCTGTTTTCTCCTATATTGATAGATGTATTTGGAACTCTAAATCAAACACGGTTTGTGCTAGCTTCTTGAAACTTGACACAGTAATGCAGTTTCACATTCTAACCATATGTTTTGTTTCCTTTTCATGTAGCACTAAGCAGTGACTGGCGAGAAACACTTTCATTGAAAGGGGTTGCAAGCTTCCAAAAATTACGAGTCTCCAGAAATCTCAGCAAATATTTTTTCACCCAAGCTGCATGATACTTTCAGGTAATGATCAGTACACTAAGCCCACTAGGTTCCCCAAATTTCGTTCTTCTATGTTGAAGCGTTCCTTTCCAGTAACAGTTAGAATTTTGGCGTTTCACTCTGTTTTCTCCTATATTGATAGATGTATTTGGAACTCTAAATCAAACACGGTTTGTGCTAGCTTCTTGAAACTTGACACAGTAAAGCAGTTTCACATTCTAACTCTAAGTTTTGTTTCCTTTTCATGTAGCCCTAAGCAGTGACTGGCGAGAAACACTTTCATTGAAAGGGGTTGCAAGCTTCCAAAAATTACGAGTCTCCAGAAATCTCAGCAAATATTTTTTCACCCAAACTGGATGATACTTTCAGGTAATGATCAGTACACTAAGCCCACTTGGTTCTCCAAATTTCGTTCTTCTATGTTGAAGCGTTCGTTTCCAGTAACAGTTTGAATTTTTGCGTCTCACTCTGTTTTCTCCTATATTGATAGATGTATTTGGAACTCTAAATCAAACACGGTTTGTGCTAGCTTCTTGAAACTTGACACAGTAAAGCAGTTTCACATTCTAACTCTATGTTTTGTTTCTTTTTCATGTAGCCCTAAGCAGTGACTGGCGAGAAACACTTTCATTGAAAGGGGTTGCAAGCTTCCAAAAATTACTAGTCTCCAGAAATCTCAGCAAATATTTTTTCACCCAAACTGCATGATACTTTCAGGTAATGATCAGTACAGTAAGCCCACTTGGTTCCCCAAATTTCATTCTTCTATGTTGAAGCGTTCGTTTCCAGTAACAGTTTGAATTTTTGCGTTTCACTCTGTTTTCTCCTATATTGATAGATGTATTTGGAACTCTAAATCAAATACGGTTTGTGCTAGCTTCTTGAAAGTTGACACAGTAAAGCAGTTTCACATTCTAACTCTATGTTTTGTTTCCTTTTCATGTAGCCCTAAGCAGTGACTGGCGAGAAACACTTTCATTGAAAGGGGTTGCAAGCTTCCAAAAATTACGAGTCTTCAGAAATCTCAGCAAATATTTTTTCACCCAAACTAGATGATACTTTCAGGTAATGATCAGTACACTAAGCCCTCTTGGTTCCCCAAATTTCGTTCTTCTATGTTGAAGCGTTCGTTTACACTAACAGTTTCCACTCTGGCATTTCAATCTGTTTTCTCCTATATTGATAGATGTATTTGGAACTCTAAATCAAACACGGTTTGTGCTAGCTTCTTGAAACTTGACACAGTAAAGCAGTTTCACATGGTAACTCTATGTTTTGTTTCCTTTTCATGTAGCTTTAAGCAGTGACTGGCGAGAAACACTTTCATTGAAAGGGGTTGCAAGCTTCCAAAAATTACGAGTCTCCAGAAATCTCAGCAAATATTTTTTCACCCAAACTGGATGATACTTTCAGGTAATGATCAGTACACTAAGCCCACTTGGTTCTCCAAATTTCATTCTTCTATGTTGAAGCGTTCGTTTCCAGTAACAGTTTCCATTCTGGCATTTCACTCTGTTTTCTCCTATATTGATAGATGTATTTGGAACTCTAAATCAAACACGGTTTGTGCTAGCTTCTTGAAACTTGACACAGTAAAGCAGTTTCACATTCTAACTCTATGTTTTGTTTCCTTTTCATGTAGCCCTAAGCAGTGACTGGCGAGAAACACTTTCATTGAAAGGGGTTGCAAGCTTCCAAAAATTACGAGTCTCCAGAAATCTCAGCAAATATTTTTTCACCCAAACTGGATGATACTTTCAGGTAATGATCAGTACACTAAGCCCACTTGGTTCCCCAAATTTCGTTCTTCTATGTTGAAGCGTTCGTTTCCAGTAACAGTTTGAATTTTGTCGTTTCACTCTGTTTTCTCCTATATTGATAGATGTATTTGGAACACTAAATCAAACACGGTTTGTGCTAGCTTCTTGAAACTTGACACAGTAAAGCAGTTTCACATTCTAACTCTATGTTTTGTTTCCTTTTCATGTAGCTTTAAGCAGTGACTGGCGAGAAACACCTTCATTGAACGGGGTTGCAAGCTTCCAAAAATCACGAGTCTCCAGAAATCTCAGCAAATATTTTTTCACCCAAACTGGATGATACTTTCAGGTAATGATCAGTACACTTGGCCCACTTGGTTCTCCATATTTCGTTCTTCTATGTTGAAGCGTTCGTTTCCAGTAACAGTTTCCACTCTGGCATTACACTCTGTTTTCTCCTATATTGATAGATGTATTTGGAACTCTAAATCAAACACGGTTTGTGCTAGCTTCATGAAACTTGACACAGTAATGCAGTTTCACATTCTAACCATATGTTTTGTTTCCTTTTCATGTAGCACTAAGCAGTGACTGGCGAGAAACACTTTCATTGAAAGGGGTTGCAAGCTTCCAAAAATTACGAGTCTCCAGAAATCTCAGCAAATATTTTTTCACCCAAGCTGCATGATACTTTCAGGTAATGATCAGTACACTAAGCCCACTTGGTTCCCCAAATTTCGTTCTTCTATGTTGAAGCGTTCCTTTCCAGTAACAGTTAGAATTTTGGCGTTTCACTCTGTTTTCTCCTATATTGATAGATGTATTTGGAACTCTAAATCAAACACGGTTTGTGCTAGCTTCTTGAAACTTGACACAGTAAAGCAGTTTCACATTCTAACTCTAAGTTTTGTTTCCTTTTCATGTAGCCCTAAGCAGTGACTGGCGAGAAACACTTTCATTGAAAGGGGTTGCAAGCTTCCAAAAATTACGAGTCTCCAGAAATCTCAGCAAATATTTTTTCACCCAAACTGGATGATACTTTCAGGTAATGATCAGTACACTAAGCCCACTTGGTTCTCCAAATTTCGTTCTTCTATGTTGAAGCGTTCGTTTCCAGTAACAGTTTGAATTTTGTCGTTTCACTCTTTTTTCTCCTATATTGATAGATGTATTTGGAACTCTAAATCAAACACGGTTTGTGCTAGCTTCTTGAAACTTGACACAGTAAAGCAGTTTCACATTCTAACTCTATGTTTTGTTTCTTTTTCATGTAGCCCTAAGCAGTGACTGGCGAGAAACACTTTCATTGAAAGGGGTTGCAAGCTTCCAAAAATTACTATACTCCAGAAATCTCAGCAAATATTTTTTCACCCAAACTGCATGATACTTTCAGGTAATGATCAGTACACTAAGCCCACTTGGTTCCCCAAATTTCGTTCTTCTATGTTGAAGCGTTCGTTTCCAGTAACAGTTTGAATTTTTGCGTTTCACTCTGTTTTCTCCTATATTGATAGATGTATTTGGAACTCTAAATCAAACACGGTTTGTGCTAGCTTCTTGAAAGTTGACACAGTAAAGCAGTTTCACATTCTAACTCTATGTTTTGTTTCCTTTTCATGTAGCCCTAAGCAGTGACTGGCGAGAAACACTTTCATTGAAAGGGGTTGCAAGCTTCCAAAAATTACGAGTCTTCAGAAATCTCAGCAAATATTTTTTCACCCAAACTAGATGATACTTTCAGGTAATGATCAGTACACTAAGCCCTCTTGGTTCCCCAAATTTCGTTCTTCTATGTTGAAGCGTTCGTTTACAGTAACAGTTTCCACTCTGGCATTTCACTCTGTTTTCTCCTATATTGATAGATGTATTTGGAACTCTAAATCAAACACGGTTTGTGCTAGCTTCTTGAAACTTGACACAGTAAAGCAGTTTCACATTGTAACTCTATGTTTTGTTTCCTTTTCATGTAGCTTTAAGCAGTGACTGGCGAGAAACACTTTCATTGAAAGGGGTTGCAAGCTTCCAAAAATTACGAGTCTCCAGAAATCTCAGCAAATATTTTTTCACCCAAACTGGATGATACTTTCAGGTAATGATCAGTACACTAAGCCCACTTGGTTCTCCAAATTTCATTCTTCTATGTTGAAGGGTTCGTTTCCAGTAACAGTTTCCATTCTGGCATTTCACTCTGTTTTCTCCTATATTGATAGATGTATTTGGAACTCTAAATCAAACACGGTTTGTGCTAGCTTCTTGAAACTTGACACAGTAAAGCAGTTTCACATTCTAACTCTATGTTTTTTTTCCTTTTCATGTAGCCCTAAGCAGTGACTGGCGACAAACACTTTCATTGAAAGGGGTTGCAAGCTTCCAAAAATTACGAGTCTCCAGAAATCTCAGCAAATATTTTTTCACCCAAACTGGATGATACTTTCAGGTAATGATCAGTACACTAAGCCCACTTGGTTCCCCAAATTTCGTTCTTCTATGTTGAAGCGTTCGTTTCCAGTACCAGTTTGAATTTTGTCGTTTCACTCTGTTTTCTCCTATATTGATAGATGTATTTGGAACACTAAATCAAACACGGTTTGTGCTAGCTTCTTGAAACTTGACACAGTAAAGCAGTTTCACATTCTAACTCTATGTTTTGTTTCCTTTTCATGTAGCTTTAAGCAGTGACTGGCGAGAAACACCTTCATTGAAAGGGGTTGCAAGCTTCCAAAAATTACGAGTCTCCAGAAATCTCAGCAAATATTTTTTCACCCAAACTGGATGATACTTTCAGGTAATGATCAGTACACTTGGCCCACTCGGTTCTCCATATTTCGTTCTTCTATGTTGAAGCGTTCGTTTACACTAACAGTTTCCACTCTGGCATTTCACTCTGTTTTCTCCTATATTGATAGATGTATTTGGAACTCTAAATCAAACACGGTTTGTGCTAGCTTCTTGAAACTTGACACAGTAATGCAGTTTCACATTCTAACAATATGTTTTGTTTCCTTTTCATGTAGCCCTAAGCAGTGACTGGCGAGAAACACTTTCATTGAAAGGGGTTGCAAGCTTCCAAAAATTACGAGTCTCCAGAAATCTCAGCAAATATTTTTTCACCCAAACTGGATGATACTTTCAGGTAATGATTAGTACACTAAGCCCACTTGGTTCTCCAAATTTCGTTCTTCTATGTTGAAGCGTTCGTTTCTAGTAACAATTTGAATTTTGTCGTTTCACTCTGTTTTCTCCTATATTGATAGATGTATTTGGAACTCTAAATCAAACACGGTTTGTGCTAGCTTCTTGAAACTTGACACAGTAAAGCAGTTTCACATTCTAACTCTATGTTTTGTTTCCTTTTCATGTAGCCCTAAGCAGTGACTGGCGAGAAACACTTTCATTGAAAGGGGTTGCAAGCTTCCAAAAATTACGAGTCTCCAGAAATCTCAGCAAATATTTTTTCACCCAAACTGGATGATAGTTTCAGGTAATGATCAGAACACTAAGCCCACTTGGTTCTCCAAATTTCGTTCTTCTATGTTGAAGCGTTCGTTTCCAGTAACAGTTTCCATTCTGGCATTTCACTCTATTTTCTCCTATATTGATAGATGTATTTGGAACTCTAAATCAAACACAGTTTGTGCTAGCTTCTTGAAACTTGACACAGTAAAGCAGTTTCACATTCTAACTCTATGTTTTGTTTCCTTTTCTTGTAGCCCTAAGCAGTGACAGGCGAGAAACACTTTCATTGAAAGGGGTTGCAAGCTTCCAAAAATTACGAGTCTCCAGAAATCTCAGCAAATATTTTTTCACCCAAACTGGATGATACTTTCAGGTAATGATCAGTACACTTGGCCCACTTGGTTCTCCAAATTTCGTTCTTCTATGTTGAAGCGTTCGTTTACACTAACAGTTTCCACTCTGGCATTTCACTCTGTTTTCTCCTATATTGATAGATGTATTTGGAACTCTAAATGAAACACACTTTGTGCTAGCTTCTTGAAACTTGACACAGTAAAGCAGTTTCACATTCTAACTCTATGTTTTGTTTCCTTTTCATGTAGCCCTAAGCAGTGACTGGCGAGAAACACTTTCATTGAAAGGGGTTGCAAGCTTCCAAAAATTACGAGTCTTCAGAAATCTCAGCAAATATTTTTTCACCCAAACTAGATGATACTTTCAGGTAATGATCAGTACACTAAGCCCTCTTGGTTCCCCAAATTTCGTTCTTCTATGTTGAAGCGTTCGTTTACACTAACAGTTTCCACTCTGGCATTTCACTCTGTTTTCTCCTATATTGATAGATGTATTTGGAACTCTAAATCAAACACGGTTTGTGCTAGCTTCTTGAAACTTGACACAGTAAAGCAGTTTCACATTGTAACTCTATGTTTTGTTTCCTTTTCATGTAGCTTTAAGCAGTGACTGGCGAGAAACACTTTCATTGAAAGGGGTTGCAAGCTTCCAAAAATTACGAGTCTCCAGAAATCTCAGCAAATATTTTTTCACCCAAACTGGATGATACTTTCACGTAATGATCAGTACACTAAGCCCACTTGGTTCTCCAAATTTCATTCTTCTATGTTGAAGGGTTCGTTTCCAGTAACAGTTTCCATTCTGGCATTTCACTCTGTTTTCTCCTATATTGATAGATGTATTTGGAACTCTAAATCAAACACGGTTTGTGCTAGCTTCTTGAAACTTGACACAGTAAAGCAGTTTCACATTCTAACTCTATGTTTTGTTTCCTTTTCATGTAGCCCTAAGCAGTGACTGGCGAGAAACACTTTCATTGAAAGGGGTTGCAAGCTTCCAAAAATTACGAGTCTCCAGAAATCTCAGCAAATATTTTTTCACCCAAACTGGATGATACTTTCAGGTAATGATCAGTACACTAAGCCCACTTGGTTCCCCAAATTTCGTTCTTCTATGTTGAAGCGTTCGTTTCCAGTAACAGTTTGAATTTTGTCGTTTCACTCTGTTTTCTCCTATATTGATAGATGTATTTGGAACACTAAATCAAACACGGTTTGTGCTAGCTTCTTGAAACTTGACACTGTAAAGCAGTTTCACATTCTAACTCTATGTTTTGTTTCCTTTTCATGTAGCTTTAAGCAGTGACTGGCGAGAAACACCTTCATTGAACGGGGTTGCAAGTTTCCAAAAATTACGAGTCTCCAGAAATCTCAGCAAATATTTTTTCACCCAAACTGGATGATACTTTCAGGTAATGATCAGTACACTTGGCCCACTTGGTTCTCCATATTTCGTTCTTCTATGTTGAAGCGTTCGTTTACAGTAACAGTTTCCACTGTGGCATTACACTCTGTTTTCTCCTATATTGATAGATGTATTTGGAACTCTAAATCAAACACGGTTTGTGCTAGCTTCTTGAAACTTGACACAGTAAAGCAGTTTCACATTCTAACTCTATGTTTTGTTTCCTTTTCATGTAGCCCTAAGCAGTGACTGGCGAGAAACACTTTCATTGAAAGGGGTTGCAAGCTTCCAAAAATTACGAGTCTCCAGAAATCTCAGCAAATATTTTTTCACCCAAACTGGATGATACTTTCAGGTAATGATCAGTACACTAAGCCCATTTGGTTCCCCAAATTTCGTTCTTCTATGTTGAAGCGTTCGTTTCCAGTACCAGTTTGAATTTTGTCGTTTCACTCTGTTTTCTCCTATATTGATAGATGTATTTGGAACACTAAATCAAACACGGTTTGTGCTAGCTTCTTCAAACTTGACACAGTAAAGCAGTTTCACATTCTAACTCTATGTTTTGTTTCCTTTTCATGTAGCTTTAAGCAGTGACTGGCGAGAAACACCTTCATTGAAAGGGGTTGCAAGCTTCCAAAAATTACGAGTCTCCAGAAATCTCAGCAAATATTTTTTCACCCAAACTGGATGATACTTTCAGGTAATGATCAGTACACTTGGCCCACTCGGTTCTCCATATTTCGTTCTTCTATGTTGAAGCGTTCGTTTACACTAACAGTTTCCACTCTGGCATTTCACTCTGTTTTGTCCTATATTGATAGATGTATTTGGAACTCTAAATCAAACACGGTTTGTGCTAGCTTCTTGAAACTTGACACAGTAAAGCAGTTTCACATTCTAACGCTATGTTTTGTTTCCTTTTCATGTAGCCCTAAGCAGTGACTGGCGAGAAACACCTTCATTGAAAGGGGTTGCAAGCTTCCAAAAATCACGAGTCTCCAGAAATCTCAGCAAATATTTTTTCACCCAAACTGGATGATACTTTCAGGTAATGATCAGTACACTTGGCCCACTTGGTTCTCCATATTTCGTTCTTCTATGTTGAAGCGTTCGTTTACAGTAACAGTTTCCACTCTGGCATTACACTCTGTTTTCTCCTATATTGATAGATGTATTTGGAACTCTAAATCAAACACGGTTTGTGCTAGCTTCTTGAAACTTGACACAGTAATGCAGTTTCACATTCTAACAATATGTTTTGTTTCCTTTTCATGTAGCCCTAAGCAGTGACTGGCGAGAAACACTTTCATTGAAAGGGGTTGCAAGCTTCCAAAAATTACGAGTCTCCAGAAATCTCAGCAAATATTTTTTCACCCAAACTGGATGATACTTTCAGGTAATGATTAGTACACTAAGCCCACTTGGTTCTCCAAATTTCGTTCTTCTATGTTGAAGCGTTCGTTTCTAGTAACAATTTGAATTTTGTCGTTTCACTCTGTTTTCTCCTATATTGATAGATGTATTTGGAACTCTAAATCAAACACGGTTTGTGCTAGCTTCTTGAAACTTGACACAGTAAAGCAGTTTCACATTCTAACTCTATGTTTTGTTTCCTTTTCATGTAGCCCTAAGCAGTGACTGGCGAGAAACACTTTCATTGAAAGGGGTTGCAAGCTTCCAAAAATTACGAGTCTCCAGAAATCTCAGCAAATATTTTTTCACCCAAACTGGATGATAGTTTCAGGTAATGATCAGAACACTAAGCCCACTTGGTTCTCCAAATTTCGTTCTTCTATGTTGAAGCGTTCGTTTCCAGTAACAGTTTCCATTCTGGCATTTGACTCTGTTTTCTCCTATATTGATAGATGTATTTGGAACTCTAAATCAAACACAGTTTGTGCTAGCTTCTTGAAACTTGACACAGTAAAGCAGTTTCACATTCTAACTCTATGTTTTGTTTCCTTTTCTTGTAGCCCTAAGCAGTGACAGGCGAGTAACACTTTCATTGAAAGGGGTTGCAAGCTTCCAAAAATTACTAGTCTCCAGAAATCTCAGCAAATATATTTTCACCCAAACTGGATGATACTTTCAGGTAATGATCAGTACACTTGGCCCACTTGGTTCTCCATATTTCGTTCTTCTATGTTGAAGCGTTCGTTTACACTAACAGTTTCCACTCTGGCATTTCACTCTGTTTTCTCCTATATTGATAGATGTATTTGGAACTCTAAATGAAACACGCTTTGTGCTAGCTTCTTGAAACTTGACACAGTAAAGCAGTTTCACATTCTAACTCTATGTTTTGTTTCCTTTTCATGTAGCCCTAAGCAGTGACTGGCGAGAAACACTTTCATTGAAAGGGGTTGCAAGCTTCCAAAAATTACGAGTCTTCAGAAATCTCAGCAAATATTTTTTCACCCAAACTAGATGATACTTTCAGGTAATGATCAGTACACTAAGCCCTCTTGGTTCCCCAAATTTCGTTCTTCTATGTTGAAGTGTTCGTTTACACTAACAGTTTCCACTCTGGCATTTCACTCTCTTTTCTCCTATATTGATAGATGTATTTGGAACTCTAAATCAAACACGGTTTGTGCTAGCTTCTTGAAACTTGACACAGTAAAGCAGTTTCACATTGTAACTCTATGTTTTGTTTCCTTTTCATGTAGCTTTAAGCAGTGACTGGCGAGAAACACTTTCATTGAAAGTGGTTGCAAGCTTCCAAAAATTACGAGTCTCCAGAAATCTCAGCAAATATTTTTTCACCCAAACTGGATGATACTTTCAGTTAATGATCAGTACACTAAGCCCACTTGGTTCTCCAAATTTCATTCTTCTATGTTGAAGCGTTCGTTTCCAGTAACAGTTTCCATTCTGGCATTTCACTCTGTTTTCTCCTATATTGATAGATGTATTTGGAACTCTAAATCAAACACGGTTTGTGCTAGCTTCTTGAAACTTGACACAGTAAAGCAGTTTCACATTCTAACTCTATGTTTTGTTTCCTTTTCATGTAGCCCTAAGCAGTGACTGGCGAGAAACACTTTCATTGAAAGGGGTTGCAAGCTTCCAAAAATTACGAGTCTCCAGAAATCTCAGCAAATATTTTTTCACCCAAACTGGATGATACTTTCAGGTAATGATCAGTACACTAAGCCCACTTGGTTCCCCAAATTTCGTTCTTCTATGTTGAAGCGTTCGTTTCCAGTAACAGTTTGAATTTTGTCGTTTCACTCTGTTTTCTCCTATATTGATAGATGTATTTGGAACACTAAATCAAACACGGTTTGTGCTAGCTTCTTGAAACTTGACACAGTAAAGCAGTTTCACATTCTAACTCTATGTTTTGTTTCCTTTTCATGTAGCTTTAAGCAGTGACTGGCGAGAAACACCTTCATTGAAAGGGGTTGCAAGCTTCCAAAAGTCACGAGTCTCCAGAAATCTCAGCAAATATTTTTTCACCCAAACTGGATGATACTTTCAGGTAATGATCAGTACACTTAGCCCACTTGGTTCTCCATATTTCGTTCTTCTATGTTGAAGCGTTCGTTTACAGTAACAGTTTCCACTCTGGCATTACACTCTGTTTTCTCCTATATTGATAGATGTATTTGGAACTCTAAATCAAACACGGTTTGTGCTAGCTTCTTGAAACTTGACACAGTAAAGCAGTTTCACATTCTAACTCTATGTTTTGTTTCCTTTTCATGTAGCCCTAAGCAGTGACTGGCGAGAAACACTTTCATTGAAAGGGGTTGCAAGCTTCCAAAAATTACTAGTCTCCAGAAATCTCAGCAAATATTTTTTCACCCAAACTGGATGATACTTTCAGGTAATGATCAGTACACTAAGCCCACTTTGTTCCCCAAATTTCGTTCTTCTATGTTGAAGCGTTCGTTTCCAGTAACAGTTTGAATTTTGTCGTTTCACTCTGTTTTCTCCTATATTGATAGATGTATTTGGAACACTAAATCAAACACGGTTTGTGCTAGCTTCTTGTAACTTGACACAGTAAAGCAGTTTCACATTGTAACTCTATGTTTTGTTTCCTTTTCATGTAGCTTTAAGCAATGACTGGCGAGAAACACTTTCATTGAAAGGGGTTGCAAGCTTCCAAAAATTACGTGTCTCCAGAAATATCAGCAAATATTTTTTCACCCAAACTGGATGATACTTTCAGGTAATGATCAGTACACTAAGCCCACTTGGTTCTCCAAATTTCATTCTTCTATGTTGAAGCGTTCGTTTCCAGTAACAGTTTGAATTTTTGCGTTTCACTCTGTTTTCTCCTATATTGATAGATGTACTTGGAACTCTAAATCAAACACGGTTTGTGCTAGCTTCTTGAAACTTGACACAGTAAAGCAGTTTCAAATTCTAACTCTATGTTTTGTTTCCTTTTCATGTAGCCCTAAGCAGTGACTGGCGAGAAACACTTTCATTGAAAGGGGTTGCAAGCTTCCAAAAATTACGAGTCTTCAGAAATCTCAGCAAATATTTTTTCACCCAAACTAGATGATACTTTCAGGTAATGATCAGTACACTAAGCCCTCTTGGTTCCCCAAATTTTGTTCTTCCATGTTGAAGCGTTCGTTTCCACTAACAGTTTCCACTCTGGCATTTCACTCTGTTTTCTCCTATATTGATAGATGTATTTGGAACTCTAAATCAAACACGGTTTGTGCTAGCTTCTTGAAACTTGACACAGTAAAGCAGTTTCACATTGTAACTCTATGTTTTGTTTCCTTTTCATGTAGCTTTAAGCAGTGACTGGCGAGAAACACTTTCATTGAAAGGGGTTGCAAGCTTCCAAAAATTACGAGTCTCCAGAAATCTCAGCAAATATTTTTTCACCCAAACTGGATGATACTTTCAGGTAATGATCAGTACACTAAGCCCACTTGGTTCTCCAAATTTCATTCTTCTATGTTGAAGCGTTCGTTTCCAGTAACAGTTTCCATTCTGGCATTTCACTCTGTTTTCTCCTATATTGATAGATGTATTTGGAACTCTAAATCAAACACGGTTTGTGCTAGCTTCTTGAAACTTGACACAGTAAAGCAGTTTCACATTCTAACTCTATGTTTTGTTTCCTTTTCATGTAGCCCTAAGCAGTGACTGGCGAGAAACACTTTCATTGAAAGGGGTTGCAAGCTTCCAAAAATTACGAGTCTCCAGAAATCTCAGCAAATATTTTTTCACCCAAACTGGATGATACTTTCAGGTAATGATCAGTACACTAAGCCCACTTGGTTCCCCAAATTTCGTTCTTCTATGTTGAAGCGTTCGTTTCCAGTAACAGTTTGAATTTTGTCGTTTCACTCTGTTTTCTCCTATATTGATAGATGTATTTGGAACACTAAATCAAACACGGTTTGTGCTAGCTTCTTGAAACTTGACACAGTAAAGCAGTTTCACATTCTAACTCTATGTTTTGTTTCCTTTTCATGTAGCTTTAAGCAGTGACTGGCGAGAAACACCTTCATTGAAAGGGGTTGCAAGCTTCCAAAAATCACGAGTCTCCAGAAATCTCAGCAAATATTTTTTCACCCAAACTGGATGATACTTTCAGGTAATGATCAGTACACTTGGCCCACTTGGTTCTCCATATTTCGTTCTTCTATGTTGAAGCGTTCGTTTACAGTAACAGTTTCCACTCTGGCATTACACTCTGTTTTCTCCTATATTGATAGATGTATTTGGAACTCTAAATCAAACACGGTTTGTGCTAGCTTCTTGAAACTTGACACAGTAAAGCAGTTTCACATTCTAACTCTATGTTTTGTTTCCTTTTCATGTAGCCCTAAGCAGTGACTGGCGAGAAACACTTTCATTGAAAGGGGTTGCAAGCTTCCAAAAATTACGAGTCTCCAGAAATCTCAGCAAATATTTTTTCACCCAAACTGGATGATAGTTTCAGGTAATGATCAGAACACTAAGCCCACTTGGTTCTCCATGTTTCGTTCTTCTATGTTGAAGCGTTCGTTTACACTAACAGTTTCCACTCTGGCATTTCACTCTGTTTTCTCCTATATTGATAGATGTATTTGGAACTCTAAATCAAACACGGTTTGTGCTAGCTTCTTGAAACTTGACACAGTAAAGCAGTTTCACATTCTAACTCTATGTTTTGTTTCTTTTTCATGTAGCCCTAAGCAGTGACTGGCGAGAAACACTTTCATTGAAAGGGGTTGCAAGCTTCCAAAAATTACGAGTCTCCAGAAATCTCAGCAAATATTTTTTCACCCAAACTGCATGATACTTTCAGGTAATGATCAGTACACTAAGCCCACTTGGTTCCCCAAATTTCGTTCTTCTATGTTGAAGCGTTCGTTTCCAGTAACAGTTTGAATTTTTGCGTTTCACTCTGTTTTCTCCTATATTGATAGATGTATTTGGAACTCTAAATCAAACACGGTTTGTGCTAGCTTCTTGAAACTTGACACAGTAAAGCAGTTTCACATTCTAACTCTATGTTTTGTTTCTTTTTCATGTAGCCCTAAGCAGTGACTGGCGAGAAACACTTTCATTGAAATGGGTTGCAAGCTTCCAAAAATTACGAGTCTCCAGAAATCTCAGCAAATATTTTTTCACCCAAACTGCATGATACTTTCAGGTAATGATCAGTACACTAAGCCCACTTGGTTCCCCAAATTTCGTTCTTCTATGTTGAAGCGTTCGTTTCCAGTAACAGTTTGAATTTTTGCGTTTCACTCTGTTTTCTCCTATATTGATAGATGTATTTGGAACTCTAAATCAAACACGGTTTGTGCTAGCTTCTTGAAACTTGACACAGTAAAGCAGTTTCACATTGTAACTCTATGTTTTGTTTCCTTTTCATGTAGCTTTAAGCAGTGACTGGCGAGAAACACTTTCATTGAAAGGGGTTGCAAGCTTCCAAAAATTACGAGTCTCCAGAAATCTCAGCAAATATTTTTTCACCCAAACTGGATGATACTTTCAGGTAATGATCAGTACACTAAGCCCACTTGGTTCTCCAAATTTCATTCTTCTATGTTGAAGCGTTCGTTTCCAGTAACAGTTTCCATTCTGGCATTTCACTCTGTTTTCTCCTATATTGATAGATGTATTTGGAACTCTACATCAAACACGGTTTGTGCTAGCTTCTTGAAACTTGACACAGTAAAGCAGTTTCACATTCTAACTCTATGTTTTGTTTCCTTTTCATGTAGCCCTAAGCAGTGACTGGCGAGAAACACTTTCATTGAAAGGGGTTGCAAGCTTCCAAAAATTACGAGTCTCCAGAAATCTCAGCAAATATTTTTTCACCCAAACTGGATGATAGTTTCAGGTAATGATCAGAACACTAAGCCCACTTGGTTCTCCAAATTTCGTTCTTCTATGTTGAAGCGTTCGTTTCCAGTAACAGTTTCCATTCTGGCATTTCACTCTGTTTTCTCCTATATTGATAGATGTATTTGGAACTCTAAATCAAACACAGTTTGTGCTAGCTTCTTGAAACTTGACACAGTAAAGCAGTTTCACATTCTAACTCTATGTTTTGTTTCCTTTTCTTGTAGCCCTAAGCAGTGATGGGCGAGAAACACTTTAATTGAAAGGGGTTGCAAGCTTCCAAAAATTACTAGTCTCCAGAAATCTCAGCAAATATATTTTCACCCAAACTGGATGATACTTTCAGGTAATGATCAGTACACTTGGCCCACTTGGTTCTCCATATTTCGTTCTTCTATGTTGAAGCGTTCGTTTACACTAACAGTTTCCACTCTGGCATTTCACTCTGTTTTCTCCTATATTGATAGATATATTTGGAACTCTAAATCAAACACGGTTTGTGCTAGCTTCTTGAAACTTGACACAGTAAAGCAGTTTCACATTCTAACTCTATGTTTTGTTTCCTTTTCATGTAGCCCTAAGCAGTGACTGGCGAGAAACACTTTCATTGAAAGGGGTTGCAAGCTTCCAAAAATTACGAGTCTCCAGAAATCTCAGCAAATATTTTTTCACCCAAACTGCATGATACTTTCAGGTAATGATCAGTACACTAAGCCCACTTGGTTCCCCAAATTTCGTTCTTCTATGTTGAAGCGTTCGTTTCCAGTAACAGTTTGAATTTTTGCGTTTCACTCTGTTTTCTCCTATATTGATAGATGTATTTGGAACTCTAAATCAAACACGGTTTGTGCTAGCTTCTTGAAACTTGACACAGTAAAGCAGTTTCACATTGTAACTCTATGTTTTGTTTCCTTTTCATGTAGCTTTAAGCAGTGACTGGCGAGAAACACTTTCATTGAAAGGGGTTGCAAGCTTCCAAAAATTACGAGTCTCCAGAAATCTCAGCAAATATTTTTTCACCCAAACTGGATGATACTTTCAGGTAATGATCAGTACACTAAGCCCACTTGGTTCCCCAAATTTCGTTCTTCTATGTTGAAGCGTTCGTTTCCAGTAACAGTTTGAATTTTGTCGTTTCACTCTGTTTTCTCCTATATTGATAGATGTATTTGGAACACTAAATCAAACACGGTTTGTGCTAGCTTCTTGAAACTTGACACAGTAAAGCAGTTTCACATTCTAACTCTATGTTTTGTTTCCTTTTCATGTAGCTTTAAGCAGTGACTGGCGAGAAACACCTTCATTGAAAGGGGTTGCAAGCTTCCAAAAATCACGAGTCTCCAGAAATCTCAGCAAATATTTTTTCACCCAAACTGGATGATACTTTCAGGTAATGATCAGTACACTTGGCCCACTTGGTTCTCCATATTTCGTTCTTCTATGTTGAAGCGTTCGTTTACAGTAACAGTTTCCACTCTGGCATTACACTCTGTTTTCTCCTATATTGATAGATGTATTTGGAACTCTAAATCAAACACGGTTTGTGCTAGCTTCTTGAAACTTGACACAGTAAAGCAGTTTCACATTCTAACTCTATGTTTTGTTTCCTTTTCATGTAGCCCTAAGCAGTGACTGGCGAGAAACACTTTCATTGAAAGGGGTTGCAAGCTTCCAAAAATTACGAGTCTCCAGAAATCTCAGCAAATATTTTTTCACCCAAACTGGATGATAGTTTCAGGTAATGATCAGAACACTAAGCCCACTTGGTTCTCCAAATTTCGTTCTTCTATGTTGAAGCGTTCGTTTCCAGTAACAGTTTCCTTTCTGGCATTTCACTCTGTTTTCTCCTATATTGATAGATGTATTTGGAACTCTAAATCAAACACAGTTTGTGCTAGCTTCTTGAAACTTGACACAGTAAAGCAGTTTCACATTCTAACTCTATGTTTTGTTTCCTTTTCTTGTAGCCCTAAGCAGTGACGGGCGAGAAACACTTTCATTGAAAGGGGTTGCAAGCTTCCAAAAATTACTAGTCTCCAGAAATCTCAGCAAATATATTTTCACCCAAACTGGATGATACTTTCAGGTAATGATCAGTACACTTGGCCCACTTGGTTCTCCATGTTTCGTTCTTCTATGTTGAAGCGTTCGTTTACACTAACAGTTTCCACTCTGGCATTTCACTCTGTTTTCTCCTATATTGATAGATGTATTTGGAACTCTAAATCAAACACGGTTTGTGCTAGCTTCTTGAAACTTGACACAGTAAAGCAGTTTCACATTCTAACTCTATGTTTTGTTTCTTTTTCATGTAGCCCTAAGCAGTGACTGGCGAGAAACACTTTCATTGAAAGGGGTTGCAAGCTTCCAAAAATTACGAGTCTCCAGAAATCTCAGCAAATATTTTTTCACCCAAACTGCATGATACTTTCAGGTAATGATCAGTACACCTAGCCCACTTGGTTCCCCAAATTTCGTTCTTCTATGTTGAAGCGTTCATTTCCAGTAACAGTTTGAATTTTTGTGTTTCACTCTGTTTTCTCCTATATTGATAGATGTATTTGGAACTCTAAATCAAACACGGTTTGTGCTAGCTTCTTGAAACTTGACACAGTAAAGCAGTTTCACATTCTAACGCTATGTTTTGTTTCCTTTTCATGTAGCCCTAAGCAGTGACTGGCGAGAAACACTTTCATTGAAAGGGGTTGCAAGCTTCCAAAAATCACGAGTCTCCAGAAATCTCAGCAAATATTTTTTCACCCAAACTGGATGATACTTTCAGGTAATGATCAGTACACTAAGCCCACTTGGTTCCCCAAATTTCGTTCTTCTATGTTGAAGCGTTCGTTTCCAGTAACAGTTTCAATTTTGTCGTTTCACTCTGTTTTCTCCTATATTGATAGATGTATTTGGAACACTAAATCAAACACGGTTTGTGCTAGCTTCTTGAAACTTGACACAGTAAAGCAGTTTCACATTCTAACTCTATGTTTTGTTTCCTTTTCATGTAGCTTTAAGCAGTGACTGGCGAGAAACACCTTCATTGAAAGGGGTTGCAAGTTCCAAAAATCACGAGTCTCCAGAAATCTCAGCAAATATTTTTTCACCCAAACTGGATGATACTTTCAGGTAATGATCAGTACACTTGGCCCACTTGGTTCTCCATATTTCGTTCTTCTATGTTGAAGCGTTCGTTTACAGTAACAGTTTCCACTCTGGCATTACACTCTGTTTTCTCCTATATTGATAGATGTATTTGGAACTCTAAATCAAACACGGTTTGTGCTTGCTTCTTGAAACTTGACACAGTAAAGCAGTTTCACATTCTAACTCTATGTTTTGTTTCCTTTTCATGTAGCCCTAAGCAGTGACTGGCGAGAAACACTTTCATTGAAAGGGGTTGCAAGCTTCCAAAAATTACGAGTCTCCAAAAATCTCAGCAAATATTTTTTCACCCAAACTGGATGATAGTTTCAGGTAATGATCAGAACACTAAGCCCACTTGGTTCTCCAAATTTCGTTCTTCTATGTTGAAGCGTTCGTTTCCAGTAACAGTTTCCTTTCTGGCATTTCACTCTGTTTTCTCCTATATTGATAGATGTATTTGGAACTGTAAATCAAACACAGTTTGTGCTAGCTTCTTGAAACTTGACACAGTAAAGCAGTTTCACATTCTAACTCTATGTTTTGTTTCCTTTTCTTGTAGCCCTAAGCAGTGACGGGCGAGAAACACTTTCATTGAAAGGGGTTGCAAGCTTCCAAAAATTACTAGTCTCCAGAAATCTCAGCAAATATATTTTCACCCAAACTTGATGATACTTTCAGGTAATGATCAGTACACTTGGCCCACTTGGTTCTCCGTGTTTCGTTCTTCTATGTTGAAGCGTTCGTTTACACTAACAGTTTCCACTCTGGCATTTCACTTTGTTTTCTCCTATATTGATAGATGTATTTGGAACTCTGAATCAAACACGGTTTGTGCTAGCTTCTTGAAACTTGACACAGTAAAGCAGTTTCACATTCTAACTCTATGTTTTGTTTCCTTTTCATGTAGCCCTAAGCAGTGACTGGCGAGAAACACTTTCATTGAAAGGGGTTGTAAGCTTCCAAAAATTACGAGTCTCCAGAAATCTCAGCAAATATTTTTTCACCCAAACTGCATGATACTTTCAGGTAATGATCAGTACACTAAGCCCACTTGGTTCCCCAAATTTCGTTCTTCTATGTTGAAGCGTTCGTTTCCAGTAACTGTTTGAATTTTTGCGTTTCACTCTGTTTTCTCCTATATTGATAGATGTATTTGGAACTCTAAATCAAACACGGTTTGTGCTAGCTTCTTGAAACTTGACACAGTAAAGCAGTTTCACATTGTAACTCTATGTTTTGTTTTTTTTTCATGTAGCTTTAAGCAGTGACTGGCGAGAAACACTTTCATTGAAAGGGGTTGCAAGCTTCCAAAAATTACGAGTCTCCAGAAATCTCAGCAAATATTTTTTCACCCAAACTGGATGATACTTTCAGGTAATGATCAGTACACTAAGCCCACTTGGTTCCCCAAATTTCGTTCTTCTATGTTGAAGCGTTCGTTTCCAGTAACAGTTTGAATTTTGTCGTTTCACTCTGTTTTCTCCTATATTGATAGATGTATTTGGAACACTAAATCAAACACGGTTTGTGCTAGCTTCTTGAAACTTGACACAGTAAAGCAGTTTCACATTCTAACTCTATGTTTTGTTTCCTTTTCATGTAGCTTTAAGCAGTGACTGGCGAGAAACACCTTCATTGAAAGGGGTTGCAAGCTTCCAAAAATCACGAGTCTCCAGAAATCTCAGCAAATATTTTTTCACCCAAACTGGATGATACTTTCAGGTAATGATCAGTACACTTGGCCCACTTGGTTCTCCATATTTCGTTCTTCTATGTTGAAGCGTTCGTTTACAGTAACAGTTTCCACTCTGGCATTACACTCTGTTTTCTCCTATATTGATAGATGTATTTGGAACTCTAAATCAAACACGGTTTGTGCTAGCTTCTTGAAACTTGACACAGTAATGCAGTTTCACATTCTAACAATATGTTTTGTTTCCTTTTCATGTAGCCCTAAGCAGTGACTGGCGAGAAACACTTTCATTGAAAGGGGTTGCAAGCTTCCAAAAATTACGAGTCTCCAGAAATCTCAGCAAATATTTTTTCACCCAAACTGGATGATAGTTTCAGGTAATGATCAGAACACTAAGCCCACTTGGTTCTCCAAATTTCGTTCTTCTATGTTGAAGCGTTCGTTTCTAGTAACAATTTGAATTTTGTCGTTTCACTCTGTTTTCTCCTATATTGATAGATGTATTTGGAACTCTAAATCAAACACGGTTTGTGCTAGCTTCTTGAAACTTGACACAGTAAAGCAGTTTCACATTCTAACTCTATGTTTTGTTTCCTTTTCATGTAGCCCTAAGCAGTGACTGGCGAGAAACACTTTCATTGAAAGGGGTTGCAAGCTTCCAAAAATTACGAGTCTCCAGAAATCTCAGCAAATATTTTTTCACCCAAACTGGATGATAGTTTCAGGTAATGATCAGAACACTAAGCCCACTTGGTTCTCCAAATTTCTTTCTTCTATGTTGAAGCGCTCGTTTCCAGTAACAGTTTCCATTCTGGCATTTCACTCTGTTTTCTCCTATATTGATAGATGTATTTGGAACTCTAAATCAAACACAGTTTGTGCTAGCTTCTTGAAACTTGACACAGTAAAGCAGTTTCACATTCTAACTCTATGTTTTGTTTCCTTTTCTTGTAGCCCTATGCAGTGACGGGCGAGAAACACTTTCATTGAAAGGGGTTGCAAGCTTCCAAAAATTACTAGTCTCCAGAAATCTCAGCAAATATATTTTAACCCAAACTGGATGATACTTTCAGGTAATGATCAGTACACTTTTCCCACTTGGTTCTCCATGTTTCGTTCTTCTATGTTGAAGCGTTCGTTTACACTAACAGTTTCCACTCTGGCATTTCACTCTGTTTTCTCCTATATTGATAGATGTATTTGGAACTCTAAATCAAACACGGTTTGTGCTAGCTTCTTGAAACTTGACACAGTAAAGCAGTTTCACATTCTAACTCTATGTTTTGTTTCCTTTTCATGTAGCCCTAAGCAGTGACTGGCGAGAAACACTTTCATTGAAAGGGGTTGCAAGCTTCCAAAAATTACGAGTCTCCAGAAATCTCAGCAAATATTTTTTCACCCAAACTGGATGATACTTTCAGGTAATGATCAGTACACTAAGCCCACTTGGTTCCCCAAATTTCGTTCTTCTATGTTGAAGCGTTCGTTTCCAGTAACAGTTTGAATTTTGTCGTTTCACTCTGTTTTCTCCTATATTGATAGATGTATTTGGAACACTAAATCAAACACGGTTTGTGCTAGCTTCTTGAAACTTGACACAGTAAAGCAGTTTCACATTCTAACTCTATGTTTTGTTTCCTTTTCATGTAGCTTTAAGCAGTGACTGGCGAGAAACACCTTCATTGAAAGGGGTTGCAAGCTTCCAAAAATCACGAGTCTCCAGAAATCTCAGCAAATATTTTTTCACCCAAACTGGATGATACTTTCAGGTAATGATCAGTACACTTGGCCCACTTGGTTCTCCATATTTCGTTCTTCTATGTTGAAGCGTTCGTTTACAGTAACAGTTTCCACTCTGGCATTACACTCTGTTTTCTCCTATATTGATAGATGTATTTGGAACTCTAAATCAAACACGGTTTGTGCTAGCTTCTTGAAACTTGACACAGTAATGCAGTTTCACATTGTAACAATATGTTTTGTTTCCTTTTCATGTAGCACTAAGCAGTGACTGGCGAGAAACACTTTCATTGAAAGGGGTTGCAAGCTTCCAAAAATTACGAGTCTCCAGAAATCTCAGCAAATATTTTTTCACCCAAACTGGATGATACTTTCAGGTAATGATCAGTACACTAAGCCCACTTGGTTCTCCAAATTTCATTCTTCTATGTTGAAGCGTTCGTTTCCAGTAACAGTTTCCATTCTGGCATTTCACTCTGTTTTCTCCTATATTGATAGATGTATTTGGAACTCTAAATCAAACACGGTTTGTGCTAGCTTCTTGAAACTTGACACAGTAAAGCAGTTTCACATTCTAACTCTATGTTTTGTTTCCTTTTCATGTAGCCCTAAGCAGTGACTGGCGAGAAACACTTTCATTGAAAGGGGTTGCAAGCTTCCAAAAATTACGAGTCTCCAGAAATCTCAGCAAATATTTTTTCACCCAAACTGGATGATAGTTTCAGGTAATGATCAGAACACTAAGCCCACTTGGTTCTCCAAATTTCGTTCTTCTATGTTGAAGCGCTCGTTTCCAGTAACAGTTTCCATTCTGGCATTTCACTCTGTTTTCTCCTATATTGATAGATGTATTTGGAACTCTAAATCAAACACAGTTTGTGCTAGCTTCTTGAAACTTGACACAGTAAAGCAGTTTCACATTCTAACTCTATGTTTTGTTTCCTTTTCTTGTAGCCCTATGCAGTGACGGGCGAGAAACACTTTCATTGAAAGGGGTTGCAAGCTTCCAAAAATTACTAGTCTCCAGAAATCTCAGCAAATATATTTTAACCCAAACTGGATGATACTTTCAGGTAATGATCAGTACACTTTTCCCACTTGGTTCTCCATGTTTCGTTCTTCTATGTTGAAGCGTTCGTTTACACTAACAGTTTCCACTCTGGCATTTCACTCTGTTTTCTCCTATATTGATAGATGTATTTGGAACTCTAAATCAAACACGGTTTGTGCTAGCTTCTTGAAACTTGACACAGTAAAGCAGTTTCACATTCTAACTCTATGTTTTGTTTCCTTTTCATGTAGCCCTAAGCAGTGACTGGCGAGAAACACTTTCATTGAAAGGGGTTGCAAGCTTCCAAAAATTACGAGTCTCCAGAAATCTCAGCAAATATTTTTTCACCCAAACTGGATGATACTTTCAGGTAATGATCAGTACACTAAGCCCACTTGGTTCCCCAAATTTCGTTCTTCTATGTTGAAGCGTTCGTTTCCAGTAACAGTTTGAATTTTGTCGTTTCACTCTGTTTTCTCCTATATTGATAGATGTATTTGGAACACTAAATCAAACACGGTTTGTGCTAGCTTCTTGAAACTTGACACAGTAAAGCAGTTTCACATTCTAACTCTATGTTTTGTTTCCTTTTCATGTAGCTTTAAGCAGTGACTGGCGAGAAACACCTTCATTGAAAGGGGTTGCAAGCTTCCAAAAATCACGAGTCTCCAGAAATCTCAGCAAATATTTTTTCACCCAAACTGGATGATACTTTCAGGTAATGATCAGTACACTTGGCCCACTTGGTTCTCCATATTTCGTTCTTCTATGTTGAAGCGTTCGTTTACAGTAACAGTTTCCACTCTGGCATTACACTCTGTTTTCTCCTATATTGATAGATGTATTTGGAACTCTAAATCAAACACGGTTTGTGCTAGCTTCTTGAAACTTGACACAGTAATGCAGTTTCACATTGTAACAATATGTTTTGTTTCCTTTTCATGTAGCACTAAGCAGTGACTGGCGAGAAACACTTTCATTGAAAGGGGTTGCAAGCTTCCAAAAATTACGAGTCTCCAGAAATCTCAGCAAATATTTTTTCACCCAAACTGGATGATACTTTCAGGTAATGATCAGTACACTAAGCCCACTTGGTTCTCCAAATTTCATTCTTCTATGTTGAAGCGTTCGTTTCCAGTAACAGTTTCCATTCTGGCATTTCACTCTGTTTTCTCCTATATTGATAGATGTATTTGGAACTCTAAATCAAACACGGTTTGTGCTAGCTTCTTGAAACTTGACACAGTAAAGCAGTTTCACATTCTAACTCTATGTTTTGTTTCCTTTTCATGTAGCCCTAAGCAGTGACTGGCGAGAAACACTTTCATTGAAAGGGGTTGCAAGCTTCCAAAAATTACGAGTCTCCAGAAATCTCAGCAAATATTTTTTCACCCAAACTGGATGACACTTTCAGGTAATGATCAGTACACTAAGCCCACTTGGTTCCCCAAATTTCGTTCTTCTATGTTGAAGCGTTCGTTTCCAGTAACAGTTTGAATTTTGTCGTTTCACTCTGTTTTCTCCTATATTGATAGATGTATTTGGAACACTAAATCAAACACGGTTTGTGCTAGCTTCTTGAAACTTGACACAGTAAAGCAGTTTCACATTCTAACTCTATGTTTTGTTTCCTTTTCATGTAGCTTTAAGCAGTGACTGACGAGAAACACCTTCATTGAAAGGGGTTGCAAGCTTCCAAAAATCACGAGTCTCCAGAAATCTCAGCAAATATTTTTTCACCCAAACTGGATGATACTTTCAGGTAATGATCAGTACACTTGGCCCACTTGGTTCTCCATATTTCGTTCTTCTATGTTAAAGCGTTCGTTTACAGTAACAGTTTCCACTCTGGCATTACACTCTGTTTTCTCCTATATTGATAGATGTATTTGGAACTCTAAATCAAACACGGTTTGTGCTAGCTTCTTGAAACTTGACACAGTAATGCAGTTTCACATTCTAACAATATGTTTTGTTTCCTTTTCATGTAGCCCTAAGCAGTGACTGGCGAGAAACACTTTCATTGAAAGGGGTTGCAAGCTTCCAAAAATTACGAGTCTCCAGAAATCTCAGCAAATATTTTTTCACCCAAACTGGATGATAGTTTCAGGTAATGATCAGAACACTAAGCCCACTTGGTTCTCCAAATTTCGTTCTTCTATGTTGAAGCGCTCGTTTCCAGTAACAGTTTCCATTCTGGCATTTCACTCTGTTTTCTCCTATATTGATAGATGTATTTGGAACTCTAAATCAAACACAGTTTGTGCTAGCTTCTTGAAACTTGACACAGTAAAGCAGTTTCACATTCTAACTCTATGTTTTGTTTCCTTTTCTTGTAGCCCTAAGCAGTGACGGGCGAGAAACACTTTCATTGAAAGGGGTTGCAAGCTTCCAAAAATTACTAGTCTCCAGAAATCTCAGCAAATATATTTTAACCCAAACTGGATGATACTTTCAGGTAATGATCAGTACACTTTTCCCACTTGGTTCTCCATGTTTCGTTCTTCTATGTTGAAGCGTTCGTTTACACTAACAGTTTCCACTCTGGCATTTCACTCTGTTTTCTCCTATATTGATAGATGTATTTGGAACTCTAAATCAAACACGGTTTGTGCTAGCTTCTTGAAACTTGACACAGTAAAGCAGTTTCACATTCTAACTCTATGTTTTGTTTCCTTTTCATGTAGCCCTAAACAGTGACTGGCGAGAAACACTTTCATTGAAAGGGGTTGCAAGCTTCCAAAAATTACGAGTCTCCAGAAATCTCAGCAAATATTTTTTCACCCAAACTGGATGATACTTTCAGGTAATGATCAGTACACTAAGCCCACTTGGTTCCCCAAATTTCGTTCTTCTATGTTGAAGCGTTCGTTTCCAGTAACAGTTTGAATTTTGTCGTTTCACTCTGTTTTCCCCTATATTGATAGATGTATTTGGAACACTAAATCAAACACGGTTTGTGCTAGCTTCTTGAAACTTGACACAGTAAAGCAGTTTCACATTCTAACTCTATGTTTTGTTTCCTTTTCATGTAGCTTTAAGCAGTGACTGGCGAGAAACACCTTCATTGAAAGGGGTTGCAAGCTTCCAAAAATCACGAGTCTCCAGAAATCTCAGCAAATATTTTTTCACCCAAACTGGATGATACTTTCAGGTAATGATCAGTACACTTGGCCCACTTGGTTCTCCATATTTCGTTCTTCTATGTTGAAGCGTTCGTTTACAGTAACAGTTTCCACTCTGGCATTACACTCTGTTTTCTCCTATATTGATAGATGTATTTGGAACTCTAAATCAAACACGGTTTGTGCTAGCTTCTTGAAACTTGACACAGTAATGCAGTTTCACATTGTAACAATATGTTTTGTTTCCTTTTCATGTAGCACTAAGCAGTGACTGGCGAGAAACACTTTCATTGAAAGGGGTTGCAAGCTTCCAAAAATTACGAGTCTCCAGAAATCTCAGCAAATATTTTTTCACCCAAACTGGATGATACTTTCAGGTAATGATCAGTACACTAAGCCCACTTGGTTCTCCAAATTTCATTCTTCTATGTTGAAGCGTACGTTTCCAGTAACAGTTTCCATTCTGGCATTTCACTCTGTTTTCTCCTATATTGATAGATGTATTTGGAACTCTAAATCAAACACGGTTTGTGCTAGCTTCTTGAAACTTGACACAGTAAAGCAGTTTCACATTCTAACTCTATGTTTTGTTTCCTTTTCATGTAGCCCTAAGCAGTGACTGGCGAGAAACACTTTCATTGAAAGGGGTTGCAAGCTTCCAAAAATTACGAGTCTCCAGAAATCTCAGCAAATATTTTTTCACCCAAACTGGATGACACTTTCAGGTAATGATCAGTACACTAAGCCCACTTGGTTCCCCAAATTTCGTTCTTCTATGTTGAAGCGTTCGTTTCCAGTAACAGTTTGAATTTTGTCGTTTCACTCTGTTTTCTCCTATATTGATAGATGTATTTGGAACACTAAGTCAAACACGGTTTGTGCTAGCTTCTTGAAACTTGACACAGTAAAGCAGTTTCACATTCTAACTCTATGTTTTGTTTCCTTTTCATGTAGCTTTAAGCAGTGACTGACGAGAAACACCTTCATTGAAAGGGGTTGCAAGCTTCCAAAAATCACGAGTCTCCAGAAATCTCAGCAAATATTTTTTCACCCAAACTGGATGATACTTTCAGGTAATGATCAGTACACTTGGCCCACTTGGTTCTCCATATTTCGTTCTTCTATGTTAAAGCGTTCGTTTACAGTAACAGTTTCCACTCTGGCATTACACTCTGTTTTCTCCTATATTGATAGATGTATTTGGAACTCTAAATCAAACACGGTTTGTGCTAGCTTCTTGAAACTTGACACAGTAATGCAGTTTCACATTCTAACAATATGTTTTGTTTCCTTTTCATGTAGCCCTAAGCAGTGACTGGCGAGAAACACTTTCATTGAAAGGGGTTGCAAGCTTCCAAAAATTACGAGTCTCCAGAAATCTCAGCAAATATTTTTTCACCCAAACTGGATGATAGTTTCAGGTAATGATCAGAACACTAAGCCCACTTGGTTCTCCAAATTTCGTTCTTCTATGTTGAAGCGCTCGTTTCCAGTAACAGTTTCCATTCTGGCATTTCACTCTGTTTTCTCCTATATTGATAGATGTATTTGGAACTCTAAATCAAACACAGTTTGTGCTAGCTTCTTGAAACTTGACACAGTAAAGCAGTTTCACATTCTAACTCTATGTTTTGTTTCCTTTTCTTGTAGCCCTAAGCAGTGACGGGCGAGAAACACTTTCATTGAAAGGGGTTGCAAGCTTCCAAAAATTACTAGTCTCCAGAAATCTCAGCAAATATATTTTAACCCAAACTGGATGATACTTTCAGGTAATGATCAGTACACTTTTCCCACTTGGTTCTCCATGTTTCGTTCTTCTATGTTGAAGCGTTCGTTTACACTAACAGTTTCCACTCTGGCATTTCACTCTGTTTTCTCCTATATTGATAGATGTATTTGGAACTCTAAATCAAACACGGTTTGTGCTAGCTTCTTGAAACTTGACACAGTAAAGCAGTTTCACATTCTAACTCTATGTTTTGTTTCCTTTTCATGTAGCCCTAAACAGTGACTGGCGAGAAACACTTTCATTGAAAGGGGTTGCAAGCTTCCAAAAATTACGAGTCTCCAGAAATCTCAGCAAATATTTTTTCACCCAAACTGGATGATACTTTCAGGTAATGATCAGTACACTAAGCCCACTTGGTTCCCCAAATTTCGTTCTTCTATGTTGAAGCGTTCGTTTCCAGTAACAGTTTGAATTTTGTCGTTTCACTCTGTTTTCCCCTATATTGATAGATGTATTTGGAACACTAAATCAAACACGGTTTGTGCTAGCTTCTTGAAACTTGACACAGTAAAGCAGTTTCACATTCTAACTCTATGTTTTGTTTCCTTTTCATGTAGCTTTAAGCAGTGACTGGCGAGAAACACCTTCATTGAAAGGGGTTGCAAGCTTCCAAAAATCACGAGTCTCCAGAAATCTCAGCAAATATTTTTTCACCCAAACTGGATGATACTTTCAGGTAATGATCAGTACACTTGGCCCACTTGGTTCTCCATATTTCGTTCTTCTATGTTGAAGCGTTCGTTTACAGTAACAGTTTCCACTCTGGCATTACACTCTGTTTTCTCCTATATTGATAGATGTATTTGGAACTCTAAATCAAACACGGTTTGTGCTAGCTTCTTGAAACTTGACACAGTAATGCAGTTTCACATTGTAACAATATGTTTTGTTTCCTTTTCATGTAGCACTAAGCAGTGACTGGCGAGAAACACTTTCATTGAAAGGGGTTGCAAGCTTCCAAAAATTACGAGTCTCCAGAAATCTCAGCAAATATTTTTTCACCCAAACTGGATGATACTTTCAGGTAATGATCAGTACACTAAGCCCACTTGGTTCTCCAAATTTCATTCTTCTATGTTGAAGCGTACGTTTCCAGTAACAGTTTCCATTCTGGCATTTCACTCTGTTTTCTCCTATATTGATAGATGTATTTGGAACTCTAAATCAAACACGGTTTGTGCTAGCTTCTTGAAACTTGACACAGTAAAGCAGTTTCACATTCTAACTCTATGTTTTGTTTCCTTTTCATGTAGCCCTAAGCAGTGACTGGCGAGAAACACTTTCATTGAAAGGGGTTGCAAGCTTCCAAAAATTACGAGTCTCCAGAAATCTCAGCAAATATTTTTTCACCCAAACTGGATGATAGTTTCAGGTAATGATCAGAACACTAAGCCCACTTGGTTCTCCAAATTTCGTTCTTCTATGTTGAAGCGCTCGTTTCCAGTAACAGTTTCCATTCTGGCATTTCACTCTGTTTTCTCCTATATTGATAGATGTATTTGGAACTCTAAATCAAACACAGTTTGTGCTAGCTTCTTGAAACTTGACACAGTAAAGCAGTTTCACATTCTAACTCTATGTTTTGTTTCCTTTTCTTGTAGCCCTAAGCAGTGACGGGCGAGAAACACTTTCATTGAAAGGGGTTGCAAGCTTCCAAAAATTACTAGTCTCCAGAAATCTCAGCAAATATATTTTAACCCAAACTGGATGATACTTTCAGGTAATGATCAGTACACTTTTCCCACTTGGTTCTCCATGTTTCGTTCTTCTATGTTGAAGCGTTCGTTTACACTAACAGTTTCCACTCTGGCATTTCACTCTGTTTTCTCCTATATTGATAGATGTATTTGGAACTCTAAATCAAACACGGTTTGTGCTAGCTTCTTGAAACTTGACACAGTAAAGCAGTTTCACATTCTAACTCTATGTTTTGTTTCCTTTTCATGTAGCCCTAAACAGTGACTGGCGAGAAACACTTTCATTGAAAGGGGTTGCAAGCTTCCAAAAATTACGAGTCTCCAGAAATCTCAGCAAATATTTTTTCACCCAAACTGGATGATACTTTCAGGTAATGATCAGTACACTAAGCCCACTTGGTTCCCCAAATTTCGTTCTTCTATGTTGAAGCGTTCGTTTCCAGTAACAGTTTGAATTTTGTCGTTTCACTCTGTTTTCCCCTATATTGATAGATGTATTTGGAACACTAAATCAAACACGGTTTGTGCTAGCTTCTTGAAACTTGACACAGTAAAGCAGTTTCACATTCTAACTCTATGTTTTGTTTCCTTTTCATGTAGCTTTAAGCAGTGACTGGCGAGAAACACCTTCATTGAAAGGGGTTGCAAGCTTCCAAAAATCACGAGTCTCCAGAAATCTCAGCAAATATTTTTTCACCCAAACTGGATGATACTTTCAGGTAATGATCAGTACACTTGGCCCACTTGGTTCTCCATATTTCGTTCTTCTATGTTGAAGCGTTCGTTTACAGTAACAGTTTCCACTCTGGCATTACACTCTGTTTTCTCCTATATTGATAGATGTATTTGGAACTCTAAATCAAACACGGTTTGTGCTAGCTTCTTGAAACTTGACACAGTAATGCAGTTTCACATTGTAACAATATGTTTTGTTTCCTTTTCATGTAGCACTAAGCAGTGACTGGCGAGAAACACTTTCATTGAAAGGGGTTGCAAGCTTCCAAAAATTACGAGTCTCCAGAAATCTCAGCAAATATTTTTTCACCCAAACTGGATGATACTTTCAGGTAATGATCAGTACACTAAGCCCACTTGGTTCTCCAAATTTCATTCTTCTATGTTGAAGCGTACGTTTCCAGTAACAGTTTCCATTCTGGCATTTCACTCTGTTTTCTCCTATATTGATAGATGTATTTGGAACTCTAAATCAAACACGGTTTGTGCTAGCTTCTTGAAACTTGACACAGTAAAGCAGTTTCACATTCTAACTCTATGTTTTGTTTCCTTTTCATGTAGCCCTAAGCAGTGACTGGCGAGAAACACTTTCATTGAAAGGGGTTGCAAGCTTCCAAAAATTACGAGTCTCCAGAAATCTCAGCAAATATTTTTTCACCCAAACTGGATGACACTTTCAGGTAATGATCAGTACACTAAGCCCACTTGGTTCCCCAAATTTCGTTCTTCTATGTTGAAGCGTTCGTTTCCAGTAACAGTTTGAATTTTGTCGTTTCACTCTGTTTTCTCCTATATTGATAGATGTATTTGGAACACTAAATCAAACACGGTTTGTGCTAGCTTCTTGAAACTTGACACAGTAAAGCAGTTTCACATTCTAACTCTATGTTTTGTTTCCTTTTCATGTAGCTTTAAGCAGTGACTGACGAGAAACACCTTCATTGAAAGGGGTTGCAAGCTTCCAAAAATCACGAGTCTCCAGAAATCTCAGCAAATATTTTTTCACCCAAACTGGATGATACTTTCAGGTAATGATCAGTACACTTGGCCCACTTGGTTCTCCATATTTCGTTCTTCTATGTTAAAGCGTTCGTTTACAGTAACAGTTTCCACTCTGGCATTACACTCTGTTTTCTCCTATATTGATAGATGTATTTGGAACTCTAAATCAAACACGGTTTGTGCTAGCTTCTTGAAACTAGACACAGTAATGCAGTTTCACATTCTAACAATATGTTTTGTTTCCTTTTCATGTAGCCCTAAGCAGTGACTGGCGAGAAACACTTTCATTGAAAGGGGTTGCAAGCTTCCAAAAATTACGAGTCTCCAGAAATCTCAGCAAATATTTTTTCACCCAAACTGGATGATACTTTCAGGTAATGATTAGTACACTAAGCCCACTTGGTTCTCCAAATTTCGTTCTTCTATGTTGAAGCGTTCGTTTCTAGTAACAATTTGAATTTTGTCGTTTCACTCTGTTTTCTCCTATATTGATAGATGTATTTGGAACTCTAAATCAAACACGGTTTGTGCTAGCTTCTTGAAACTTGACACAGTAAAGCAGTTTCACATTCTAACTCTATGTTTTGTTTCCTTTTCATGTAGCCCTAAGCAGTGACTGGCGAGAAATACTTTCATTGAAAGGGGTTGCAAGCTTCCAAAAATTACGAGTCTTCAGAAATCTCAGCAAATATTTTTTCACCCAAACTAGATGATACTTTCAGGTAATGATCAGTACACTAAGCCCTCTTGGTTCCCCAAATTTCGTTCTTCTATGTTGAAGCGTTCGTTTCCACTAACAGTTTCCACTCTGGCATTTCACTCTGTTTTCTCCTATATTGATAGATGTATTTGGAACTCTAAATCAAACACGGTTTGTGCTAGCTTCTTGAAACTTGACACAGTAAAGCAGTTTCACATTGTAACTCTATGTTTTGTTTCCTTTTCATGTAGCTTTAAGCAGTGACTGGCGAGAAACACTTTCATTGAAAGGGGTTGCAAGCTTCCAAAAATTACGAGTCTCCAGAAATCTCAGCAAATATTTTTTCACCCAAACTGGATGATACTTTCAGGTAATGATCAGTACACTAAGCCCACTTGGTTCTCCAAATTTCATTCTTCTATGTTGAAGCGTTCGTTTCCAGTAACAGTTTCCATTCTGGCATTTCACTCTGTTTTCTCCTATATTGATAGATGTATTTGGAACTCTAAATCAAACACGGTTTGTGCTAGCTTCTTGAAACTTGACACAGTAAAGCAGTTTCACATTCTAACTCTATGTTTTGTTTCCTTTTCATGTAGCCCTAAGCAGTGACTGGCGAGAAACACTTTCATTGAAAGGGGTTGCAAGCTTCCAAAAATTACGAGTCTCCAGAAATCTCAGCAAATATTTTTTCACCCAAACTGGATGATACTTTCAGGTAATGATCAGTACACTAAGCCCACTTGGTTCCCCAAATTTCGTTCTTCTATGTTGAAGCGTTCGTTTCCAGTAACAGTTTGAATTTTGTCGTTTCACTCTGTTTTCTCCTATATTGATAGATGTATTTGGAACACTAAATCAAACACGGTTTGTGCTAGCTTCTTGAAACTTGACACAGTAAAGCAGTTTCACATTCTAACTCTATGTTTTGTTTCCTTTTCATGTAGCCCTAAGCAGTGACTGGCGAGAAACACTTTCATTGAAAGGGGTTGCAAGCTTCCAAAAATTACGAGTCTCCAGAAATCTCAGCTAATATTTTTTCACCCAAACTGGATGATAGTTTCAGGTAATGATCAGAACACTAAGCCCACTTCGTTCTCCATATTTCGTTCTTCTATGTTGAAGCGTTCGTTTACACTAACAGTTTCCACTCTGGCATTTCACTCTGTTTTCTCCTATATTGATAGATGTATTTGGAACTCTAAATCAAACACGGTTTGTGCTAGCTTCTTGAAACTTGACACAGTAAAGCAGTTTCACATTCTAACTCTATGTTTTGTTTCCTTTTCATGTAGCTTTAAGCAGTGACTGGCGAGAAACACCTTCATTGAAAGGGGTTGCAAGCTTCCAAAAATCACGAGTCTTCAGAAATCTCAGCAAATATTTTTTCACCCAAACTAGATGATACTTTCAGGTAATGATCAGTACACTAAGCCCTCTTGGTTCCCCAAATTTCGTTCTTCTATGTTGAAGCGTTCGTTTACACTAACAGTTTCCACTCTGGCATTTCACTCTGTTTTCTCCTATATTGATAGATGTATTTGGAACTCTAAATCAAACACGGTTTGTGCTAGCTTCTTGAAACTTGACACAGTAAAGCAGTTTCACATTGTAACAATATGTTTTGTTTCCTTTTCATGTAGCTTTAAGCAGTGACTGGCGAGAAACACTTTCATTGAAAGGGGTTGCAAGCTTCCAAAAATTACGAGTCTCCAGAAATCTCAGCAAATATTTTTTCACCCAAACTGGATGATACTTTCAGGTAATGATCAGTACACTAAGCCCACTTGGTTCCCCAAATTTCGTTCTTCTATGTTGAAGCGTTCGTTTCCAGTAACAGTTTGAATTTTGTCGTTTCACTCTGTTTTCTCCTATATTGATAGATGTATTTGGAACACTAAATCAAACACGGTTTGTGCTAGCTTCTTGAAACTTGACACAGTAAAGCAGTTTCACATTCTAACTCTATGTTTTGTTTCCTTTTCATGTAGCTTTAAGCAGTGACGGGCGAGAAACACCTTCATTGAAAGGGGTTGCAAGCTTCCAAAAATCACGAGTCTCCAGAAATCTCAGCAAATATTTTTTCACCCAAACTGGATGATACTTTCAGGTAATGATCAGTACACTTGGCCCACTTGGTTCTCCATATTTCGTTCTTCTATGTTGAAGCGTTCGTTTACAGTAACAGTTTCCACTCTGGCATTACACTCTGTTTTCTCCTATATTGATAGATGTATTTGGAACTCTAAATCAAACACGGTTTGTGCTAGCTTCTTGAAACTTGACACAGTAATGCAGTTTCACATTCTAACAATATGTTTTGTTTCCTTTTCAGGTAGCCCTAAGCAGTGACTGGCGAGAAACACTTTCATTGAAAGGGGTTGCAAGCTTCCAAAAATTACGAGTCTCCAGAAATCTCAGCAAATATTTTTTCACCCAAACTGGATGATACTTTCAGGTAATGATCAGTACACTAAGCCCACTTGGTTCCCCAAATTTCGTTCTTCTATGTTTAAGCGTTCGTTTCCAGTAACAGTTTGAATTTTGTCGTTTCACTCTGTTTTCTCCTATATTGATAGATGTATTTGGAACACTAAATCAAACACGGTTTGTGCTAGCTTCTTGAAACTTGACACAGTAAAGCAGTTTCACATTCTAACTCTATGTTTTGTTTCCTTTTCATGTAGCTTTAAGCAGTGACGGGCGAGAAACACCTTCATTGAAAGGGGTTGCAAGCTTCCAAAAATCACGAGTCTCCAGAAATCTCAGCAAATATTTTTTCACCCAAACTGGATGATACTTTCAGGTAATGATCAGTACACTTGGCCCACTTGGTTCTCCATATTTCGTTCTTCTATGTTGAAGCGTTCGTTTACAGTAACAGTTTCCACTCTGGCATTACACTCTGTTTTCTCCTATATTGATAGATGTATTTGGAACTCTAAATCAAACACGGTTTGTGCTAGCTTCTTGAAACTTGACACAGTAATGCAGTTTCACATTCTAACAATATGTTTTGTTTCCTTTTCATGTAGCCCTAAGCAGTGACTGGCGAGAAACACTTTCATTGAAAACGGTTGCAAGCTTCCAAAAATTACGAGTCTCCAGAAATCTCAGCAAATATTTTTTCACCCAAACTGGATGATACTTTCAGGTAATGATTAGTAAACTAAGCCCACTTGGTTATCCAAATTTCGTTCTTCTATGTTGAAGCGTTCGTTTCTAGTCACAATTTGAATTTTGTCATTTCACTCTGTTTTCTCCTATATTGATAGATGTATTTGGAACTCTAAATCAAACACGGTTTGTGCTAGCTTCTTGAAACTTGACACAGTAAAGCAGTTTCACATTCTAACTCTATGTTTTGTTTCCTTTTCATGTAGCCCTAAGCAGTGACTGGCGAGAAACTCTTTCATTGAAAGGTGTTGCAAGCTTCCAAAAATTACGAGTCTCCAGAAATCTCAGCAAATATTTTTTCACCCAAACTGGATGATAGTTTCAGGTAATGATCAGAACACTAAGCCCACTTGGTTCTCCAAATTTCGTTCTTCTATGTTGAAGCGTTCGTTTCCAGTAACAGTTTCCATTCTGGCATTTCACTCTGTTTTCTCCTATATTGATAGATGTATTTGGAACTCTAAATCAAACACAGTTTGTGCTAGCTTCTTGAAACTTGACACAGTAAAGCAGTTTCACATTCTAACTCTATGTTTTGTTTCCGTTTCTTGTAGCCCTAAGCAGTGACGGGCGAGAAACACTTTCATTGAAAGGGGTTGCAAGCTTCCAAAAATTACTAGTCTCCAGAAATCTCAGCAAATATGTTTTCACCCAAACTGGATGATACTTTCAGGTAATGATCAGTACACTTGGCCCACTTGGTTCTCCATATTTCGTTTTTCTATGTTGAAGCGTTCGTTTACACTAACAGTTTCCACTCTGGCATTTCACTCTGTTTTCTCTTATATTGATAGATGTATTTGGAACTCTAAATCAAACACGGTTTGTGCTAGCTTCTTGAAACTTGACACAGTAAAGCAGTTTCACATTCTAACTCTATGTTTTGTTTCCTTTTCATGTAGCCCTAAGCAGTGACTGGCGAGAAACACTTTCATTGAAAGGGGTTGCAAGCTTCCAAAAATTACGAGTCTTCAGAAATCTCAGCAAATATTTTTTCACCCAAACTAGATGATACTTTCAGGTAATGATCAGTACACTAAGCCCTCTTGGTTCCCCAAATTTCGTTCTTCTATGTTGAAGCGTTCGTTTACACTAACAGTTTCCACTCTGGCATTTCACTCTGTTTTCTCCTATATTGATAGATGTATTTGGAACTCTAAATCAAACACGGTTTGTGCTAGCTTCTTGAAACTTGACACAGTAAAGCAGTTTCACATTGTAACTCTATGTTTTGTTTCCTTTTCATGTAGCTTTAAGCAGTGACTGGCGAGAAACACCTTCATTGAAAGGGGTTGCAAGCTTCCAAAAATTACGAGTCTCCAGAAATCTCAGCAAATATTTTTTCACCCAAACTGGATGATACTTTCAGGTAATGATCAGTACACTAAGCCCACTTGGTTCCCCAAATTTCGTTCTTCTATGTTGAAGCGTTCGTTTCCAGTAACAGTTTGAATTTTGTCGTTTCACTCTGTTTTCTCCTATATTGATAGATGTATTTGGAACACTAAATCAAACACGGTTTGTGCTAGCTTCTTGAAACTTGACACAGTAAAGCAGTTTCACATTGTAACTCTATGTTTTGTTTCCTTTTCATGTAGCTTTAAGCAGTGACGGGCGAGAAACACCTTCATTGAAAGGGGTTGCAAGCTTCCAAAAATCACGAGTCTCCAGAAATCTCAGCAAATATTTTTTCACCCAAACTGGATGATACTTTCAGGTAATGATCAGTACACTTGGCCCACTTGGTTCTCCATATTTCGTTCTTCTATGTTGAAGCGTTCGTTTCCAGTAACAGTTTGAATTTTGTCGTTTCACTCTGTTTTCTCCTATATTGATAGATGTATTTGGAACACTAAATCAAACACGGTTTGTGCTAGCTTCTTGAAACTTGACACAGTAAAGCAGTTTCACATTCTAACTCTATGTTTTGTTTCCTTTTCATGTAGCTTTAAGCAGTGACGGGCGAGAAACACCTTCATTGAAAGGGGTTGCAAGCTTCCAAAAATCACGAGTCTCCAGAAATCTCAGCAAATATTTTTTCACCCAAACTGGATGATACTTTCAGGTAATGATCAGTACACTTGGCCCACTTGGTTCTCCATATTTCGTTCTTCTATGTTGAAGCGTTCGTTTACAGTAACAGTTTCCACTCTGGCATTACACTCTGTTTTCTCCTATATTGATAGATGTATTTGGAACTCTAAATCAAACACGGTTTGTGCTAGCTTCTTGAAACTTGACACAGTAATGCAGTTTCACATTCTAACAATATGTTTTGTTTCCTTTTCAGGTAGCCCTAAGCAGTGACTGGCGAGAAACACTTTCATTGAAAGGGGTTGCAAGCTTCCAAAAATTACGAGTCTCCAGAAATCTCAGCAAATATTTTTTCACCCAAACTGGATGATACTTTCAGGTAATGATCAGTACACTAAGCCCACTTGGTTCCCCAAATTTCGTTCTTCTATGTTGAAGCGTTCGTTTCCAGTAACAGTTTGAATTTTGTCGTTTCACTCTGTTTTCTCCTATATTGATAGATGTATTTGGAACACTAAATCAAACACGGTTTGTGCTAGCTTCTTGAAACTTGACACAGTAAAGCAGTTTCACATTCTAACTCTATGTTTTGTTTCCTTTTCATGTAGCTTTAAGCAGTGACGGGCGAGAAACACCTTCATTGAAAGGGGTTGCAAGCTTCCAAAAATCACGAGTCTCCAGAAATCTCAGCAAATATTTTTTCACCCAAACTGGATGATACTTTCAGGTAATGATCAGTACACTTGGCCCACTTGGTTCTCCATATTTCGTTCTTCTATGTTGAAGCGTTCGTTTACAGTAACAGTTTCCACTCTGGCATTACACTCTGTTTTCTCCTATATTGATAGATGTATTTGGAACTCTAAATCAAACACGGTTTGTGCTAGCTTCTTGAAACTTGACACAGTAATGCAGTTTCACATTCTAACAATATGTTTTGTTTCCTTTTCATGTAGCCCTAAGCAGTGACTGGCGAGAAACACTTTCATTGAAAACGGTTGCAAGCTTCCAAAAATTACGAGTCTCCAGAAATCTCAGCAAATATTTTTTCACCCAAACTGGATGATACTTTCAGGTAATGATTAGTAAACTAAGCCCACTTGGTTCTCCAAATTTCGTTCTTCTATGTTGAAGCGTTCGTTTCTAGTCACAATTTGAATTTTGTCATTTCACTCTGTTTTCTCCTATATTGATAGATGTATTTGGAACTCTAAATCAAACACGGTTTGTGCTAGCTTCTTGAAACTTGACACAGTAAAGCAGTTTCACATTCTAACTCTATGTTTTGTTTCCTTTTCATGTAGCCCTAAGCAGTGACTGGCGAGAAACACTTTCATTGAAAGGTGTTGCAAGCTTCCAAAAATTACGAGTCTCCAGAAATCTCAGCAAATATTTTTTCACCCAAACTGGATGATAGTTTCAGGTAATGATCAGAACACTAAGCCCACTTGGTTCTCCAAATTTCGTTCTTCTATGTTGAAGCGTTCGTTTCCAGTAACAGTTTCCATTCTGGCATTTCACTCTGTTTTCTCCTATATTGATAGATGTATTTGGAACTCTAAATCAAACACAGTTTGTGCTAGCTTCTTGAAACTTGACACAGTAAAGCAGTTTCACATTCTAACTCTATGTTTTGTTTCCGTTTCTTGTAGCCCTAAGCAGTGACGGGCGAGAAACACTTTCATTGAAAGGGGTTGCAAGCTTCCAAAAATTACTAGTCTCCAGAAATCTCAGCAAATATGTTTTCACCCAAACTGGATGATACTTTCAGGTAATGATCAGTACACTTGGCCCACTTGGTTCTCCATATTTCGTTTTTCTATGTTGAAGCGTTCGTTTACACTAACAGTTTCCACTCTGGCATTTCACTCTGTTTTCTCTTATATTGATAGATGTATTTGGAACTCTAAATCAAACACGGTTTGTGCTAGCTTCTTGAAACTTGACACAGTAAAGCAGTTTCACATTCTAACTCTATGTTTTGTTTCCTTTTCATGTAGCCCTAAGCAGTGACTGGCGAGAAACACTTTCATTGAAAGGGGTTGCAAGCTTCCAAAAATTACGAGTCTTCAGAAATCTCAGCAAATATTTTTTCACCCAAACTAGATGATACTTTCAGGTAATGATCAGTACACTAAGCCCTCTTGGTTCCCCAAATTTCGTTCTTCTATGTTGAAGCGTTCGTTTACACTAACAGTTTCCACTCTGGCATTTCACTCTGTTTTCTCCTATATTGATAGATGTATTTGGAACTCTAAATCAAACACGGTTTGTGCTAGCTTCTTGAAACTTGACACAGTAAAGCAGTTTCACATTGTAACTCTATGTTTTGTTTCCTTTTCATGTAGCTTTAAGCAGTGACTGGCGAGAAACACCTTCATTGAAAGGGGTTGCAAGCTTCCAAAAATTACGAGTCTCCAGAAATCTCAGCAAATATTTTTTCACCCAAACTGGATGATACTTTCAGGTAATGATCAGTACACTAAGCCCACTTGGTTCCCCAAATTTCGTTCTTCTATGTTGAAGCGTTCGTTTCCAGTAACAGTTTGAATTTTGTCGTTTCACTCTGTTTTCTCCTATATTGATAGATGTATTTGGAACACTAAATCAAACACGGTTTGTGCTAGCTTCTTGAAACTTGACACAGTAAAGCAGTTTCACATTGTAACTCTATGTTTTGTTTCCTTTTCATGTAGCTTTAAGCAGTGACGGGCGAGAAACACCTTCATTGAAAGGGGTTGCAAGCTTCCAAAAATCACGAGTCTCCAGAAATCTCAGCAAATATTTTTTCACCCAAACTGGATGATACTTTCAGGTAATGATCAGTACACTTGGCCCACTTGGTTCTCCATATTTCGTTCTTCTATGTTGAAGCGTTCGTTTACAGTAACAGTTTCCACTCTGGCATTACACTCTGTTTTCTCCTATATTGATAGATGTATTTGGAACTCTAAATCAAACACGGTTTGTGCTAGCTTCTTGAAACTTGACACAGTAATACAGTTTCACATTCTAACAATATGTTTTGTTTCCTTTTCATGTAGCCCTAAGCAGTGACTGGCGAGAAACACTTTCATTGAAAGGGGTTGCAAGCTTCCAAAAATTACGAGTCTCCAGAAATCTCAGCAAATGTTTTTTCACTCAAACTGGATGATAGTTTCAGGTAATGATCAGAACACTAAGCCCACTTGGTTCTCCAAATTTCGTTCTTCTATGTTGAAGCGTTCGTTTCCAGTAACAGTTTCCATTCTGGCATTTCACTCTGTTTTCTCCTATATTGATAGATGTATTTGGAACTCTAAATCAAACACAGTTTGTGCTAGCTTCTTGAAACTTGACACAGTAAAGCAGTTTCACATTCTAACTCTATGTTTTGTTTCCTTTTCTTGTAGCCTTAAGCAGTGACGGGCGAGAAACACTTTCATTGAAAGGGGTTGCAAGCTTCCAAAAATTACTAGTCTCCAGAAATCTCAGCAAATATATTTTCACCCAAACTGGATGATACTTTCAGGTAATGATCAGTACACTTGGCCCACTTGGTTCCCCATATTTCGTTCTTCTATGTTGAAGCGTTCGTTTACACTAACAGTTTCCACTCTGGCATTTCATTCTGTTTTCTCCTATATTGATAGATGTATTCGGAACTCTAAATCAAACACGGTTTGTGCTAACTTCTTGAAACTTGACACAGTAAAGCAGTTTCACATTCTAACTCTATGTTTTGTTTCCTTTTCATGTAGCCCTAAGCAGTGACTGGCGAGAAACACTTTCATTGAAAGGGGTTGCAAGCTTCCAAAAATTACGAGTCTCCAGAAATCTCAGCAAATATTTTTTCACCCAAACTGGATGATAGTTTCAGGTAATGATCAGAACACTAAGCCCACTTGGTTCTCCAAATTTCGTTCTTCTATGTTGAAGCGTTCGTTTCCAGTAACAGTTTCCATTCTGGCATTTCACTCTGTTTTCTCCTATATTGATAGATGTATTTGGAACTCTAAATCAAACACAGTTTGTGCTAGCTTCTTGAAACTTGACACAGTAAAGCAGTTTCACATTCTAACTCTATGTTTTGTTTCCTTTTCTTGTAGCCCTAAGCAGTGACGGGCGAGAAACACTTTCATTGAAAGGGGTTGCAAGCTTCCAAAAATTACTAGTCTCCAGAAATCTCAGCAAATATATTTTCACCCAAACTGGATGATACTTTCAGGTAATGATCAGTACACTTGGCCCACTTGGTTCTCCATATTTCGTTCTTCTATTTTGAAGCGTTCGTTTACACTAACAGTTTCCACTCTGGCATTTCACTCTGTTTTCTCCTATATTGATAGATGTATTTGGAACTCTAAATCAAACACGGTTTGTGCTAGCTTCTTGAAACTTGACACAGTAAAGCAGTTTCACATTCTAACTCTATGTTTTGTTTCCTTTTCATGTAGCCCTAAGCAGTGACTGGCAAGAAACACTTTCATTGAAAGGGGTTGCAAGCTTCCAAAAATTACGAGTCTTCAGAAATCTCAGCAAATATTTTTTCACCCAAACTAGATGATACTTTCAGGTAATGATCAGTACACTAAGCCCTCTTGGTTCCCCAAATTTCGTTCTTCTATGTTGAAGCGTTCGTTTACACTAACAGTTTCCACTCTGGCATTTCACTCTGTTTTCTCCTATATTGATAGATGTATTTGGAACTCTAAATCAAACACGGTTTGTGCTAGCTTCTTGAAACTTGACACAGTAAAGCAGTTTCACATTGTAACTCTATGTTTTGTTTCCTTTTCATGTAGCTTTAAGCAGTGACTGGCGAGAAACACTTTCATTGAAAGGGGTTGCAAGCTTCCAAAAATTACGAGTCTCCAGAAATCTCAGCAAATATTTTTTCACCCAAACTGGATGATACTTTCAGGTAATGATCAGTACACTAAGCCCACTTGGTTCTCCAAATTTCATTCTTCTATGTTGAAGCGTTCGTTTCCAGTAACAGTTTCCATTCTGGCATTTCACTCTGTTTTCTCCTGTATTGATAGATGTATTTGGAACTCTAAATCAAACACGGTTTGTGCTAGCTTCTTGAAACTTGACACAGTAAAGCAGTTTCACATTCTAACTCTATGTTTTGTTTCCTTTTCATGTAGCCCTAACCAGTGACTGGCGAGAAACACTTTCATTGAAAGGGGTTGCAAGCTTCCAAAAATTACGAGTCTCCAGAAATCTCAGCAAATATTTTAACACCCAAACTGGATGATACTTTCAGGTAATGATCAGTACACTAAGCCCACTTGGTTCTCCAAATTTCATTCTTCTATGTTGAAGCGTTCGTTTCCAGTAACAGTTTCCATTCTGGCATTTCACTCTGTTTTCTCCTATATTGATAGATGTATTTGGAACTCTAAATCAAACACGGTTTGTGCTAGCTTCTTGAAACTTGACACAGTAAAGCAGTTTCACATTCTAACTCTATGTTTTGTTTCCTTTTCATGTAGCCCTATGCAGTGACTGGCGAGAAACACTTTCATTGAAAGGGGTTGCAAGCTTCCAAAAATTACGAGTCTCCAGAAATCTCAGCAAATATTTTTTCACCGAAACTGGATGATACTTTCAGGTAATGATCAGTACACTAAGCCCACTTGGTTCCCCAAATTTCGTTCTTCTATGTTGAAGCGTTCGTTTCCAGTAACAGTTTGAATTTTGTCGTTTCACTCTGTTTTCTCCTATATTGATAGATGTATTTGGAACACTAAATCAAACACGGTTTGTGCTAGCTTCTTGAAACTTGACACAGTAAAGCAGTTTCACATTCTAACTCTATGTTTTGTTTCCTTTTCATGTAGCTTTAAGCAGTGACTGGCGAGAAACACCTTCATTGAAAGGGGTTGCAAGCTTCCAAAAATCACGAGTCTCCAGAAATCTCAGCAAATATTTTTTCACCCAAACTGGATGATACTTTCAGGTAATGATCAGTACACTTGGCCCACTTGGTTCTCCATATTTCGTTCTTCTATGTTGAAGCGTTCGTTTACAGTAACAGTTTCCACTCTGGCATTACACTCTGTTTTCTCCTATATTGATAGATGTATTTGGAACTCTAAATCAAACACGGTTTGTGCTAGCTTCTTGAAACTTGACACAGTAAAGCAGTTTCACATTCTAACTCTATGTTTTGCTTCCTTTTCATGTAGCCCTAAGCAGTGACTGGCGAGAAACACTTTCATTGAAAGGGGTTGCAAGCTTCCAAAAATTACGAGTCTCCAGAAATCTCAGCAAATGTTTTTTCACCCAAACTGGATGATAGTTTCAGGTAATGATCAGAACACTAAGCCCACTTGGTTCTCCAAATTTCGTTCTTCTATGTTGAAGCGTTCGTTTCCAGTAACAGTTTCCATTCTGGCATTTCACTCTGTTTTCTCCTATATTGATAGATGTATTTGGAACTCTAAATCAAACACAGTTTGTGCTAGCTTCTTGAAACTTGACACAGTAAAGCAGTTTCACATTCTAACTCTATGTTTTGTTTCCTTTTCTTGTAGCCCTAAGCAGTGACGGGCGAGAAACACTTTCATTGAAAGGGGTTGCAAGCTTCCAAAAATTACTAGTCTCCAGAAATCTCAGCAAATATATTTTCACCCAAACTGGATGATACTTTCAGGTAATGATCAGTACACTTGGCCCACTTGGTTCTCCATATTTCGTTCTTCTATGTTGAAGCGTTCGTTTACACTAACAGTTTCCACTCTGGCATTTCACTCTGTTTTCTCCTATATTGATAGATGTATTTGGAACTCTAAATCAAACACGGTTTGTGCTAGCTTCTTGAAACTTGACACAGTAAAGCAGTTTCACATTCTAACTCTATGTTTTGTTTCCTTTTCATGTAGCCCTAAGCAGTGACTGGCGAGAAACACTTTCATTGAAATGGGTTGCAAGCTTCCAAAAATTACGAGTCTCCAGAAATCTCAGCAAATATTTTTTCACCCAAACTGGATGATACTTTCAGGTAATGATCAGTACACTAAGCCCACTTGGTTCTCCAAATTTCATTCTTCTATGTTGAAGCGTTCGTTTCCAGTAACAGTTTCCATTCTGGCATTTCACTCTGTTTTCTCCTGTATTGATAGATGTATTTGGAACTCTAAATCAAACACGGTTTGTGCTAGCTTCTTGAAACTTGACACAGTAAAGCAGTTTCACATTCTAACTCTATGTTTTGTTTCCTTTTCATGTAGCCCTAACCAGTGACTGGCGAGAAACACTTTCATTGAAAGGGGTTGCAAGCTTCCAAAAATCACGAGTCTCCAGAAATCTCAGCAAATATTTTTTCACCCAAACTGGATGATACTTTCAGGTAATGATCAGTACACTAAGCCCACTTGGTTCCCCAAATTTCGTTCTTCTATGTTGAAGCGTTCGTTTCCAGTAACAGTTTGAATTTTGTCGTTTCACTCTGTTTTCTCCTATATTGATAGATGTATTTGGAACACTAAATCAAACACGGTTTGTGCTAGCTTCTTGAAACTTGACACAGTAAAGCAGTTTCACATTCTAACTCTATGTTTTGTTTCTTTTTCATGTAGCCTAAGCAGTGACTGGCGAGAAACACCTTCATTGAAAGGGGTTGCAAGCTTCCAAAAATCACGAGTCTCCAGAAATCTCAGCAAATATTTTTTCACCCAACCTGGATGATAATTTCAGGTAATGATCAGTACACTTGGCCCACTTGGTTCTCCATATTTCGTTCTTCTATGTTGAAGCGTTCGTTTACAGTAACAGTTTCCACTCTGGCATTACACTCTGTTTTCTCCTATATTGATAGATGTATTTGGAACTCTAAATCAAACACGGTTTGTGCTAGCTTCTTGAAACTTGACACAGTAATGCAGTTTCACATTCTAACAATATGTTTTGTTTCCTTTTCATGTAGCCCTAAGCAGTGACTGGCGAGAAACACTTTCATTGAAAGGGGTTGCAAGCTTCCAAAAATTACGAGTCTCCAGAAATCTCAGCAAATATTTTTTCACCCAAACTGGATGATACTTTCAGGTAATGATTAGTACACTAAGCCCACTTGGTTCTCCAAATTTCGTTCTTCTGTGTTGAAGCGTTTGTTTCTAGTAACAATTTGAATTTTGTCGTTTCACTCTGTTTTCTCCTATATTGATAGATGTATTTGGAACTCTAAATCAAACACGGTTTGTGCTAGCTTCTTGAAACTTGACACAGTAAAGCAGTTTCACATTCTAACTCTATGTTTTGTTTCCTTTTCATGTAGCTTTAAGCAGTGACTGGCGAGATACACCTTCATTGAAAGGGGTTGCAAGCTTCCAAAAATTACGAGTCTCCAGAAATCTCAGCAAATATTTTTTCACCCAAACTGGATGATACTTTCAGGTAATGATCAGTACACTTGGCCCACTCCGTTCTCCATATTTCGTTCTTCTATGTTGAAGCGTTCGTTTACACTAACAGTTTCCACTCTGGCATTTCACTCTGTTTTCTCCTATATTGATAGATGTATTTGGAACTCTAAATCAAACACGGTTTGTGCTAGCTTCTTGAAACTTGACACAGTAAAGCAGTTTCACATTCTAACTCTATGTTTTGTTTCCTTTTCATGTAGCCCTAAGCAGTGACTGGCGAGAAACACTTTCATTGAAAGGGGTTGCAAGCTTCCAAAAATTACGAGTCTCCAGAAATCTCAGCAAATATTTTTTCACCCAAACTGGATGATAGTTTCAGGTAATGATCAGAACACTAAGCCCACTTGGTTCTCCAAATTTCGTTCTTCTATGTTGAAGCGTTCGTTTCCAGTAACAGTTTCCATTCTGGCATTTCACTCTGTTTTCTCCTATATTGATAGATGTATTTGGAACTCTAAATCAAACACAGTTTGTGCTAGCTTCTTGAAACTTGACACAGTAAAGCAGTTTCACATTCTAACTCTATGTTTTGTTTCCTTTTCTTGTAGCCCTAAGCAGTGACGGGCGAGAAACACTTTCATTGAAAGGGGTTGCAAGCTTCCAAAAATTACTAGTCTCCAGAAATCTCAGCAAATATATTTTCACCCAAACTGGATGATACTTTCAGGTAATGATCAGTACACTTGGCCCACTTGGTTCTCCATATTTCGTTCTTCTATTTTGAAGCGTTCGTTTACACTAACAGTTTCCACTCTGGCATTTCACTCTGTTTTCTCCTATATTGATAGATGTATTTGGAACTCTAAATCAAACACGGTTTGTGCTAGCTTCTTGAAACTTGACACAGTAAAGCAGTTTCACATTCTAACTCTATGTTTTGTTTCCTTTTCATGTAGCCCTAAGCAGTGACTGGCAAGAAACACTTTCATTGAAAGGGGTTGCAAGCTTCCAAAAATTACGAGTCTTCAGAAATCTCAGCAAATATTTTTTCACCCAAACTAGATGATACTTTCAGGTAATGATCAGTACACTAAGCCCTCTTGGTTCCCCAAATTTCGTTCTTCTATGTTGAAGCGTTCGTTTACACTAACAGTTTCCACTCTGGCATTTCACTCTGTTTTCTCCTATATTGATAGATGTATTTGGAACTCTAAATCAAACACGGTTTGTGCTAGCTTCTTGAAACTTGACACAGTAAAGCAGTTTCACATTGTAACTCTATGTTTTGTTTCCTTTTCATGTAGCTTTAAGCAGTGACTGGCGAGAAACACTTTCATTGAAAGGGGTTGCAAGCTTCCAAAAATTACGAGTCTCCAGAAATCTCAGCAAATATTTTTTCACCCAAACTGGATGATACTTTCAGGTAATGATCAGTACACTAAGCCCACTTGGTTCTCCAAATTTCATTCTTCTATGTTGAAGCGTTCGTTTCCAGTAACAGTTTCCATTCTGGCATTTCACTCTGTTTTCTCCTGTATTGATAGATGTATTTGGAACTCTAAATCAAACACGGTTTGTGCTAGCTTCTTGAAACTTGACACAGTAAAGCAGTTTCACATTGTAACTCTATGTTTTGTTTCCTTTTCATGTAGCTTTAAGCAGTGACTGGCGAGAAACACTTTCATTGAAAGGGGTTGCAAGCTTCCAAAAATTACGAGTCTCCAGAAATCTCAGCAAATATTTTTTCACCCAAACTGGATGATACTTTCAGGTAATGATCAGTACACTAAGCCCACTTGGTTCTCCAAATTTCATTCTTCTATGTTGAAGCGTTCGTTTCCAGTAACAGTTTCCATTCTGGCATTTCACTCTGTTTTCTCCTGTATTGATAGATGTATTTGGAACTCTAAATCAAACACGGTTTGTGCTAGCTTCTTGAAACTTGACACAGTAAAGCAGTTTCACATTCTAACTCTATGTTTTGTTTCCTTTTCATGTAGCCCTAACCAGTGACTGGCGAGAAACACTTTCATTGAAAGGGGTTGCAAGCTTCCAAAAATTACGAGTCTCCAGAAATCTCAGCAAATATTTTTTCACCCAAACTGGATGATACTTTCAGGTAATGATCAGTACACTAAGCCCACTTGGTTCCCCAAATTTCGTTCTTCTATGTTGAAGCGTTCGTTTCCAGTAACAGTTTGAATTTTGTCGTTTCACTCTGTTTTCTCCTATATTGATAGATGTATTTGGAACACTAAATCAAACACGGTTTGTGCTAGCTTCTTGAAACTTGACACAGTAAAGCAGTTTCACATTCTAACTCTATGTTTTGTTTCTTTTTCATGTAGCCCTAAGCAGTGACTGGCGAGAAACACCTTCATTGAAAGGGGTTGCAAGCTTCCAAAAATCACGAGTCTCCAGAAATCTCAGCAAATATTTTTTCACCCAACCTGGATGATAATTTCAGGTAATGATCAGTACACTTGGCCCACTTGGTTCTCCATATTTCGTTCTTCTATGTTGAAGCGTTCGTTTACAGTAACAGTTTCCACTCTGGCATTACACTCTGTTTTCTCCTATATTGATAGATGTATTTGGAACTCTAAATCAAACACGGTTTGTGCTAGCTTCTTGAAACTTGACACAGTAATGCAGTTTCACATTCTAACAATATGTTTTGTTTCCTTTTCATGTAGCCCTAAGCAGTGACTGGCGAGAAACACTTTCATTGAAAGGGGTTGCAAGCTTCCAAAAATTACGAGTCTCCAGAAATCTCAGCAAATATTTTTTCACCCAAACTGGATGATACTTTCAGGTAATGATTAGTACACTAAGCCCACTTGGTTCTCCAAATTTCGTTCTTCTATGTTGAAGCGTTTGTTTCTAGTAACAATTTGAATTTTGTCGTTTCACTCTGTTTTCTCCTATATTGATAGATGTATTTGGAACTCTAAATCAAACACGGTTTGTGCTAGCTTCTTGAAACTTGACACAGTAAAGCAGTTTCACATTCTAACTCTGTGTTTTGTTTCCTTTTCATGTAGCTTTAAGCAGTGACTGGCGAGAAACACCTTCATTGAAAGGGGTTGCAAGCTTCCAAAAATTACGAGTCTCCAGAAATCTCAGCAAATATTTTTTCACCCAAACTGGATGATACTTTCAGGTAATGATCAGTACACTTGGCCCACTCCGTTCTCCATATTTCGTTCTTCTATGTTGAAGCGTTCGTTTACACTAACAGTTTCCACTCTGGCATTTCACTCTGTTTTCTCCTATATTGATAGATGTATTTGGAACTCTAAATCAAACACGGTTTGTGCTAGCTTCTTGAAACTTGACACAGTAAAGCAGTTTCACATTCTAACTCTATGTTTTGTTTCCTTTTCATGTAGCCCTAAGCAGTGACTGGCGAGAAACACCTTCATTGAAAGGGGTTGCAAGCTTCCAAAAATCACGAGTCTCCAGAAATCTCAGCAAATATTTTTTCACCCAACCTGGATGATACTTTCAGGTAATGATCAGTACACTTGGCCTACTTGGTTCTCCATATTTCGTTCTTCTATGTTGAAGCGTTCGTTTACAGTAACAGTTTCCACTCTGGCATTACACTCTGTTTTCTCCTATATTGATAGATGTATTTGGAACTCTAAATCAAACACGGTTTGTGCTAGCTTCTTGAAACTTGACACAGTAATGCAGTTTCACATTCTAACAATATGTTTTGTTTCCTTTTCATGTAGCCCTAAGCAGTGACTGGCGAGAAACACTTTCATTGAAAGGGGTTGCAAGCTTCCAAAAATTACGAGTCTCCAGAAATCTCAGCAAATATTTTTTCACCCAAACTGGATGATACTTTCAGGTAATGATTAGTACACTAAGCCCACTTGGTTCTCCAAATTTCGTTCTTCTATGTTGAAGCGTTCGTTTCTAGTAACAATTTGAATTTTGTCGTTTCACTCTGTTTTCTCCTATATTGATAGATGTATTTGGAACTCTAAATCAAACACGGTTTGTGCTAGCTTCTTGAAACTTGACACAGTAAAGCAGTTTCACATTCTAACTCTGTGTTTTGTTTCCTTTTCATGTAGCTTTAAGCAGTGACTGGCGAGAAACACCTTCATTGAAAGGGGTTGCAAGCTTCCAAAAATTACGAGTCTCCAGAAATCTCAGCAAATATTTTTTCACCCAAACTGGATGATACTTTCAGGTAATGATCAGTACACTTGGCCCACTCCATTCTCCATATTTCGTTCTTCTATGTTGAAGCGTTCGTTTACACTAACAGTTTCCACTCTGGCATTTCACTCTGTTTTCTCCTATATTGATAGATGTATTTGGAACTCTAAATCAAACACGGTTTGTGCTAGCTTCTTGAAACTTGACACAGTAAAGCAGTTTCACATTCTAACTCTATGTTTTGTTTCCTTTTCATGTAGCCCTAAGCAGTGACTGGCGAGAAACACCTACATTGAAAGGGGTTGCAAGCTTCCAAAAATCACGAGTCTCCAGAAATCTCAGCAAATATTTTTTCACCCAACCTGGATGATACTTTCAGGTAATGATCAGTACACTTGGCCCACTTGGTTCTCCATATTTCGTTCTTCTATGTTGAAGCGTTCGTTTACAGTAACAGTTTCCACTCTGGCATTACACTCTGTTTTCTCCTATATTGATAGATGTATTTGGAACTCTAAATCAAACACGGTTTGTGCTAGCTTCTTGAAACTTGACACAGTAATGCAGTTTCACATTCTAACAATATGTTTTGTTTCCTTTTCATGTAGCCCTAAGCAGTGACTGGCGAGAAACACTTTCATTGAAAGGGGTTGCAAGCTTCCAAAAATTACGAGTCTCCAGAAATCTCAGCAAATATTTTTTCACCCAAACTGGATGATACTTTCAGGTAATGATTAGTACACTAAGCCCACTTGGTTCTCCAAATTTCGTTCTTCTATGTTGAAGCGTTCGTTTCTAGTAACAATTTGAATTTTGTCGTTTCACTCTGTTTTCTCCTATATTGATAGATGTATTTGGAACTCTAAATCAAACACGGTTTGTGCTAGCTTCTTGAAACTTGACACAGTAAAGCAGTTTCACATTCTAACTCTATGTTTTGTTTCCTTTTCATGTAGCTTTAAGCAGTGACTGGCGAGAAACACCTTCATTGAAAGGGGTTGCAAGCTTCCAAAAATTACGAGTCTCCAGAAATCTCAGCAAATATTTTTTCACCCAAACTGGATGATACTTTCAGGTAATGATCAGTACACTTGGCCCACTCCGTTCTCCATATTTCGTTCTTCTATGTTGAAGCGTTCGTTTACACTAACAGTTTCCACTCTGGCATTTCACTCTGTTTTCTCCTATATTGATAGATGTATTTGGAACTCTAAATCAAACACGGTTTGTGCTAGCTTCTTGAAACTTGACACAGTAAAGCAGTTTCACATTCTAACTCTATGTTTTGTTTCCTTTTCATGTAGACCTAAGCAGTGACTGGCGAGAAACACCTTCATTGAAAGGGGTTGCAAGCTTCCAAAAATCACGAGTCTCCAGAAATCTCAGCAAATATTTTTTTCACCCAACCTGGATGATACTTTCAGGTAATGATCAGTACACTTGGCCCACTTGGTTCTCCATATTTCGTTCTTCTATGTTGAAGCGTTCGTTTACAGTAACAGTTTCCACTCTGGCATTACACTCTGTTTTCTCCTATATTGATAGATGTATTTGGAACTCTAAATCAAACACGGTTTGTGCTAGCTTCTTGAAACTTGACACAGTAATGCAGTTTCACATTCTAACAATATGTTTTGTTTCCTTTTCATGTAGCCCTAAGCAGTGACTGGCGAGAAACACTTTCATTGAAAGGGGTTGCAAGCTTCCAAAAATTACGAGTCTCCAGAAATCTCAGCAAATATTTTTTCACCCAAACTGGATGATACTTTCAGGTAATGATTAGTACACTAAGCCCACTTGGTTCTCCAAATTTCGTTCTTCTATGTTGAAGCGTTCGTTTCTAGTAACAATTTGAATTTTGTCGTTTCACTCTGTTTTCTCCTATATTGATAGATGTATTTGGAACTCTAAATCAAACACGGTTTGTGCTAGCTTCTTGAAACTTGACACAGTAAAGCAGTTTCACATTCTAACTCTATGTTTTGTTTCCTTTTCATGTAGCTTTAAGCAGTGACTGGCGAGAAACACCTTCATTGAAAGGGGTTGCAAGCTTCCAAAAATTACGAGTCTCCAGAAATCTCAGCAAATATTTTTTCACCCAAACTGGATGATACTTTCAGGTAATGATCAGTACACTTGGCCCACTCCGTTCTCCATATTTCGTTCTTCTATGTTGAAGCGTTCGTTTACACTAACAGTTTCCACTCTGGCATTTCACTCTGTTTTCTCCTATATTGATAGATGTATTTGGAACTCTAAATCAAACACGGTTTGTGCTAGCTTCTTGAAACTTGACACAGTAAAGCAGTTTCACATTCTAACTCTATGTTTTGTTTCCTTTTCATGTAGCCCTAAGCAGTGACTGGCGAGAAACACCTTCATTGAAAGGGGTTGCAAGCTTCCAAAAATCACGAGTCTCCAGAAATCTCAGCAAATATTTTTTCACCCAACCTGGATGATACTTTCAGGTAATGATCAGTACACTTGGCCCACTTGGTTCTCCATATTTCGTTCTTCTATGTTGAAGCGTTCGTTTACAGTAACAGTTTCCACTCTGGCATTACACTCTGTTTTCTCCTATATTGATAGATGTATTTGGAACTCTAAATCAAACACGGTTTGTGCTAGCTTCTTGAAACTTGACACAGTAATGCAGTTTCACATTCTAACAATATGTTTTGTTTCCTTTTCATGTAGCCCTAAGCAGTGACTGGCGAGAAACACTTTCATTGAAAGGGGTTGCAAGCTTCCAAAAATTACGAGTCTCCAGAAATCTCAGCAAATATTTTTTCACCCAAACTGGATGATACTTTCAGGTAATGATTAGTACACTAAGCCCACTTGGTTCTCCAAATTTCGTTCTTCTATGTTGAAGCGTTCGTTTCTAGTAACAATTTGAATTTTGTCGTTTCACTCTGTTTTCTCCTATATTGATAGATGTATTTGGAACTCTAAATCAAACACGGTTTGTGCTAGCTTCTTGAAACTTGACACAGTAAAGCAGTTTCACATTCTAACTCTATGTTTTGTTTCCTTTTCATGTAGCTTTAAGCAGTGACTGGCGAGAAACACCTTCATTGAAAGGGGTTGCAAGCTTCCAAAAATTACGAGTCTCCAGAAATCTCAGCAAATATTTTTTCACCCAAACTGGATGATACTTTCAGGTAATGATCAGTACACTTGGCCCACTCCGTTCTCCATATTTCGTTCTTCTATGTTGAAGCGTTCGTTTACACTAACAGTTTCCACTCTGGCATTTCACTCTGTTTTCTCCTATATTGATAGATGTATTTGGAACTCTAAATCAAACACGGTTTGTGCTAGCTTCTTGAAACTTGACACAGTAAAGCAGTTTCACATTCTAACTCTATGTTTTGTTTCCTTTTCATGTAGCCCTAAGCAGTGACTGGCGAGAAACACCTTCATTGAAAGGGGTTGCAAGCTTCCAAAAATCACGAGTCTCCAGAAATCTCAGCAAATATTTTTTCACCCAACCTGGATGATACTTTCAGGTAATGATCAGTACACTTGGCCCACTTGGTTCTCCATATTTCGTTCTTCTATGTTGAAGCGTTCGTTTACAGTAACAGTTTCCACTCTGGCATTACACTCTGTTTTCTCCTATATTGATAGATGTATTTGGAACTCTAAATCAAACACGGTTTGTGCTAGCTTCTTGAAACTTGACACAGTAATGCAGTTTCACATTCTAACAATATGTTTTGTTTCCTTTTCATGTAGCCCTAAGCAGTGACTGGCGAGAAACACTTTCATTGAAAGGGGTTGCAAGCTTCCAAAAATTACGAGTCTCCAGAAATCTCAGCAAATATTTTTTCACCCAAACTGGATGATACTTTCAGGTAATGATTAGTACACTAAGCCCACTTGGTTCTCCAAATTTCGTTCTTCTATGTTGAAGCGTTCGTTTCTAGTAACAATTTGAATTTTGTCGTTTCACTCTGTTTTCTCCTATATTGATAGATGTATTTGGAACTCTAAATCAAACACGGTTTGTGCTAGCTTCTTGAAACTTGACACAGTAAAGCAGTTTCACATTCTAACTCTATGTTTTGTTTCCTTTTCATGTGGCTTTAAGCAGTGACTGGCGAGAAACACCTTCATTGAAAGGGGTTGCAAGCTTCCAAAAATTACGAGTCTCCAGAAATCTCAGCAAATATTTTTTCACCCAAACTGGATGATACTTTCAGGTAATGATCAGTACACTTGGCCCACTCCGTTCTCCATATTTCGTTCTTCTATGTTGAAGCGTTCGTTTACACTAACAGTTTCCACTCTGGCATTTCACTCTGTTTTCTCCTATATTGATAGATGTATTTGGAACTCTAAATCAAACACGGTTTGTGCTAGCTTCTTGAAACTTGACACAGTAAAGCAGTTTCACATTCTAACTCTATGTTTTGTTTCCTTTTCATGTAGCCCTAAGCAGTGACTGGCGAGAAACACCTTCATTGAAAGGGGTTGCAAGCTTCCAAAAATCACGAGTCTCCAGAAATCTCAGCAAATATTTTTTCACCCAACCTGGATGATACTTTCAGGTAATGATCAGTACACTTGGCCCACTTGGTTCTCCATATTTCGTTCTTCTATGTTGAAGCGTTCGTTTACAGTAACAGTTTCCACTCTGGCATTACACTCTGTTTTCTCCTATATTGATAGATGTATTTGGAACTCTAAATCAAACACGGTTTGTGCTAGCTTCTTGAAACTTGACACAGTAATGCAGTTTCACATTCTAACAATATGTTTTGTTTCCTTTTCATGTAGCCCTAAGCAGTGACTGGCGAGAAACACTTTCATTGAAAGGGGTTGCAAGCTTCCAAAAATTACGAGTCTCCAGAAATCTCAGCAAATATTTTTTCACCCAAACTGGATGATACTTTCAGGTAATGATTAGTACACTAAGCCCACTTGGTTCTCCAAATTTCGTTCTTCTATGTTGAAGCGTTCGTTTCTAGTAACAATTTGAATTTTGTCGTTTCACTCTGTTTTCTCCTATATTGATAGATGTATTTGGAACTCTAAATCAAACACGGTTTGTGCTAGCTTCTTGAAACTTGACACAGTAAAGCAGTTTCACATTCTAACTCTATGTTTTGTTTCCTTTTCATGTAGCTTTAAGCAGTGACTGGCGAGAAACACCTTCATTGAAAGGGGTTGCAAGCTTCCAAAAATTACGAGTCTCCAGAAATCTCAGCAAATATTTTTTCACCCAAACTGGATGATACTTTCAGGTAATGATCAGTACACTTGGCCCACTCCGTTCTCCATATTTCGTTCTTCTATGTTGAAGCGTTCGTTTACACTAACAGTTTCCACTCTGGCATTTCACTCTGTTTTCTCCTATATTGATAGATGTATTTGGAACTCTAAATCAAACACGGTTTGTGCTAGCTTCTTGAAACTTGACACAGTAAAGCAGTTTCACATTCTAACTCTATGTTTTGTTTCCTTTTCATGTAGCCCTAAGCAGTGACTGGCGAGAAACACCTTCATTGAAAGGGGTTGCAAGCTTCCAAAAATCACGAGTCTCCAGAAATCTCAGCAAATATTTTTTCACCCAACCTGGATGATACTTTCAGGTAATGATCAGTACACTTGGCCCACTTGGTTCTCCATATTTCGTTCTTCTATGTTGAAGCGTTCGTTTACAGTAACAGTTTCCACTCTGGCATTACACTCTGTTTTCTCCTATATTGATAGATGTATTTGGAACTCTAAATCAAACACGGTTTGTGCTAGCTTCTTGAAACTTGACACAGTAATGCAGTTTCACATTCTAACAATATGTTTTGTTTCCTTTTCATGTAGCCCTAAGCAGTGACTGGCGAGAAACACTTTCATTGAAAGGGGTTGCAAGCTTCCAAAAATTACGAGTCTCCAGAAATCTCAGCAAATATTTTTTCACCCAAACTGGATGATACTTTCAGGTAATGATTAGTACACTAAGCCCACTTGGTTCTCCAAATTTCGTTCTTCTATGTTGAAGCGTTCGTTTCTAGTAACAATTTGAATTTTGTCGTTTCACTCTGTTTTCTCCTATATTGATAGATGTATTTGGAACTCTAAATCAAACACGGTTTGTGCTAGCTTCTTGAAACTTGACACAGTAAAGCAGTTTCACATTCTAACTCTATGTTTTGTTTCCTTTTCATGTAGCTTTAAGCAGTGACTGGCGAGAAACACCTTCATTGAAAGGGGTTGCAAGCTTCCAAAAATTACGAGTCTCCAGAAATCTCAGCAAATATTTTTTCACCCAAACTGGATGATACTTTCAGGTAATGATCAGTACACTTGGCCCACTCCGTTCTCCATATTTCGTTCTTCTATGTTGAAGCGTTCGTTTACACTAACAGTTTCCACTCTGGCATTTCACTCTGTTTTCTCCTATATTGATAGATGTATTTGGAACTCTAAATCAAACACGGTTTGTGCTAGCTTCTTGAAACTTGACACAGTAAAGCAGTTTCACATTCTAACTCTATGTTTTGTTTCCTTTTCATGTAGCCCTAAGCAGTGACTGGCGAGAAACACCTTCATTGAAAGGGGTTGCAAGCTTCCAAAAATCACGAGTCTCCAGAAATCTCAGCAAATATTTTTTCACCCAACCTGGATGATACTTTCAGGTAATGATCAGTACACTTGGCCCACTTGGTTCTCCATATTTCGTTCTTCTATGTTGAAGCGTTCGTTTACAGTAACAGTTTCCACTCTGGCATTACACTCTGTTTTCTCCTATATTGATAGATGTATTTGGAACTCTAAATCAAACACGGTTTGTGCTAGCTTCTTGAAACTTGACACAGTAATGCAGTTTCACATTCTAACAATATGTTTTGTTTCCTTTTCATGTAGCCCTAAGCAGTGACTGGCGAGAAACACTTTCATTGAAAGGGGTTGCAAGCTTCCAAAAATTACGAGTCTCCAGAAATCTCAGCAAATATTTTTTCACCCAAACTGGATGATACTTTCAGGTAATGATTAGTACACTAAGCCCACTTGGTTCTCCAAATTTCGTTCTTCTATGTTGAAGCGTTCGTTTCTAGTAACAATTTGAATTTTGTCGTTTCACTCTGTTTTCTCCTATATTGATAGATGTATTTGGAACTCTAAATCAAACACGGTTTGTGCTAGCTTCTTGAAACTTGACACAGTAAAGCAGTTTCACATTCTAACTCTATGTTTTGTTTCCTTTTCATGTAGCTTTAAGCAGTGACTGGCGAGAAACACCTTCATTGAAAGGGGTTGCAAGCTTCCAAAAATTACGAGTCTCCAGAAATCTCAGCAAATATTTTTTCACCCAAACTGGATGATACTTTCAGGTAATGATCAGTACACTTGGCCCACTCCGTTCTCCATATTTCGTTCTTCTATGTTGAAGCGTTCGTTTACACTAACAGTTTCCACTCTGGCATTTCACTCTGTTTTCTCCTATATTGATAGATGTATTTGGAACTCTAAATCAAACACGGTTTGTGCTAGCTTCTTGAAACTTGACACAGTAAAGCAGTTTCACATTCTAACTCTATGTTTTGTTTCCTTTTCATGTAGCCCTAAGCAGTGACTGGCGAGAAACACCTTCATTGAAAGGGGTTGCAAGCTTCCAAAAATCACGAGTCTCCAGAAATCTCAGCAAATATTTTTTCACCCAACCTGGATGATACTTTCAGGTAATGATCAGTACACTTGGCCCACTTGGTTCTCCATATTTCGTTCTTCTATGTTGAAGCGTTCGTTTACAGTAACAGTTTCCACTCTGGCATTACACTCTGTTTTCTCCTATATTGATAGATGTATTTGGAACTCTAAATCAAACACGGTTTGTGCTAGCTTCTTGAAACTTGACACAGTAATGCAGTTTCACATTCTAACAATATGTTTTGTTTCCTTTTCATGTAGCCCTAAGCAGTGACTGGCGAGAAACACTTTCATTGAAAGGGGTTGCAAGCTTCCAAAAATTACGAGTCTCCAGAAATCTCAGCAAATATTTTTTCACCCAAACTGGATGATACTTTCAGGTAATGATTAGTACACTAAGCCCACTTGGTTCTCCAAATTTCGTTCTTCTATGTTGAAGCGTTCGTTTCTAGTAACAATTTGAATTTTGTCGTTTCACTCTGTTTTCTCCTATATTGATAGATGTATTTGGAACTCTAAATCAAACACGGTTTGTGCTAGCTTCTTGAAACTTGACACAGTAAAGCAGTTTCACATTCTAACTCTATGTTTTGTTTCCTTTTCATGTAGCTTTAAGCAGTGACTGGCGAGAAACACCTTCATTGAAAGGGGTTGCAAGCTTCCAAAAATTACGAGTCTCCAGAAATCTCAGCAAATATTTTTTCACCCAAACTGGATGATACTTTCAGGTAATGATCAGTACACTTGGCCCACTCCGTTCTCCATATTTCGTTCTTCTATGTTGAAGCGTTCGTTTACACTAACAGTTTCCACTCTGGCATTTCACTCTGTTTTCTCCTATATTGATAGATGTATTTGGAACTCTAAATCAAACACGGTTTGTGCTAGCTTCTTGAAACTTGACACAGTAAAGCAGTTTCACATTCTAACTCTATGTTTTGTTTCCTTTTCATGTAGCCCTAAGCAGTGACTGGCGAGAAACACCTTCATTGAAAGGGGTTGCAAGCTTCCAAAAATCACGAGTCTCCAGAAATCTCAGCAAATATTTTTTCACCCAACCTGGATGATACTTTCAGGTAATGATCAGTACACTTGGCCCACTTGGTTCTCCATATTTCGTTCTTCTATGTTGAAGCGTTCGTTTACAGTAACAGTTTCCACTCTGGCATTACACTCTGTTTTCTCCTATATTGATAGATGTATTTGGAACTCTAAATCAAACACGGTTTGTGCTAGCTTCTTGAAACTTGACACAGTAATGCAGTTTCACATTCTAACAATATGTTTTGTTTCCTTTTCATGTAGCCCTAAGCAGTGACTGGCGAGAAACACTTTCATTGAAAGGGGTTGCAAGCTTCCAAAAATTACGAGTCTCCAGAAATCTCAGCAAATATTTTTTCACCCAAACTGGATGATACTTTCAGGTAATGATTAGTACACTAAGCCCACTTGGTTCTCCAAATTTCGTTCTTCTATGTTGAAGCGTTCGTTTCTAGTAACAATTTGAATTTTGTCGTTTCACTCTGTTTTCTCCTATATTGATAGATGTATTTGGAACTCTAAATCAAACACGGTTTGTGCTAGCTTCTTGAAACTTGACACAGTAAAGCAGTTTCACATTCTAACTCTATGTTTTGTTTCCTTTTCATGTAGCTTTAAGCAGTGACTGGCGAGAAACACCTTCATTGAAAGGGGTTGCAAGCTTCCAAAAATTACGAGTCTCCAGAAATCTCAGCAAATATTTTTTCACCCAAACTGGATGATACTTTCAGGTAATGATCAGTACACTTGGCCCACTCCGTTCTCCATATTTCGTTCTTCTATGTTGAAGCGTTCGTTTACACTAACAGTTTCCACTCTGGCATTTCACTCTGTTTTCTCCTATATTGATAGATGTATTTGGAACTCTAAATCAAACACGGTTTGTGCTAGCTTCTTGAAACTTGACACAGTAAAGCAGTTTCACATTCTAACTCTATGTTTTGTTTCCTTTTCATGTAGCCCTAAGCAGTGACTGGCGAGAAACACCTTCATTGAAAGGGGTTGCAAGCTTCCAAAAATCACGAGTCTCCAGAAATCTCAGCAAATATTTTTTCACCCAACCTGGATGATACTTTCAGGTAATGATCAGTACACTTGGCCCACTTGGTTCTCCATATTTCGTTCTTCTATGTTGAAGCGTTCGTTTACAGTAACAGTTTCCACTCTGGCATTACACTCTGTTTTCTCCTATATTGATAGATGTATTTGGAACTCTAAATCAAACACGGTTTGTGCTAGCTTCTTGAAACTTGACACAGTAATGCAGTTTCACATTCTAACAATATGTTTTGTTTCCTTTTCATGTAGCCCTAAGCAGTGACTGGCGAGAAACACTTTCATTGAAAGGGGTTGCAAGCTTCCAAAAATTACGAGTCTCCAGAAATCTCAGCAAATATTTTTTCACCCAAACTGGATGATACTTTCAGGTAATGATTAGTACACTAAGCCCACTTGGTTCTCCAAATTTCGTTCTTCTATGTTGAAGCGTTCGTTTCTAGTAACAATTTGAATTTTGTCGTTTCACTCTGTTTTCTCCTATATTGATAGATGTATTTGGAACTCTAAATCAAACACGGTTTGTGCTAGCTTCTTGAAACTTGACACAGTAAAGCAGTTTCACATTCTAACTCTATGTTTTGTTTCCTTTTCATGTAGCTTTAAGCAGTGACTGGCGAGAAACACCTTCATTGAAAGGGGTTGCAAGCTTCCAAAAATTACGAGTCTCCAGAAATCTCAGCAAATATTTTTTCACCCAAACTGGATGATACTTTCAGGTAATGATCAGTACACTTGGCCCACTCCGTTCTCCATATTTCGTTCTTCTATGTTGAAGCGTTCGTTTACACTAACAGTTTCCACTCTGGCATTTCACTCTGTTTTCTCCTATATTGATAGATGTATTTGGAACTCTAAATCAAACACGGTTTGTGCTAGCTTCTTGAAACTTGACACAGTAAAGCAGTTTCACATTCTAACTCTATGTTTTGTTTCCTTTTCATGTAGCCCTAAGCAGTGACTGGCGAGAAACACCTTCATTGAAAGGGGTTGCAAGCTTCCAAAAATCACGAGTCTCCAGAAATCTCAGCAAATATTTTTTCACCCAACCTGGATGATACTTTCAGGTAATGATCAGTACACTTGGCCCACTTGGTTCTCCATATTTCGTTCTTCTATGTTGAAGCGTTCGTTTACAGTAACAGTTTCCACTCTGGCATTACACTCTGTTTTCTCCTATATTGATAGATGTATTTGGAACTCTAAATCAAACACGGTTTGTGCTAGCTTCTTGAAACTTGACACAGTAATGCAGTTTCACATTCTAACAATATGTTTTGTTTCCTTTTCATGTAGCCCTAAGCAGTGACTGGCGAGAAACACTTTCATTGAAAGGGGTTGCAAGCTTCCAAAAATTACGAGTCTCCAGAAATCTCAGCAAATATTTTTTCACCCAAACTGGATGATACTTTCAGGTAATGATTAGTACACTAAGCCCACTTGGTTCTCCAAATTTCGTTCTTCTATGTTGAAGCGTTCGTTTCTAGTAACAATTTGAATTTTGTCGTTTCACTCTGTTTTCTCCTATATTGATAGATGTATTTGGAACTCTAAATCAAACACGGTTTGTGCTAGCTTCTTGAAACTTGACAGAGTAAAGCAGTTTCACATTCTAACTCTATGTTTTGTTTCCTTTTCATGTAGCTTTAAGCAGTGACTGGCGAGAAACACCTTCATTGAAAGGGGTTGCAAGCTTCCAAAAATTACGAGTCTCCAGAAATCTCAGCAAATATTTTTTCACCCAAACTGGATGATACTTTCAGGTAATGATCAGTACACTTGGCCCACTCCGTTCTCCATATTTCGTTCTTCTATGTTGAAGCGTTCGTTTACACTAACAGTTTCCACTCTGGCATTTCACTCTGTTTTCTCCTATATTGATAGATGTATTTGGAACTCTAAATCAAACACGGTTTGTGCTAGCTTCTTGAAACTTGACACAGTAAAGCAGTTTCACATTCTAACTCTATGTTTTGTTTCCTTTTCATGTAGCCCTAAGCAGTGACTGGCGAGAAACACCTTCATTGAAAGGGGTTGCAAGCTTCCAAAAATCACGAGTCTCCAGAAATCTCAGCAAATATTTTTTCACCCAACCTGGATGATACTTTCAGGTAATGATCAGTACACTTGGCCCACTTGGTTCTCCATATTTCGTTCTTCTATGTTGAAGCGTTCGTTTACAGTAACAGTTTCCACTCTGGCATTACACTCTGTTTTCTCCTATATTGATAGATGTATTTGGAACTCTAAATCAAACACGGTTTGTGCTAGCTTCTTGAAACTTGACACAGTAATGCAGTTTCACATTCTAACAATATGTTTTGTTTCCTTTTCATGTAGCCCTAAGCAGTGACTGGCGAGGAACACTTTCATTGAAAGGGGTTGCAAGCTTCCAAAAATTACGAGTCTCCAGAAATCTCAGCAAATATTTTTTCACCCAAACTGGATGATACTTTCAGGTAATGATTAGTACACTAAGCCCACTTGGTTCTCCAAATTTCGTTCTTCTATGTTGAAGCGTTCGTTTCTAGTAACAATTTGAATTTTGTCGTTTCACTCTGTTTTCTCCTATATTGATAGATGTATTTGGAACTCTAAATCAAACACGGTTTGTGCTAGCTTCTTGAAACTTGACACAGTAAAGCAGTTTCACATTCTAACTCTATGTTTTGTTTCCTTTTCATGTAGCTTTAAGCAGTGACTGGCGAGAAACACCTTCATTGAAAGGGGTTGCAAGCTTCCAAAAATTACGAGTCTCCAGAAATCTCAGCAAATATTTTTTCACCCAAACTGGATGATACTTTCAGGTAATGATCAGTACACTTGGCCCACTCCGTTCTCCATATTTCGTTCTTCTATGTTGAAGCGTTCGTTTACACTAACAGTTTCCACTCTGGCATTTCACTCTGTTTTCTCCTATATTGATAGATGTATTTGGAACTCTAAATCAAACACGGTTTGTGCTAGCTTCTTGAAACTTGACACAGTAAAGCAGTTTCACATTCTAACTCTATGTTTTGTTTCCTTTTCATGTAGCCCTAAGCAGTGACTGGCGAGAAACACCTTCATTGAAAGGGGTTGCAAGCTTCCAAAAATCACGAGTCTCCAGAAATCTCAGCAAATATTTTTTCACCCAACCTGGATGATACTTTCAGGTAATGATCAGTACACTTGGCCCACTTGGTTCTCCATATTTCGTTCTTCTATGTTGAAGCGTTCGTTTACAGTAACAGTTTCCACTCTGGCATTACACTCTGTTTTCTCCTATATTGATAGATGTATTTGGAACTCTAAATCAAACACGGTTTGTGCTAGCTTCTTGAAACTTGACACAGTAATGCAGTTTCGCATTCTAACAATATGTTTTGTTTCCTTTTCATGTAGCCCTAAGCAGTGACTGGCGAGAAACACTTTCATTGAAAGGGGTTGCAAGCTTCCAAAAATTACGAGTCTCCAGAAATCTCAGCAAATATTTTTTCACCCAAACTGGATGATACTTTCAGGTAATGATCAGTACACTATGCCCTCTTGGTTCCCCAAATTTCGTTCTTCTATGTTGAAGCGTTCGTTTACACTAACAGTTTCCACTCTGGCATTTCACTCTGTTTTCTCCTATATTGATAGATGTATTTGGAACTCTAAATCAAACACGGTTTGTGCTAGCTTCTTGAAACTTGACACAGTAAAGCAGTTTCACATTGTAACTCTATGTTTTGTTTCCTTTTCATGTAGCTTTAAGCAGTGACTGGCGAGAAACACTTTCATTGAAAGGGGTTGCAAGCTTCCAAAAATTACGAGTCTCCAGAAATCTCAGCAAATATTTTTTCACCCAAACTGGATGATACTTTCAGGTAATGATCAGTACACTAAGCTCACTTGGTTCTCCAAATTTCATTCTTCTATGTTGAAGCGTTCGTTTCCAGTAACAGTTTCCACTCTGGCATTTCACTCTGTTTTCTCCTATATTGATAGATGTATTTGGAACTCTAAATCAAACACGGTTTGTGCTAGCTTCTTGAAACTTGACACAGTAAAGCAGTTTCACATTCTAACTCTATGTTTTGTTTCTTTTTCATGTAGCCCTAAGCAGTGACTGGCGAGAAACACTTTCATTGAAAGGGGTTGCAAGCTTCCAAAAATTACGAGTCTCCAGAAATCTCAGCAAATATTTTTTCACCCAAACTGGATGATACTTTCAGGTAATGATCAGTACACTAAGCCCACTTGGTTCTCCAAATTTCATTCTTCTATGTTGAAGCGTTCGTTTCCAGTAACAGTTTCCACTCTGGCATTTCACTCTGTTTTCTCCTATATTGATAGATGTATTTGGAACTCTAAATCAAACACGGTTTGTGCTAGCTTCTTGAAACTTGACACAGTAAAGCAGTTTCACATTCTAACTCTATGTTTTGTTTCCTTTTCATGTAGCCCTAAGCAGTGACTGGCGAGAAACACCTTCATTGAAAGGGGTTGCAAGCTTCCAAAAATCACGAGTCTCCAGAAATCTCAGCAAATATTTTTTCACCCAACCTGGATGATACTTTCAGGTAATGATCAGTACACTTGGCCCACTTGGTTCTCCATATTTCGTTCTTCTATGTTGAAGCGTTCGTTTACAGTAACAGTTTCCACTCTGGCATTACACTCTGTTTTCTCCTATATTGATAGATGTATTTGGAACTCTAAATCAAACACGGTTTGTGCTAGCTTCTTGAAACTTGACACAGTAATGCAGTTTCACATTCTAACAATATGTTTTGTTTCCTTTTCATGTAGCCCTAAGCAGTGACTGGCGAGAAACACTTTCATTGAAAGGGGTTGCAAGCTTCCAAAAATTACGAGTCTCCAGAAATCTCAGCAAATATTTTTTCACCCAAACTGGATGATACTTTCAGGTAATGATTAGTACACTAAGCCCACTTGGTTCTCCAAATTTCGTTCTTCTATGTTGAAGCGTTCGTTTCTAGTAACAATTTGAATTTTGTCGTTTCACTCTGTTTTCTCCTATATTGATAGATGTATTTGGAACTCTAAATCAAACACGGTTTGTGCTAGCTTCTTGAAACTTGACAGAGTAAAGCAGTTTCACATTCTAACTCTATGTTTTGTTTCCTTTTCATGTAGCTTTAAGCAGTGACTGGCGAGAAACACCTTCATTGAAAGGGGTTGCAAGCTTCCAAAAATTACGAGTCTCCAGAAATCTCAGCAAATATTTTTTCACCCAAACTGGATGATACTTTCAGGTAATGATCAGTACACTTGGCCCACTCCGTTCTCCATATTTCGTTCTTCTATGTTGAAGCGTTCGTTTACACTAACAGTTTCCACTCTGGCATTTCACTCTGTTTTCTCCTATATTGATAGATGTATTTGGAACTCTAAATCAAACACGGTTTGTGCTAGCTTCTTGAAACTTGACACAGTAAAGCAGTTTCACATTCTAACTCTATGTTTTGTTTCCTTTTCATGTAGCCCTAAGCAGTGACTGGCGAGAAACACCTTCATTGAAAGGGGTTGCAAGCTTCCAAAAATCACGAGTCTCCAGAAATCTCAGCAAATATTTTTTCACCCAACCTGGATGATACTTTCAGGTAATGATCAGTACACTTGGCCCACTTGGTTCTCCATATTTCGTTCTTCTATGTTGAAGCGTTCGTTTACAGTAACAGTTTCCACTCTGGCATTACACTCTGTTTTCTCCTATATTGATAGATGTATTTGGAACTCTAAATCAAACACGGTTTGTGCTAGCTTCTTGAAACTTGACACAGTAATGCAGTTTCACATTCTAACAATATGTTTTGTTTCCTTTTCATGTAGCCCTAAGCAGTGACTGGCGAGGAACACTTTCATTGAAAGGGGTTGCAAGCTTCCAAAAATTACGAGTCTCCAGAAATCTCAGCAAATATTTTTTCACCCAAACTGGATGATACTTTCAGGTAATGATTAGTACACTAAGCCCACTTGGTTCTCCAAATTTCGTTCTTCTATGTTGAAGCGTTCGTTTCTAGTAACAATTTGAATTTTGTCGTTTCACTCTGTTTTCTCCTATATTGATAGATGTATTTGGAACTCTAAATCAAACACGGTTTGTGCTAGCTTCTTGAAACTTGACACAGTAAAGCAGTTTCACATTCTAACTCTATGTTTTGTTTCCTTTTCATGTAGCTTTAAGCAGTGACTGGCGAGAAACACCTTCATTGAAAGGGGTTGCAAGCTTCCAAAAATTACGAGTCTCCAGAAATCTCAGCAAATATTTTTTCACCCAAACTGGATGATACTTTCAGGTAATGATCAGTACACTTGGCCCACTCCGTTCTCCATATTTCGTTCTTCTATGTTGAAGCGTTCGTTTACACTAACAGTTTCCACTCTGGCATTTCACTCTGTTTTCTCCTATATTGATAGATGTATTTGGAACTCTAAATCAAACACGGTTTGTGCTAGCTTCTTGAAACTTGACACAGTAAAGCAGTTTCACATTCTAACTCTATGTTTTGTTTCCTTTTCATGTAGCCCTAAGCAGTGACTGGCGAGAAACACCTTCATTGAAAGGGGTTGCAAGCTTCCAAAAATCACGAGTCTCCAGAAATCTCAGCAAATATTTTTTCACCCAACCTGGATGATACTTTCAGGTAATGATCAGTACACTTGGCCCACTTGGTTCTCCATATTTCGTTCTTCTATGTTGAAGCGTTCGTTTACAGTAACAGTTTCCACTCTGGCATTACACTCTGTTTTCTCCTATATTGATAGATGTATTTGGAACTCTAAATCAAACACGGTTTGTGCTAGCTTCTTGAAACTTGACACAGTAATGCAGTTTCGCATTCTAACAATATGTTTTGTTTCCTTTTCATGTAGCCCTAAGCAGTGACTGGCGAGAAACACTTTCATTGAAAGGGGTTGCAAGCTTCCAAAAATTACGAGTCTCCAGAAATCTCAGCAAATATTTTTTCACCCAAACTGGATGATACTTTCAGGTAATGATCAGTACACTATGCCCTCTTGGTTCCCCAAATTTCGTTCTTCTATGTTGAAGCGTTCGTTTACACTAACAGTTTCCACTCTGGCATTTCACTCTGTTTTCTCCTATATTGATAGATGTATTTGGAACTCTAAATCAAACACGGTTTGTGCTAGCTTCTTGAAACTTGACACAGTAAAGCAGTTTCACATTGTAACTCTATGTTTTGTTTCCTTTTCATGTAGCTTTAAGCAGTGACTGGCGAGAAACACTTTCATTGAAAGGGGTTGCAAGCTTCCAAAAATTACGAGTCTCCAGAAATCTCAGCAAATATTTTTTCACCCAAACTGGATGATACTTTCAGGTAATGATCAGTACACTAAGCTCACTTGGTTCTCCAAATTTCATTCTTCTATGTTGAAGCGTTCGTTTCCAGTAACAGTTTCCACTCTGGCATTTCACTCTGTTTTCTCCTATATTGATAGATGTATTTGGAACTCTAAATCAAACACGGTTTGTGCTAGCTTCTTGAAACTTGACACAGTAAAGCAGTTTCACATTCTAACTCTATGTTTTGTTTCTTTTTCATGTAGCCCTAAGCAGTGACTGGCGAGAAACACTTTCATTGAAAGGGGTTGCAAGCTTCCAAAAATTACGAGTCTCCAGAAATCTCAGCAAATATTTTTTCACCCAAATTGCATGATACTTTCAGGTAATGATCAGTACACTAAGCCCACTTGGTTCCCCAAATTTTGTTCTTCTATGTTGAAGCGTTCGTTTCCAGTAACAGTTTGAATTTTTGCGTTTCACTCTGTTTTCTCCTATATTGATAGATGTATTTAGAACTCTAAATCAAACACGGTTTGTGCTAGCTTCTTGAAACTTGACAGAGTAAAGCAGTTTCACATTCTAACTCTATGTTTTGTTTCCCTTTCATGTAGCCCTAAGCAGTGACTGGCGAGAAACACTTTCATTGAAAGGGGTTGCAAGCTTCCAAAAATTACTAGTCTCTAGAAATCTCAGCAAATATTTTTTCACCCAAACTGGATGATACTTTCAGGTAATGATCAGTACACTTGGCCCACTTGGTTCTCCATATTTCGTTCTTCTATGTTGAAGCGTTCGTTTACAGTAACAGTTTCCACTCTGGCATTACACTCTGTTTTCTCCTATATTGATAGATGTATTTGGAACTCTAAATCAAACACGGTTTGTGCTAGCTTCTTGAAACTTGACACAGTAAAGCAGTTTCACATTCTAACTCTATGTTTTGTTTCCCTTTCATGTAGCCCTAAGCAGTGACTGGCGAGAAACACTTTCATTGAAAGGGGTTGCAAGCTTCCAAAAATTACGAGTCTCCAGAAATCTCAGCAAATATTTTTTCACCCAAACTGGATGATACTTTCAGGTAATGATCAGTACACTTGGCCCACTCCGTTCTCCATATTTCGTTCTTCTATGTTGAAGCGTTCGTTTACACTAACAGTTTCCACTCTGGCATTTCACTCTGTTTTCTCCTATATTGATAGATGTATTTGGAACTCTAAATCAAACACGGTTTGTGCTAGCTTCTTGAAACTTGACACAGTAAAGCAGTTTCACATTCTAACTCTATGTTTTGTTTCCTTTTCATGTAGCCCTAAGCAGTGACTGGCGAGAAACACCTTCATTGAAAGGGGTTGCAAGCTTCCAAAAATCACGAGTCTCCAGAAATCTCAGCAAATATTTTTTCACCCAACCTGGATGATACTTTCAGGTAATGATCAGTACACTTGGCCCACTTGGTTCTCCATATTTCGTTCTTCTATGTTGAAGCGTTCGTTTACAGTAACAGTTTCCACTCTGGCATTACACTCTGTTTTCTCCTATATTGATAGATGTATTTGGAACTCTAAATCAAACACGGTTTGTGCTAGCTTCTTGAAACTTGACACAGTAATGCAGTTTCACATTCTAACAATATGTTTTGTTTCCTTTTCATGTAGCCCTAAGCAGTGACTGGCGAGAAACACTTTCATTGAAAGGGGTTGCAAGCTTCCAAAAATTACGAGTCTCCGGAAATCTCAGCAAATATTTTTTCACCCAAACTGGATGATACTTTCAGGTAATGATTAGTACACTAAGCCCACTTGGTTCTCCAAATTTCGTTCTTCTATGTTGAAGCGTTCGTTTCTAGTAACAATTTGAATTTTGTCGTTTCACTCTGTTTTCTCCTATATTGATAGATGTATTTGGAACTCTAAATCAAACACGGTTTGTGCTAGCTTCTTGAAACTTGACACAGTAAAGCAGTTTCACATTCTAACTCTATGTTTTGTTTCCTTTTCATGTAGCTTTAAGCAGTGACTGGCGAGAAACACCTTCATTGAAAGGGGTTGCAAGCTTCCAAAAATTACGAGTCTCCAGAAATCTCAGCAAATATTTTTTCACCCAAACTGGATGATACTTTCAGGTAATGATCAGTACACTTGGCCCACTCCGTTCTCCATATTTCGTTCTTCTATGTTGAAGCGTTCGTTTACACTAACAGTTTCCACTCTGGCATTTCACTCTGTTTTCTCCTATATTGATAGATGTATTTGGAACTCTAAATCAAACACGGTTTGTGCTAGCTTCTTGAAACTTGACACAGTAAAGCAGTTTCACATTCTAACTCTATGTTTTGTTTCCTTTTCATGTAGCCCTAAGCAGTGACTGGCGAGAAACACCTTCATTGAAAGGGGTTGCAAGCTTCCAAAAATCACGAGTCTCCAGAAATCTCAGCAAATATTTTTTCACCCAACCTGGATGATACTTTCAGGTAATGATCAGTACACTTGGCCCACTTGGTTCTCCATATTTCGTTCTTCTATGTTGAAGCGTTCGTTTACAGTAACAGTTTCCACTCTGGCATTACACTCTGTTTTCTCCTATATTGATAGATGTATTTGGAACTCTAAATCAAACACGGTTTGTGCTAGCTTCTTGAAACTTGACACAGTAATGCAGTTTCACATTCTAACAATATGTTTTGTTTCCTTTTCATGTAGCCCTAAGCAGTGACTGGCGAGAAACACTTTCATTGAAAGGGGTTGCAAGCTTCCAAAAATTACGAGTCTCCAGAAATCTCAGCAAATATTTTTTCACCCAAACTGGATGATACTTTCAGGTAATGATTAGTACACTAAGCCCACTTGGTTCTCCAAATTTCTTTCTTCTATGTTGAAGCGTTCGTTTCTAGTAACAATTTGAATTTTGTCGTTTCACTCTGTTTTCTCCTATATTGATAGATGTATTTGGAACTCTAAATCAAACACGGTTTGTGCTAGCTTCTTGAAACTTGACACAGTAAAGCAGTTTCACATTCTAACTCTATGTTTTGTTTCCTTTTCATGTAGCTTTAAGCAGTGACTGGCGAGAAACACCTTCATTGAAAGGGGTTGCAAGCTTCCAAAAATTACGAGTCTCCAGAAATCTCAGCAAATATTTTTTCACCCAAACTGGATGATACTTTCAGGTAATGATCAGTACACTTGGCCCACTCCGTTCTCCATATTTCGTTCTTCTATGTTGAAGCGTTCGTTTACACTAACAGTTTCCACTCTGGCATTTCACTCTGTTTTCTCCTATATTGATAGATGTATTTGGAACTCTAAATCAAACACGGTTTGTGCTAGCTTCTTGAAACTTGACACAGTAAAGCAGTTTCACATTCTAACTCTATGTTTTGTTTCCTTTTCATGTAGCCCTAAGCAGTGACTGGCGAGAAACACCTTCATTGAAAGGGGTTGCAAGCTTCCAAAAATCACGAGTCTCCAGAAATCTCAGCAAATATTTTTTCACCCAACCTGGATGATACTTTCAGGTAATGATCAGTACACTTGGCCCACTTGGTTCTCCATATTTCGTTCTTCTATGTTGAAGCGTTCGTTTACAGTAACAGTTTCCACTCTGGCATTACACTCTGTTTTCTCCTATATTGATAGATGTATTTGGAACTCTAAATCAAACACGGTTTGTGCTAGCTTCTTGAAACTTGACACAGTAATGCAGTTTCACATTCTAACAATATGTTTTGTTTCCTTTTCATGTAGCCCTAAGCAGTGACTGGCGAGAAAACTTTCATTGAAAGGGGTTGCAAGCTTCCAAAAATTACGAGTCTCCAGAAATCTCAGCAAATATTTTTTCACCCAAACTGGATGATACTTTCAGGTAATGATCAGTACACTATGCCCTCTTGGTTCCCCAAATTTCGTTCTTCTATGTTGAAGCGTTCGTTTACACTAACAGTTTCCACTCTGGCATTTCACTCTGTTTTCTCCTATATTGATAGATGTATTTGGAACTCTAAATCAAACACGGTTTGTGCTAGCTTCTTGAAACTTGACACAGTAAAGCAGTTTCACATTGTAACTCTATGTTTTGTTTCCTTTTCATGTAGCTTTAAGCAGTGACTGGCGAGAAACACTTTCATTGAAAGGGGTTGCAAGCTTCCAAAAATTACGAGTCTCCAGAAATCTCAGCAAATATTTTTTCACCCAAACTGGATGATACTTTCAGGTAATGATCAGTACACTAAGCTCACTTGGTTCTCCAAATTTCATTCTTCTATGTTGAAGCGTTCGTTTCCAGTAACAGTTTCCACTCTGGCATTTCACTCTGTTTTCTCCTATATTGATAGATGTATTTGGAACTCTAAATCAAACACGGTTTGTGCTAGCTTCTTGAAACTTGACACAGTAAAGCAGTTTCACATTCTAACTCTATGTTTTGTTTCTTTTTCATGTAGCCCTAAGCAGTGACTGGCGAGAAACACTTTCATTGAAAGGGGTTGCAAGCTTCCAAAAATTACGAGTCTTCAGAAATCTCAGCAAATATTTTTTCACCCAAGCTAGATGATACTTTCAGGTAATGATCAGTACACTAAGCCCTCTTGGTTCCCCAAATTTCGTTCTTCTATGTTGAAGCGTTCGTTTCCACTAACAGTTTCCACTCTGGCATTTCACTCTGTTTTCTCCTATATTGATAGATGTATTTGGAACTCTAAATCAAACACGGTTTGTGCTAGCTTCTTGAAACTTGACACAGTAAAGCAGTTTCACATTCTAACTCTATGTTTTGTTTCCTTTTCTTGTAGCCCTAAGCAGTGACGGGCGAGAAACACTTTCATTGAAAGGGGTTGCAAGCTTCCAAAAATTACTAGTCTCTAGAAATCTCAGCAAATATATTTTCACCCAAACTGGATGATACTTTCAGGTAATGATCAGTACACTTGGCCCACTTGGTTCTCCATATTTCGTTCTTCTATGTTGAAGCGTTCGTTTACACTAACAGTTTCCACTCTGGCATTTCACTCTGTTTTCTCCTATATTGATAGATGTATTTGGAACTCTAAATCAAACACGGTTTGTGCTAGCTTCTTGAAACTTGACACAGGAAAGCAGTTTCACATTCTAACTCTATGTTTTGTTTCTTTTTCATGTAGCCCTAAGCAGTGACTGGCGAGAAACACTTTCATTGAAAGGGGTTGCAAGCTTCCAAAAATTACGAGTCTCCAGAAATCTCAGCAAATATTTTTTCACCCAAATTGCATGATACTTTCAGGTAATGATCAGTACACTAAGCCCACTTGGTTCCCCAAATTTCGTTCTTCTATGTTGAAGCGTTCGTTTCCAGTAACAGTTTGAATTTTTGCGTTTCACTCTGTTTTCTCCTATATTGATAGATGTATTTGGAACTCTAAATCAAACACGGTTTGTGCTAGCTTCTTGAAACTTGACACAGTAAAGCAGTTTCACATTCTAACTCTATGTTTTGTTTCCTTTTCATGTAGCCCTAAGCAGTGACTGGCGAGAAACACTTTCATTGAAAGGGGTTGCAAGCTTCCAAAAATTACGAGTCTTCAGAAATCTCAGCAAATATTTTTTCACCCAAACTGGATGATACTTTCAGGTAATGATCAGTACACTTGGCCCACTTGGTTCTCCATATTTCGTTCTTCTATGTTGAAGCGTTCGTTTACAGTAACAGTTTCCACTCTGGCATTACACTCTGTTTTCTCCTATATTGATAGATGTATTTGGAACTCTAAATCAAACACGGTTTGTGCTAGCTTCTTGAAACTTGACAGAGTAAAGCAGTTTCACATTCTAACTCTATGTTTTGTTTCCCTTTCATGTAGCCCTAAGCAGTGACTGGCGAGAAACACTTTCATTGAAAGGGGTTGCAAGCTTCCAAAAATTACGAGTCTCCAGAAATCTCAGCAAATATTTTTTCACCCAAACTGGATGATACTTTCAGGTAATGATCAGTACACTAAGCCCACTTGGTTCCCCAAATTTCGTTCTTCTATGTTGAAGCGTTCGTTTCCAGTAACAGTTTGAATTTTGTCGTTTCACTCTGTTTTCTCCTATATTGATAGATGTATTTGGAACACTAAATCAAACACGGTTTGTGCTAGCTTCTTGAAACTTGACACAGTAAAGCAGTTTCACATTCTAACTCTATGTTTTGTTTCCTTTTCATGTAGCTTTAAGCAGTGACTGGCGAGAAACACCTTCATTGAAAGGGGTTGCAAGCTTCCAAAAATTACGAGTCTCCAGAAATCTCAGCAAATATTTTTTCACCCAAACTGGATGATACTTTCAGGTAATGATCAGTACACTAAGCCCACTCGGTTCTCCAAATTTCATTCTTCTATGTTGAAGCGTTCGTTTCCAGTAACAGTTTCCATTCTGGCATTTCACTCTTTTTTCTCCTATATTGATAGATGTATTTGGAACTCTAAATCAAACACGGTTTGTGCTAGCTTCTTGAAACTTGACACAGTAAAGCAGTTTCACATTCTAACTCTATGTTTTGTTTCCTTTTCTTGTAGCCCTAAGGAGAGACTGGCGAGAAACACTTTCATTGAAAGGGGTTGCAAGCTTCTAAAAATTACGAGTCTCCAGAAATCTCAGCAAATATTTTTTCACCCAAACTGGATGATACTTTCAGGTAATGATCAGTACACTTGGCCCACTTGGTTCTCCATATTTCGTTCTTCTATGTTGAAGCGTTCGTTTACACTAACAGTTTCCACTCTGGCATTTCACTCTGTTTTCTCCTATATTGATAGATGTATTTGGAACTCTAAATCAAACACGGTTTGTGCTAGCTTCTTGAAACTTGACACAGAAAAGCAGTTTCACATTCTAACTCTAAGTTTTGTTTCTTTTTCATGTAGCCCTAAGCAGTGACTGGCGAGAAACACTTTCATTGAAAGGGGTTGCAAGCTTCCAAAAATTACGAGTCTCCAGAAATCTCAGCAAATATTTTTTCACCCAAACTGCATGATACTTTCAGGTAATGATCAGTACACTAAGCCCACTTGGTTCCCCAAATTTCGTTCTTCTATGTTGAAGCGTTCGTTTCCAGTAACAGTTTGAATTTTTGCGTTTCACTCAGTTTTCTCCTATATTGATAGATGTATTTGGAACTCTAAATCAAACACGGTTTGTGCTAGCTTCTTGAAACTTGACACAGTAAAGCAGTTTCACATTCTAACTCTATGTTTTGTTTCCTTTTCAGGTAGCCCTAAGCAGTGACTGGCGAGAAACACTTTCATTGAAAGGGGTTGCAAGCTTCCAAAAATTACGAGTCTTCAGAAATCTCAGCAAATATTTTTTCACCCAAACTAGATGATACTTTCAGGTAATGATCAGTACACTAAGCCCTCTTGGTTCCCCAAATTTCGTTCTTCTATGTTGAAGCGTTCGTTTCCACTAACAGTTTCCACTCTGGCATTTCACTCTGTTTTCTCCTATATTGATAGATGTATTTGGAACTCTAAATCAAACACGGTTTGTGCTAGCTTCTTGAAACTTGACACAGTAAAGCAGTTTCACATTGTAACTCTATGTTTTGTTTCCTTTTCATGTAGCTTTAAGCAGTGACTGGCGAGAAACACTTTCATTGAAAGGGGTTGCAAGCTTCCAAAAATTACGAGTCTCCAGAAATCTCAGCAAATATTTTTTCACCCAAACTGGATGATACTTTCAGGTAATGATCAGTACACTAAGCCCACTTGGTTCTCCAAATTTCATTCTTCTATGTTGAAGCGTTCGTTTCCAGTAACAGTTTCCACTCTGGCATTTCACTCTGTTTTCTCCTATATTGATAGATGTATTTGGAACTCTAAATCAAACACGGTTTGTGCTAGCTTCTTGAAACTTGACACAGTAAAGCAGTTTCACATTCTAACTCTATGTTTTGTTTCTTTTTCATGTAGCCCTAAGCAGTGACTGGCGAGAAACACTTTCATTGAAAGGGGTAGCAAGCTTCCAAAAATTACGAGTCTTCAGAAATCTCAGCAAATATTTTTTCACCCAAACTAGATGGTACTTTCAGGTAATGATCAGTACACTAAGCCCTCTTGGTTCCCCAAATTTCGTTCTTCTATGTTGAAGCGTTCGTTTCCACTAACAGTTTCCACTCTGGCATTTCACTCTGTTTTCTCCTATATTGATAGATGTATTTGGAACTCTAAATCAAACACGGTTTGTGCTAGCTTCTTGAAACTTGACACAGTAAAGCAGTTTCACATTCTAACTCTATGTTTTGTTTCCTTTTCATGTAGCTTTAAGCAGTGACTGGCGAGAAACACCTTCATTGAAAGGGGTTGCAAGCTTCCAAAAATCGCGAGTCTCCAGAAATCTAAGCAAATATTTTTTCACCCAAACTGGATGATACTTTCAGGTAATGATCAGTACACTTGGCCCACTTGGTTCTCCATATTTCGTTCTTCTATGTTGAAGCGTTCGTTTACAGTAACAGTTTCCACTCTGGCATTACACTCTGTTTTCTCCTATATTGATAGATGTATTTGGAACTCTAAATCAAACACGGTTTGTGCTAGCTTCTTGAAACTTGACAGAGTAAAGCAGTTTCACATTCTAACTCTATGTTTTGTTTTCTTTTAATGTAGCCCTAAGCAGTGACTGGCGAGAAACACTTTCATTGAAAGGGGTTGCAAGCTTCCAAAAATTACGAGTCTCCAGAAATCTCAGCAAATATTTTTTCACCCAAACTGGATGATACTTTCAGGTAATGATCAGTGCACTAAGCCCACTTGGTTCCCCAAATTTCATTCTTCTATGTTGAAGCGTTCGTTTCCAGTAACAGTTTGAATTTTGTCGTTTCACTCTGTTTTCTCCTATATTGATAGATGTATTTGGAACACTAAATCAAACACGGTTTGTGCTAGCTTCTTGAAACTTGACACAGTAAAGCAGTTTCACATTCTAACTCTATGTTTTGTTTCCTTTTCATGTAGCTTTAAGCAGTGACTGGCGAGAAACACCTTCATTGAAAGGGGTTGCAAGCTTCCAAAAATTACGAGTCTCCAGAAATCTCAGCAAATATTTTTTCACCCAAACTGGATGATACTTTCAGGTAATGATCAGTACACTTGGCCCATTTGGTTCTCCATATTTCGTTCTTCTATGTTGAAGCGTTCGTTTACACTAACAGTTTCCACTCTGGCATTTCACTCTGTTTTCTCCTATATTGATAGATGTATTTGGAACACTAAATCAAACACGGTTTGTGCTAGCTTCTTGAAACTTGACACAGTAAAGCAGTTTCACATTCTAACTCTATGTTTTGTTTCCTTTTCTTGTAGCCCTAAGCAGTGACGGGCGAGAAACACTTTCATTGAAAGGGGTTGCAAGCTTCCAAAAATTACTAGTCTCCAGAAATCTCAGCAAATATATTTTCACCCAAACTGGATGATACTTTCAGGTAATGATCAGTACACGTGGCCCACTTGGTTCTCCATATTTCGTTCTTCTATGTTGAAGCGTTCGTTTACACTAACAGTTTCCACTCTGGCATTTCACTCTGTTTTCTCCTATATTGATAGATGTATTTGGAACTCTAAATCAAACACGGTTTGTGCTAGCTTCTTGAAACTTGACACAGTAATGCAGTTTCACATTCTAACAATATGTTTTGTTTCCTTTTCATGTAGCCCTAAGCAGTGACTGGCGAGAAACACTTTCATTGAAAGGGGTTGCAAGCTTCCAAAAATCACGAGTCTCCAGAAATCTCAGCAAATATTTTTTCACCCCAGCTGCATGATACTTTCAGGTAATGATCAGTAAACTAAGCCCACTTGGTTCCCCAAATTTCGTTCTTCTATGTTGAAGCGTTCGTTTCCAGTAACAGTTAGAATTTTGGCGTTTCACTCTGTTTTCTCCTATATTGATAGATGTATTTGGAACTCTAAATCAAACACGGTTTGTGCTAGCTTCTTGAAACTTGACACAGTAAAGCAGTTTCACATTCTAACTCTATGTTTTGTTTCCTTTTCATATAGCCCTAAGCAGTGACTGGCGAGAAACACTTTCATTGAAAGGGGTTGCAAGCTTCCAAAAATTACGAGTCTCCAGAAATCTCAGCAAATATTTTTTCACCCAAACTGGATGATACTTTCAGGTAATGATCAGTACAATAAGCCCACTTGGTTTCTCAAATTTCGTTCTTCTATGTTGAAGCGTTCGTTTCCAGTAACAGTTTGAATTTTGTCGTTTCACTCTGTTTTCTCCTATATTGATAGATGTATTTGGAACACTAAATCAAACACGGTTTGTGCTGGCTTCTTGAAACTTGACACAGTAAATCAGTTTCACATTCTAACTATATGTTTTGTTTCCTTTTCATGTAGCATTAAGCAGTGACTGGCGAGAAACACCTTCATTGAAAGGGGTTGCAAGCTTCCAAAAATCACGAGTCTCCAAAAATCTCAGCAAATATTTTTTCACCCAAACTGGATGATACTTTCAGGTAATGATCAGTACACTTGGCCCACTTGGTTCTCCATATTTCGTTCTTCTATGTTGAAGCGTTCGTTTCCAGTAACAGTTTGAATTTGGCGTTTCACTCTTTTTTCTCCTATATTGATAGATGTATTTGGAACTCTAAATCAAACACGGTTTGTGCTAGCTTCTTGAAACTTGACACAGTAAAGCAGTTTCAGATTGTAACTCTATGTTTTGTTTCCTTTTCATGTAGCTTTAAGCAGTGACTGGCGAGAAACACTTTCATTGAAAGGGGTTGCAAGCTTCCAAAAATTACGAGTCTCCAGAAATCTCAGCAAATATTTTTTCACCCAAACTGGATGATATTTTCAGGTAATGATTAGTACACTAAGCCCACTTGGTTCTCCAAATTTCGTTCTTCTATGTTGAAGCGTTCGTTTCTAGTAACAATTTGAATTTTGTCGTTTCACTCTGTTTTCTCCTATATTGATAGATGTATTTGGAACTCTAAATCAAACACGGTTTGTGCTAGCTTCTTCAAACTTGACACAGTAAAGCAGTTTCACATTCTAACTCTATGTTTTGTTTCCTTTTCATGTAGCCCTAAGCAGTGACTGGCGAGAAACACTTTCATTGAAAGGGGTTGCAAGCTTCCAAAAATTACGAGTCTCCAGAAATCTCAGCAAATATTTTTTCACCCAAACTGGATGATAGTTTCAGGTAATGATCAGAACACTAAGCCCACTTGGTTCTCCAAATTTCGTTCTTCTATGTTGAAGCGTTCGTTTCCAGTAACAGTTTCCATTCTGGCATTTCATTCTGTTTTCTCCTATATTAATAGATGTATTTGGAACTCTAAATCAAACACGGTTTGTGCTAGCTTCTTGAAACTTGACACAGTAAAGCAGTTTCACATTCTAACTCTATGTTTTGTTTCCTTTTCTTGTAGCCCTAAGCAGTGACGGGCGAGAAACACTTTCATTGAAAGGGGTTGCAAGCTTCCAAAAATAACTAGTCTCCAGAAATCTCAGCAAATATTTTTTCACCCAAACTGGATGATACTTTCAGGTAATGATCAGTACACTTGGCCCACTTGGTTCTCCATATTTCGTTCTTCTATGTTGAAGCGTTCGTTTACACTAACAGTTTCCACTCTGGCATTTCACTCTGTTTTCTCCTATATTGATAGATGTATTTGGAACTCTAAATCAAACACGGTTTGTGCTAGCTTCTTGAAACTTGACACAGTAAAGCAGTTTCACATTCTAACTCTATGTTTTGTTTCTTTTTCATGTAGCCCTAAGCAGTGACTGGCGAGAAACACTTTCATTGAAAGGGGTTGCAAGCTTCCAAAAATTACGAGTCTCCAGAAATCTCAGCAAATATTTTTTCACCCAAACTGCATGATACTTTCAGGTAATGATCAGTACACTAAGCCCAATTGGTTCCCCAAATTTCGTTCTTCTATGTTGAAGCGTTCGTTTCCAGTAACAGTTTGAATTTTTGCGTTTCACTCTGTTTTCTCCTATATTGATAGATGTATTTGGAACTCTAAATCAAACACAGTTTGTGCTAGCTTCTTGAAACTTGACACAGTAAAGCAGTTTCACATTCTAACTCTATGTTTTGTTTCCTTTTCATGTAGCCCTAAGCAGTGATTGGCGAGAAACACTTTCATTGAAAGGGGTTGCAAGCTTCCAAAAATTACGAGTCTCCAGAAATCTCAACAAATATTTTTTCACCCCAGCTGCATGATACTTTCAGGTAATGATCAGTACACTAAGCCCACTTGGTTCCCCAAATTTCGTTCTTCTATGTTGAAGCGTTCGTTTCCAGTAACAGTTAGAATTTTGGCGTTTCACTCTGTTTTCTCCTATATTGATAGATGTATTTGGAACTCTAAATCAAACACGGTTTGTGCTTGCTTCTTGAAACTTGACACAGTAAAGCAGTTTCACATTCTAACTCTATGTTTTGTTTCCTTTTCATGTAGCCCTAAGCAGTGACTGGCGAGAAACACTTTCATTGAAAGGGGTTGCAAGCTTCCAAAAATTACGAGTCTCCAGAAATCTCAGCAAATATTTTTTCAACCAAACTGGATGATACTTTCAGGTAATGATCAGTACACTAAGCCCACTTGGTTTCCCAAATTTGGTTCTTCTATGTTGAAGCGTTCGTTTCCAGTAACAGTTTGAATTTTGTCGTTTCACTCTGTTTTCTCCTATATTGATAGATGTATTTGGAACACTAAATCAAACACGGTTTGTGCTGGCTTCTTGAAACTTGACACAGTAAAGCAGTTTCACATTCTAACTCTATGTTTTGTTTCCTTTTCATGTAGCTTTAAGCAGTAACTGGCGAGAAACACCTTCATTGAAAGGGGTTGCAAGCTTCCAAAAATCACGAGTCTCCAGAAATCTCAGCAAATATTTTTTCACCCAAACTGGATGATACTTTCAGGTAATGATCAGTACACTTGGCCCACTTGGTTCTCCATATTTCGTTCTTCTATGTTGAAGCGTTCGTTTCCAGTAACAGTTTGAATTTGGCGTTTCACTCTTTTTTCTCCTATATTGATAGATGTATTTGGAACTCTAAATCAAACACGGTTTGTGCTAGCTTCTTGAAACTTGACACAGTAAAGCAGTTTCAGATTGTAACTCTATGTTTTGTTTCCTTTTCATGTAGCTTTAAGCAGTGACTGGCGAGAAACACTTTCATTGAAAGGGGTTGCAAGCTTCCAAAAATTACGAGTCTCAGGAAATCTCAGCAAATATTTTTTCACCCAAACTGGATGATACTTTCAGGTAATGATTAGTACACTAAGCCCACTTGGTTCTCCAAATTTCGTTCTTCTATGTTGAAGCGTTCGTTTCCAGTAACAGTTTCCATTCTGGCATTTCACTCTGTTTTCTCCTATATTAATAGATGTATTTGGAACTCTAAATCAAACACGGTTTGTGCTAGCTTCTTGAAACTTGACACAGTAAAGCAGTTTCACATTCTAACTCTATGTTTTGTTTCCTTTTCTTGTAGCCCTAAGCAGTGACGGGCGAGAAACACTTTCATTGAAAGGGGTTGCAAGCTTCCAAAAATAACTAGTCTCCAGAAATCTCAGCAAATATTTTTTTCACCCAAACTGGATGATACTTTCAGGTAATGATCAGTACACTTGGCCCACTTGGTTCTCCATATTTCGTTCTTCTATGTTGAAGCGTTCGTTTACACTAACAGTTTCCACTCTGGCATTTCACTCTGTTTTCTCCTATATTGATAGATGTATTTGGAACTCTAAATCAAACACGGTTTGTGCTAGCTTCTTGAAACTTGAAACACTAAAGCAGTTTCACATTCTAACTCTATGTTTTGTTTCTTTTTCATGTAGCCCTAAGCAGTGACTGGCGAGAAACACTTTCATTGAAAGGGGTTGCAAGCTTCCAAAAATTACGAGTCTCCAGAAATCTCAGCAAATATTTTTTCACCCAAACTGCATGATACTTTCAGGTAATGATCAGTACACTAAGCCCACTTGGTTCCCCAAATTTCGTTCTTCTATGTTGAAGCGTTCATTTCCAGTAACAGTTTGAATTTTTGCGTTTCACTCTGTTTTCTCCTATATTGATAGATGTATTTGGAACTCTAAATCAAACACGGTTTGTGCTAGCTCCTTGAAACTTGACACAGTAAAGCAGTTTCACATTCCAACTCTATGTTTTGTTTCCTTTTCATGTAGCCCTAGCAGTGACTGGCGAGAAACACTTTAATTGAAAGGGGTTGCAAGCTTCCAAAAATTACGAGTCTTCAGAAATCTCAGCAAAAGTTTTTTCACCCAAACTGGATGATACTTTCAGGTAATGATCAGTACACTAAGCCCTCTTGGTTCCCCAAATTTCGTTCTTCTATGTTGAAGCGTTCGTTTCCACTAACAGTTTCCACTCTGGCATTTCACTCTGTTTTCTCCTATATTGATAGATGTATTTGGAACTCTAAATCAAACACGGTTTGTGCTAGCTTCTTGAATCTTGACACAGTAAAGCAGTTTCACATTGTAACTCTATGTTTTGTTTCCTTTTCATGTAGCTTTAAGCAGTGACTGGCGAGAAACACTTTCATTGAAAGGGGTTGCAAGCTTCCAAAAATTACGAGTCTCCAGAAATCTCAGCAAATATTTTTTCACCCAAACTGGATGATACTTTCAGGTAATGATCAGTACACTAAGCCCACTTGGTTCTCCAAATTTCATTCTTCTATGTTGAAGCGTTCGTTTCCAGTAACAGTTTCCATTCTGGCATTTCACTCTGTTTTCTCCTATATTGATAGATGTATTTGGAACTCTAAATCAAACATGGTTTGTGCTAGCTTCTTGAAACTTGACACAGTAAAGCAGTTTCACATTCTAACTCTATGTTTTGTTTCCTTTTCATGTAGCTTTAAGCAGTGACTGGCGAGAAACACTTTCATTGAAAGGGGTTGCAAGCTTCCAAAAATTACGAGTCTCCAGAAATCTCAGCAAATATTTTTTCACCCAAACTGGATGATACTTTCAGGTAATGATCAGTACACTAAGCCCACTTGGTTCCCCAAATTTCGTTCTTCTATGTTGAAGCGTTCGTTTCCAGTAACAGTTAGAATTTTGGCGTTTCACTCTGTTTTCTCCTATATTGATAGATGTATTTGGAACTCTAAATCAAACACGGTTTGTGCTTGCTTCTTGAAACTTGACACAGTAAAGCAGTTTCACATTCTAACTCTATGTTTTGTTTCCTTTTCATGTAGCCCTAAGCAGTGACTGGCGAGAAACACTTTCATTGAAAGGGGTTGCAAGCTTCCAAAAATTACGAGTCTCCAGAAATCTCAGCAAATATTTTTTCAACCAAACTGGATGATACTTTCAGGTAATGATCAGTACACTAAGCCCACTTGGTTTCCCAAATTGGGTTCTTCTATGTTGAAGCGTTCGTTTCCAGTAACAGTTTGAATTTTGTCGTTTCACTCTGTTTTCTCCTATATTGATAGATGTATTTGGAACACTAAATCAAACACTGTTTGTGCTGGCTTCTTGAAACTTGACACAGTAAAGCAGTTTCACATTCTAACTCTATGTTTTGTTTCCTTTTCATGTAGCTTTAAGCAGTGACTGGCGAGAAACACCTTCATTGAAAGGGGTTGCAAGCTTCCAAAAATCACGAGTCTCCAGAAATCTCAGCAAATATTTTTTCACCCAAACTGGATGATACTTTCAGGTAATGATCAGTACACTTGGCCCACTTGGTTCTCCATATTTCGTTCTTCTATGTTGAAGCATTCGTTTCCAGTAACAGTTTGAATTTGGCGTTTCACTCTTTTTTCTCCTATATTGATAGATGTATTTGGAACTCTAAATCAAACAAGGTTTGTGCTAGCTTCTTGAAACTTGACACAGTAAAGCAGTTTCAGATTGTAACTCTATGTTTTGTTTCCTTTTCATGTAGCTTTAAGCAGTGAGGGCGAGAAACACTTTCATTGAAAGGGGTTGCAAGCTTCAAAAAATTACGAGTCTCAGGAAATCTCAGCAAATATTTTTTCACCCAAACTGGATGATACTTTCAGGTAATGATTAGTACACTAAGCCCACTTGGTTCTCCAAATTTTGTTCTTCTATGTTGAAGCGTTCGTTTCCAGTAACAGTTTCCATTCTGGCATTTCACTCTGTTTTCTCCTATATTAATAGATGTATTTGGAACTCTAAATCAAACACGGTTTGTGCTAGCTTCTTGAAACTTGACACAGTAAAGCAGTTTCACATTCTAACTCTATGTTTTGTTTCCTTTTCTTGTAGCCCTAAGCAGTGACGGGCGAGAAACACTTTCATTGAAAGGGGTTGCAAGCTTCCAAAAATAACTAGTCTCCAGAAATCTCAGCAAATATTTTTTTCACCCAAACTGGATGATACTTTCAGGTAATGATCAGTACACTTGGCCCACTTGGTTCTCCATATTTCGTTCTTCTATGTTGAAGCGTTCGTTTACACTAACAGTTTCCACTCTGGCATTTCACTCTGTTTTCTCCTATATTGATAGATGTATTTGGAACTCTAAATCAAACACGGTTTGTGCTAGCTTCTTGAAACTTGAAACACTAAAGCAGTTTCACATTCTAACTCTATGTTTTGTTTCTTTTTCATGTAGCCCTAAGCAGTGACTGGCGAGAAACACTTTCATTGAAAGGGGTTGCAAGCTTCCAAAAATTACGAGTCTCCAGAAATCTCAGCATTATTTTTTCACCCAAACTGCATGATACTTTCAGGTAATGATCAGTACACTAAGCCCACTTGGTTCCCCAAATTTCGTTCTTCTATGTTGAAGCGTTCGTTTCCAGTAACAGTTTGAATTTTTGCGTTTCACTCTGTTTTCTCCTATATTGATAGATGTATTTGGAACTCTAAATCAAACACGGTTTGTGCTAGCTCCTTGAAACTTGACACAGTAAAGCAGTTTCACATTCTAACTCTATGTTTTGTTTCCTTTTCATGTAGCCCTAAGCAGTGACTGGCGAGAAACACTTTCATTGAAAGGGGTTGCAAGCTTCCAAAAATTACGAGTGTTCAGAAATCTCAGCAAATATTTTTTCACCCAAACTGGATGATACTTTCAGGTAATGATCAGTACACTAAGCCCTCTTGGTTCCCCAAATTTCGTTCTTCTATGTTGAAGCGTTCGTTTCCACTAACAGTTTCCACTCTGGCATTTCACTCTGTTTTCTCCTATATTGATAGATGTATTTGGAACTCTAAATCAAACACGGTTTGTGCTAGCTTCTTGAAACTTGACACAGTAAAGCAGTTTCACATTGTAACTCTATGTTTTGTTTCCTTTTCATGTAGCTTTAAGCAGTGACTGGCGAGAAACACTTTCATTGAAAGGGGTTGCAAGCTTCCAAAAATTACGAGTCTCCAGAAATCTCAGCAAATATTTTTTTACCCAAACTGGATGATACTTTCAGGTAATGATCAGTACACTAAGCCCACTTGGTTCTCCAAATTTCATTCTTCTATGTTGAAGCGTTCGTTTCCAGTAACAGTTTCCATTCTGGCATTTCACTCTGTTTTCTCCTATATTGATAGATGTATTTGGAACTCTAAATCAAACATGGTTTGTGCTAGCTTCTTGAAACTTGACACAGTAAAGCAGTTTCACATTCTAACTCTACGTTTTGTTTCCTTTTCATGTAGCTTTAAGCAATGACTGGCGAGAAACACTTTCATTGAAAGGGGTTGCAAGCTTCCAAAAATTACGAGTCTCCAGAAATCTCAGCAAATATTTTTTCACCCAAACTGGATGATACTTTCAGGTAATGATCAGTACACTAAGCCCACTTGGTTCCCCAAATTTCGTTCTTCTATGTTGAAGCGTTCGTTTCCAGTAACAGTTTGAATTTTGTCGTTTCACTCTGTTTTCTCCTATATTGATAGATGTATTTGGAACACTAAATCAAACACGGTTTGTGCTAGCTTCTTGAAACTTGACACAGTAAAGCAGTTTCACATTCTAACTCTATGTTTTGTTTCCTTTTCATGTAGCTTTAAGCAGTGACTGGCGAGAAACACCTTCATTGAAAGGGGTTGCAAGCTTCCAAAAATCACGAGTCTCCAGAAATCTCAGCAAATATTTTTTCACCCAAACTGGATGATACTTTCAGGTAATGATCAGTACACTTGGCCCACTTGGTTCTCCATATTTCGTTCTTCTATGTTGAAGCGTTCGTTTACAGTAACAGTTTCCACTCTGGCATTACACTCTGTTTTCTCCTATATTGATAGATGTATTTGGAACTCTAAATCAAACACGGTTTGTGCTAGCTTCTTGAAACTTGACACAGTAAAGCAGTTTCACATTCTAACTCTATGTTTTGTTTCCTTTTCATGTAGCCCTAAGCAGTGACTGGCGAAAAACACTTTCATTGAAAGGGGTTGCAAGCTTCCAAAAATTACGAGTCTTCAGAAATCTCAGCAAATATTTTTTCACCCAAACTAGATGATACTTTCAGGTAATGATCAGTACACTAAGCCCTCTTGGTTCCCCAAATTTCGTTCTTCTATGTTGAAGCGTTCGTTTACACTAACAGTTTCCACTCTGGCATTTCACTCTGTTTTCTCCTATATTGATAGATGTATTTGGAACTCTAAATCAAACACGGTTTGTGCTAGCTTCTTGAAACTTGACAGAGTAAAGCAGTTTCACATTCTAACTCTATGTTTTGTTTCCTTTTCATGTAGCCCTAAGCAGTGACTGGCGAGAAACACTTTCATTGAAAGGGGTTGCAAGCTTCGAAAAATTACGAGTCTCCAGAAATCTCAGCAAATATTTTTTCACCCAAGCTGCATGATACATTCAGGTAATGATCAGAACACTAAGCCCACTTGGTTCTCCAAATTTCGTTCTTCTATGTTGAAGCGTTCGTTTCCAGTAACAGTTTCCATTCTGGCATTTCACTCTGTTTTCTCCTATATTGATAGATGTATTTGGAACTCTAAATCAAACACAGTTTGTGCTAGCTTCTTGAAACTTGACACAGTAAAGCAGTTTCACATTCTAACTCTATGTTTTGTTTTCTTTTCTTGTAGCCCTAAGCAGTGACGGGCGAGAAACACTTTCATTGAAAGGGGTTGTAACCTTCCAAAAATTACTAGTCTCCAGAAATCTCAGCAAATATATTTTCACCCAAACTGGATGATACTTTCAGGTAATGATCAGTACACTTGGCCCACTTGGTTCTCCATATTTCGTTCTTCTATGTTGAAGCGTTCGTTTACACTAACAGTTTCCACTCTGGCATTTCACTCTGTTTTCTCCTATATTGATAGATGTATTTGGAACTCTAAATCAAACACGGTTTGTGCTAGCTTCTTGAAACTTGACACAGTAAAGCAGTTTCACATTCTAACTCTATGTTTTGTTTCTTTTTCATGTAGCCCTAAGCAGTGACTGGCGAGAAACACTTTCATTGAAAGGGGTTGCAAGCTTCCAAAAATTACGAGTGTCCAGAAATCTCAGCAAATATTTTTTCACCCAAGCTGCATGATACTTTCAGGTAATGATCAGTACACTAAGCCCACTTGGTTCCCCAAATTTCGTTCTTCTGTGTTGAAGCGTTCGTTTCCAGTAACAGTTTGAATTTTTGCGTTTCACTCTGTTTTCTCCTATATTGATAGATGTATTTGGAACTCTAAATCAAACACGGTTTGTGCTAGCTTCTTGAAACTTGACACAGTAAAGCAGTTTCACATTCTAACTCTATGTTTTGTTTCCTTTTCATGTAGCCCTAAGCAGTGACTGGCGAGAAACACTTTCATTGAAAGGGGTTGCAAGCTTCCAAAAATTACGAGTCTTCAGAAATCTCAGCAAATATTTTTTCACCCAAACTAGATGATACTTTCAGGTAATGATCAGTACACTAAGCCCTCTTGGTTCCCCAAATTTCGTTCTTCTATGTTGAAGCGTTCGTTTCCAGTAACAGTTTCCATTCTGGCATTTCACTCTGTTTTCTCCTATATTGATAGATGTATTTGGAACACTAAATCAAACACGGTTTGTGCTAGCTTCTTGAAACTTGACACAGTAAAGCAGTTTCACATTCTAACTCTATGTTTTGTTTCCTTTTCATGTAGCTTTAAGCAGTGACTGGCGAGAAACACCTTCATTGAAAGGGGTTGCAAGCTTCCAAAAATCACGAGTCTCCAGAAATCTCAGCAAATATTTTTTCACCCAAACTGGATGATACTTTCAGGTAATGATCAGTACACTTGGCCCACTTGGTTCTCCATATTTCGTTCTTCTATGTTGAAGCGTTCGTTTACAGTAACAGTTTCCACTCTGGCATTACACTCTGTTTTCTCCTATATTGATAGATGTATTTGGAACTCTAAATCAAACACGGTTTGTGCTAGCTTCTTGAAACTTGACACAGTAATGCAGTTTCACATTCTAACAATATGTTTTGTTTCCTTTTCATGTAGCCCTAAGCAGTGACTGGCGAGAAACACTTTCATTGAAAGGGGTTGCAAGCTTCCAAAAATTACGAGTCTCCAAAATCTCAGCAAATATTTTTTCACCCAAGCTGCATGATACTTTCAGGTAATGATCAGTACACTAAGCCCACTTGGTTCCCCAAATTTCGTTCTTCTGTGTTGAAGCGTTCGTTTCCAGTAACAGTTTGAATTTTTGCGTTTCACTCTGTTTTCTCCTATATTGATAGATGTATTTGGAACTCTAAATCAAACACGTTTTGTGCTAGCTCCTTGAAACTTGACACAGTAAAGCAGTATCACATTCTAACTCTATGTTTTGTTTCCTTTTCATGTAGCTTTAAGCAGTGACTGGCGAGAAACACTTTCATTGAAAGGGGTTGCAAGCTTCCAAAAATTACGAGTCTCCAGAAATCTCAGCAAATATTTTTTCACCCAAACTGGATGATACTTTCAGGTAATGATCAGTACACTAAGCCCAATTGGTTCCTTAAATTTCGTTCTTCTATGTTGAAGCGTTCGTTTCCAGTAACAGTTTGAATTTTGTCGTTTCACTCTCTTTTCTCCTATATTGATAGATGTATTTGGAACACTAAATCAAACACGGTTTGTGCTAGCTTCTTGAAACTTGACACAGTAAAGCAGTTTCACATTCTAACTCTATGTTTTGTTTCCTTTTCATGTAGCTTTAAGCAGTGACTGGCGAGAAACACCTTCATTGAAAGGGGTTGCAAGCTTCCAAAAATCACGAGTCTCCAGAAATCTCAGCAAATATTTTTTCACCCAAACTGGATGATACTTTCAGGTAATGATCAGTACACTTGGCCCACTTGGTTCTCCATATTTCGTTCTTCTATGTTGAAGCGTTCGTTTACAGTAACAGTTTCCACTCTGGCATTACACTCTGTTTTCTCCTATATTGATAGATGTATTTGGAACTCTAAATCAAACACGGTTTGTGCTAGCTTCTTGAAACTTGACACAGTAATGCAGTTTCACATTCTAACAATATGTTTTGTTTCCTTTTCATGTAGCCCTAAGCAGTGACTGGCGAGAAACACTTTCATTGAAAGGGGTTGCAAGCTTCCAAAAATTACGAGTCTCCAGAAATCTCAGCAAATATTTTTTCACCCAAGCTGCATGATACTTTCAGGTAATGATCAGAACACTAAGCCCACTTGGTTCTCCAAATTTCGTTCTTCTATGTTGAAGCGTTCGTTTCCAGTAACAGTTTCCATTCTGGCATTTCACTCTGTTTTCTCCTATATTGATAGATGTATTTGGAACTCTAAATCAAACACAGTTTGTGCTAGCTTCTTGAAACTTGACACAGTAAAGCAGTTTCACATTCTAACTCTACGTTTTGTTTCCTTTTCTTGTAGCCCTAAGCAGTGACGGGCGAGAAACACTTTCATTGAAAGGGGTTGCAAGCTTCCAAAAATTACTAGTCTCCAGAAATCTCAGCAAATATTTTTTCAACCAAACTGGATGATACTTTCAGGTAATGATCAGTACACTTGGCCCACTTGGTTCTCCATATTTCGTTCTTCTATGTTGAAGCGTTCGTGTACACTAACAGTTTCCACTCTGGCATTTCACTCTGTTTTCTCCTATATTGATAGATGTATTTGGAACTCTAAATCAAACACGGTTTGTGCTAGCTTCTTGAAACTTGACACAGTAAAGCAGTTTCACATTCTAACTCTATGTTTTGTTTCTTTTTCATGTAGCCCTAAGCAGTGACTGGCGAGAAATACTTTCATTGAAAGGGGTTGCAAGCTTCCAAAAATTACGAGTCTCCAGAAATCTCAGCAAATATTTTTTCACCCAAACTGCATGATACTTTCAGTTAATGATCAGTACACTAAGCCCACTTGGTTCCCCAAATTTCGTTCTTCTATGTTGAAGCGTTCGTTTCCAGTAACAGTTTGAATTTTTGCGTTTCACTCTGTTTTCTCCTATATTGATAGATGTATTTGGAACTCTAAATCAAACACGGTTTGTGCTAGCTTCTTGAAACTTGACACAGTAAAGCAGTTTCACATTCTAACTCTATGTTTTGTTTCCTTTTCATGTAGCTTTAAGCAGTGACTGGCGAGAAACACTTTCATTGAAAGGGGTTGCAAGCTTCCAAAAATTACGAGTCTCCAGAAATCTCAGCAAATATTTTTTCACCCTAACTGGATGATACTTTCAGGTAATGATCAGTACACTAAGCCCACTTGGTTCCCCAAATTTCGTTCTTCTATGTTGAAGCGTTCGTTTCCAGTAACAGTTTGAATTTTGTCGTTTCACTCTGTTTTCTCCTATATTGATAGATGTATTTGGAACACTAAATCAAACACGGTTTGTGCTAGCTTCTTGAAACTTGACACAGTAAAGCAGTTTCACATTCTAACATTATGTTTTGTTTCCTTTTCTTGTAGCCCTAAGCAGTGACGGGCGAGAAACACCTTCATTGAAAGGGGTTGCAAGCTTCCAAAAATCACGAGTCTCCAGAAATCTCAGCAAATATTTTTTCACCCAAACTGGATGATACTTTCAGGTAATGATCAGTACACTTGGCCCACTTGGTTCTCCATATTTCGTTCTTCTATGTTGAAGCGTTCGTTTACAGTAACAGTTTCCACTCTGGCATTACACTCTGTTTTCTCCTATATTGATAGATGTATTTGGAACTCTAAATCAAACACGGTTTGTGCTAGCTTCTTGAAACTTGACACAGTAATGCAGTTTCAAATTCTAACAATATGTTTTGTTTCCTTTTCATGTAGCCCTAAGCAGTGACTGGCGAGAAACACTTTCATTGAAAGGGGTTGCAAGCTTCCAAAAATTACGAGTCTCCAGAAATCTCAGCAAATATTTTTTCACCCAAGCTGCATGATACTTTCAGGTAATGATCAGTACACTAAGCCCACTTGGTTCCCCAAATTTCGTTCTTCTATGTTGAAGCGTTCGTTTCCAGTAACAGTTAGAATTTTGGCGTTTCACTCTGTTTTCTCCTATATTGATAGATGTATTTGGAACTCTAAATCAAACACGGTTTGTGCTAGCTTCTTGAAACTTGACACAGTAAAGCAGTTTCACATTCTAACTCTAAGTTTTGTTTCCTTTTCATGTAGCCCTAAGCAGTGACTGGCGAGAAACACTTTCATTGAAAGGGGTTGCAAGCTTCCAAAAATTACGAGTCTCCAGAAATCTCAGCAAATATTTTTTCACCCAAACTGGATGATACTTTCAGGTAATGATCAGTACACTAAGCCCACTTGGTTCTCCAAATTTCGTTCTTCTATGTTGAAGCGTTCGTTTCCAGTAACAGTTTGAATTTTTGCGTTTCACTCTGTTTTCTCCTATATTGATAGATGTATTTGGAACTCTAAATCAAACACGGTTTGTGCTAGCTTCTTGAAACTTGACACAGTAAAGCAGTTTCACATTCTAACTCTATGTTTTGTTTCCTTTTCATGTAGCCCTAAGCAGTGACTGGCGAGAAACACTTTCATTGAAAGGGGTTGCAAGCTTCCAAAAATTACGAGTCTTCAGAAATCTCAGCAAATATTTTTTCACCCAAACTAGATGATACTTTCAGGTAATGATCAGTACACTAAGCCCTCTTGGTTCCCCATATTTCGTTCTTCTATGTTGAAGCGTTCGTTTCCACTAACAGTTTCCACTCTGGCATTTCACTCTGTTTTCTCCTATATTGATAGATGTATTTGGAACTCTAAATCAAACACGGTTTGTGCTAGCTTCTTGAAACTTGACCCAGTAAAGCAGTTTCACATTGTAACTCTATGTTTTGTTTCCTTTTCATGTAGCTTTAAGCAGTGACTGGCGAGAAACACTTTCATTGAAAGGGGTTGCAAGCTTCCAAAAATTACGAGTCTCCAGAAATCTCAGCAAATATTTTTTCACCCAAACTGGATGATACTTTCAGGTAATGATCAGTACACTAAGCCCACTTGGTTCCTTAAATTTCGTTCTTCTGTGTTGAAGCGTTCGTTTCCAGTAACAGTTTGAATTTTTGCGTTTCACTCTGTTTTCTCCTATATTGATAGATGTATTTGGAACTCTAAATCAAACACGTTTTGTGCTAGCTCCTTGAAACTTGACACAGTAAAGCAGTTTCACATTCTAACTCTATGTTTTGTTTCCTTTTCATGTAGCTTTAAGCAGTGACTGGCGAGAAACACTTTCATTGAAAGGGGTTGCAAGCTTCCAAAAATTACGAGTCTCCAGAAATCTCAGCAAATATTTTTTCACCCAAACTGGATGATACTTTCAGGTAATGATCAGTACACTAAGCCCAATTGGTTCCTTAAATTTCGTTCTTCTATGTTGAAGCGTTCGTTTCCAGTAACAGTTTGAATTTTGTCGTTTCACTCTCTTTTCTCCTATATTGATAGATGTATTTGGAACACTAAATCAAACACGGTTTGTGCTAGCTTCTTGAAACTTGACACAGTAAAGCAGTTTCACATTCTAACTCTATGTTTTGTTTCCTTTTCATGTAGCTTTAAGCAGTGACTGGCGAGAAACACCTTCATTGAAAGGGGTTGCAAGCTTCCAAAAATCACGAGTCTCCAGAAATCTCAGCAAATATTTTTTCACCCAAACTGGATGATACTTTCAGGTAATGATCAGTACACTTGGCCCACTTGGTTCTCCATATTTCGTTCTTCTATGTTGAAGCGTTCGTTTACAGTAACAGTTTCCACTCTGGCATTACACTCTGTTTTCTCCTATATTGATAGATGTATTTGGAACTCTAAATCAAACACGGTTTGTGCTAGCTTCTTGAAACTTGACACAGTAATGCAGTTTCACATTCTAACAATATGTTTTGTTTCCTTTTCATGTAGCCCTAAGCAGTGACTGGCGAGAAACACTTTCATTGAAAGGGGTTGCAAGCTTCCAAAAATTACGAGTCTCCAGAAATCTCAGCAAATATTTTTTCACCCAAACTGGATGATACTTTCAGGTAATGATTAGTACACTAAGCCCACTTGGTTCTCCAAATTTCGTTCTTCTATGTTGAAGCGTTCGTTTCTAGTAACAATTTGAATTTTGTCGTTTCACTCTGTTTTCTCCTATATTGATAGATGTATTTGGAACTCTAAATCAAACACGGTTTGTGCTAGCTTCTTGAAACTTGACACAGTAAAGCAGTTTCACATTCTAACTCTATGTTTTGTTTCCTTTTCATGTAGCCCTAAGCAGTGACTGGCGAGAAACACTTTCATTGAAAGGGGTTGCAAGCTTCCAAAAATTACGAGTCTCCAGAAATCTCAGCAAATATTTTTTCACCCAAACTGGATGATAGTTTCAGGTAATGATCAGAACACTAAGCCCACTTGGTTCTCCAAATTTCGTTCTTCTATGTTGAAGCGTTCGTTTCCAGTAACAGTTTCCATTCTGGTATTTCACTCTGTTTTCTCCTATATTGATAGATGTATTTGGAACTCTAAATCAAACACAGTTTGTGCTAGCTTCTTGAAACTTGACACAGTAAAGCAGTTTCACATTGTAACTCTATGTTTTGTTTCCTTTTCTTGTAGCCCTAAGCAGTGACGGGCGAGAAACACTTTCATTGAAAGGGGTTGCAAGCTTCCAAAAATTACTAGTCTCCAGAAATCTCAGCAAATATATTTTCACCCAAACTGGATGATACTTTCAGGTAATGATCAGTACACTTGGCCCACTTGGTTCTCCATATTTCGTTCTTCTATGTTGAAGCGTTCGTTTACACTAACAGTTTCCACTCTGGCATTTCACTCTGTTTTCTCCTATATTGATAGATGTATTTGGAACTCTAAATCAAACACGGTTTCTGCTAGCTACTTGAAACTTGACACAGTAAAGCAGTTTCACATTCTAACTCTACGTTTTTTTTGTTTTTCATGTAGCCCTAAGCAGTGACTGGCGAGAAACACTTTCATTGAAAGGGGTTGCAAGCTTCCAAAAATTACGAGTCTCCAGAAATCTCAGCAAATATTTTTTCACCCAAACTGCATGATACTTTCACGTAATGATCAGTACACTAAGCCCACTTGGTTCCCCAAATTTCGTTCTTCTATGTTGAAGCGTTCGTTTCCAGTAACAGTTTGAATTTTTGCGTTTCACTCTGTTTTCTCCTATATTGATAGATGTATTTGGAACTCTAAATCAAACACGGTTTGTGCTAGCTTCTTGAAACTTGACACAGTAAAGCAGTTTCACATTCTAACTCTATGTTTTGTTTCCTTTTCATGTAGCCCTAAGCAGTGACTGGCGAGAAACACTTTCATTGAAAGGGGTTGCAAGCTTCCAAAAATTTCGAGTCTTCAGAAATCTCAGCAAATATTTTTTCACCCAAACTAGATGATACTTTCAGGTAATGATCAGTACACTAAGCCCTCTTGGTTCCCCAAATTTCGTTCTTCTATGTTGAAGCGTTCGTTTACACTAACAGCTTCCACTCTGGCATTTCACTCTGTTTTCTCCTATATTGATAGATGTATTTGGAACTCTAAATCAAACACGGTTTGTGCTAGCTTCTTGAAACTTGACACAGTAAAGCAGTTTCACATTCTAACTCTATGTTTTGTTTCCTTTTCATGTAGCTTCAAGCAGTGACTGGCGAGAAACACCTTCATTGAAATGGGTTGCAAGCTTCCAAAAATTACGAGTCTCCAGAAATCTCAGCAAATATTTTTTCACCCAAACTGGATGATACTTTCAGGTAATGATCAGTACACTTGGCCCACTTGGTTCTCATATTTCGTTCTTCTATGTTGAAGCGTTCGTTTACAGTAACAGTTTCCACTCTGGCATTACACTCTGTTTTCTCCTATATTGATAGATGTATTTGGAACTCTAAATCAAACACGGTTTGTGCTAGCTTCTTGAAACTTGACACAGTAAAGCAGTTTCACATTCTAACTCTATGTTTTGTTTCCCATTCATGTAGCCCTAAGCAGTGACTGGCGAGAAACACTTTCATTGAAAGGGGTTGCAAGCTTCCAAAAATTACGAGTCTCCAGAAATCTCAGCAAATATTTTTTCACCCAAACTGGATGATACTTTCAGGTAATGATCAGTACACTAAGCCCACTTGGTTCCCCAAATTTTGTTCTTCTATGTTGAAGCGTTCGTTTCCAGTAACAGTTTGAATTTTGTCGTTTCACTCTCTTTTCTCCTATATTGATAGATGTATTTGGAACACTAAATCAAACACGGTTTGTGCTAACTTCTTGAAACTTGACACAGTAAAGCAGTTTCACATTCTAACTCTATGTTTTGTTTCCTTTTCATGTAGCTTTAAGCAGTGACTGGCGAGAAACACCTACATTGAAAAGGGTTGCAAGCTTCCAAAAATTACGAGTCTCAAGAAATCTCAGCAAATATTTTTTCACCCAAACTGGATGATACTTTCAGGTAATGATCAGTACACTAAGCCCACACGGTTCTCCAAATTTCATTCTTCTATGTTGAAGCGTTCGTTTCCAGTAACAGTTTCCATTCTGGCATTTCCCTCTGTTTTCTCCTATATTGATAGATGTATTTGGAACTCTAAATCAAACACGGTTTGTGCTAGCTTCTTGAAACTTGACACAGTAAAGCAGTTTCACATTCTAACTCTATGTTTTGTTTCCTTTTCATGTAGCTTTAAGCAGTTCCTGGCGAGAAACACCTTCATTGAAAGGGGTTGCAAGCTTCCAAAAATCACGAGTCTCCAGAAATCTCAGCAAATATTTTTTCACCCAAACTGGATGATACTTTCAGGTAATGATCAGTACACTAAGCCCACTTGGTTCTCCAAATTTCGTTCTTCTATGTTGAAGCGTTCGTTTCCAGTAACAGTTTGAATTTTGTCGTTTCACTCTTTTTTCTCCTATATTGATAGATGTATTTGGAACTCTAAATCAAACACGGTTTGTGCTAGCTTCTTGAAACTTGACACAGTAAAGCAGTTTCAGATTGTAACTCTATGTTTTGTTTCCTTTTCATGTAGCTTTAAGCAGTGACTGGCGAGAAACACTTTCATTGAAAGGGGTTGCAAGCTTCCAAAAATTACGAGTCTCCAGAAATCTCAGCAAATATTTTTTCACCCAAACTGGATGATACTTTCAGGTAATGATTAGTACACTAATCCCACTTGGTTCTCCAAATTTCGTTCTTCTATGTTGAAGCGTTCGTTTCTAGTAACAATTTGAATTTTGTCGTTTCACTCTGTTTTCTCCTATATTGATAGATGTATTTGGAACTCTAAATCAAACACGGTTTGTGCTAGCTTCTTGAAACTTGTCACAGTAAAGCAGTTTCACATTCTAACTCTATGTTTTGTTTCATTTTCATGTAGCCCTAAGCAGTGACTGGCGAGAAACACTTTCATTGAAAGGGGTTGCAAGCTTCCAAAAATTACGAGTCTCCAGAAATCTCAGCAAATATTTTTTCACCCAAGCTGCATGATACTTTCAGGTAATGATCAGTACACTAAGCCCACTTGGTTCTCCAAATTTCGTTCTTCTATGTTGAAGCGTTCGTTTCCAGTAACAGTTTCCATTCTGGCATTTCACTCTGTTTTCTCCTATATTGATAGATGTATTTGGAACTCTAAATCAAACACAGTTTGTGCTAGCTTCTTGAAACTTGACACAGTAAAGCAGTTTCACATTCTAACTCTATGTTTTGTTTCCTTTTCTTGTAGCCCTAAGCAGTGACGGGCGAGAAACACTTTCATTGAAAGGGGTTGCAAGCTTCCAAAAATTACTAGTCTCCAGAAATCTCAGCAAATATTTTTTCACCCAAACTGGATGATACTTTCAGGTAATGATCAGTACACTTGGCCCACTTGGTTCTCCATATTTCGTTCTTCTATGTTGAAGCGTTCGTTTACACTAACAGTTTCCACTCTGGCATTTCACTCTGTTTTCTCCTATATTGATAGATGTATTTGGAACTCTAAATCAAACACGGTTTGTGCTAGCTTCTTGAAACTTGACATAGTAAAGCAGTTTCACATTCTAACTCTATGTTTTGTTTCTTTTTCATGTAGCCCTAAGCAGTGACTGGCGAGAAACACTTTCATTGAAAGGGGTTGCAAGCTTCCAAAAATTACGAGTCTCCAGAAATCTCAGCAAATATTTTTTCACCCAAACTGCATGATACTTTCAGGTAATGATCAGTACACTAAGCCCACTTGGTTCCCCAAATTTCGTTCTTCTATGTTGAAGCGTTCGTTTCCAGTAACAGTTTGAATTTTTGCGTTTCACTCTGTTTTCTCCTATATTGATAGATGTATTTGGAACTCTAAATCAAACACGGTTTGTGCTAGCTTCTTGAAACTTGACACAGTAAAGCAGTTTCACATTCTAATCTATGTTTTGTTTCCTTTTCATGTAGCCCTAAGCAGTGACGGGCGAGAAACACTTTCATTGAAAGGGGTTGCAAGCTTCCAAAAATTACGAGTCTTCAGAAATCTCAGCAAATATTTTTTCACCCAAAGTAGATGATACTTTCAGGTAATGATCAGTACACTAAGCCCACTTGGTTCCCCAAATTTCGTTCTTCTATGTTGAAGCGTTCGTTTACACTAACAGTTTCCACTCTGGCATTTCACTCTGTTTTCTCCTATATTGATAGATGTATTTGGAACTCTAAATCAAACACGGTTTGTGCTAGCTTCTTGAAACTTGACACAGTAAAGCAGTTTCACATTCTAACTCTACGTTTTGTTTCCTTTTCATGTAGCTTTAAGCAGTGACTGGCGAGAAAGACTTTCATTGAAAGGGGTTGCAAGCTTCCAAAAATTACGAGTCTCCAGAAATCTCAGCAAATATTTTTTCACCCAAACTGGATGATACTTTCAGGTAATGATTAGTACACTTATCCCACTTGGTTCTCCAAATTTCGTTCTTCTATGTTGAAGCGTTCGTTTCTAGGAACAATTTGAATTTTGTCGTTTCACTCTGTTTTCTCCTATATTGATAGATGTATTTGGAACTCTAAATCAAACACGGTTTGTGCTAGCTTCTTGAAACTTGACACAGTAAAGCAGTTTCACATTCTAATTCTATGTTTTGTTTCCTTTTCATGTAGCCCTAAGCAGTGACTGGCGAGAAACACTTTCATTGAAAGGGGTTGCAAGCTTCCAAAAATTACGAGTCTCCAGAAATCTCAGCAAATATTTTTTCACCCAAACTGGATGATAGTTTCAGGTAATGATCAGAACACTAAGCCCACTTGGTTCCCCAAATTTCGTTCTTCTATGTTGAAGCGTTCGTTTCCAGTAACAGTTTGAATTTTTGCGTTTCACTCTGTTTTCTCCTATATTGATAGATGTATTTGGAACTCTAAATCAAACACAGTTTGTGCTAGCTTCTTGAAACTTGACACAGTAAAGCAGTTTCACATTCTAACTCTATGTTTTGTTTCCTTTTCTTGTAGCCCTAAGCAGTGACGGGCGAAAACACTTTCATTGAAAGGGGTTGCAAGCTTCCAAAAATTACTAGTCTCCAGAAATCTCAGCAAATATATTTTCACCCAAACTGGATGATACTTTCAGGTAATGATCAGTACACTTGGCCCACTTGGTTCTCCATATTTCGTTCTTCTATGTTGAAGCGTTCGTTTACACTAACAGTTTCCACTCTGGCATTTCACTCTGTTTTCTCCTATATTGATAGATGTATTTGGAACTCTAAATCAAACACGGTTTGTGCTAGCTTTTTGAAACTTGACACAGTAAAGCAGTTTCACATTCTAACTCTATGTTTTGTTTCTTTTTCATGTAGCCCTAAGCAGTGACTGGCGAGAAACACTTTCATTGAAAGGGGTTGCAAGCTTCCAAAAATTACGAGTCTCCAGAAATCTCAGCAAATATTTTTTCACCCAAACTGCATGATACTTTCAGGTAATGATCAGTACACTAAGCCCACTTGGTTCCCCAAATTTCGTTCTTCTATGTTGAAGCGTTCGTTTCCAGTAACAGTTTGAATTTTTGCGTTTCACTCTGTTTTCTCCTATATTGATAGATGTATTTGGAACTCTAAATCAAACACGGTTTGTGCTAGCTTCTTGAAACTTGACACAGTAAAGCAGTTTCACATTCTAACTCTATGTTTTGTTTCTTTTTCATGTAGCCCTAAGCAGTGACGGGCGAGAAATACTTTCATTGAAAGGGGTTGCAAGCTTCCAAAAATTACGAGTCTCCAGAAATCTCAGCAAATATTTTTTCACCCAAACTGCATGATACTTTCAGTTAATGATCAGTACACTAAGCCCACTTGGTTCCCCAAATTTCGTTCTTCTATGTTGAAGCGTTCGTTTCCAGTAACAGTTTGAATTTTTGCGTTTCACTCTGTTTTCTCCTATATTGATAGATGTATTTGGAACTCTAAATCAAACACGGTTTGTGCTAGCTTCTTGAAACTTGACACAGTAAAGCAGTTTCACATTCTAACTCTATGTTTTGTTTCCTTTTCATGTAGCTTTAAGCAGTGACTGGCGAGAAACACTTTCATTGAAAGGGGTTGCAAGCTTCCAAAAATTACGAGTCTCCAGAAATCTCAGCAAATATTTTTTCACCCTAACTGGATGATACTTTCAGGTAATGATCAGTACACTAAGCCCACTTGGTTCCCCAAATTTCGTTCTTCTATGTTGAAGCGTTCGTTTCCAGTAACAGTTTGAATTTTGTCGTTTCACTCTGTTTTCTCCTATATTGATAGATGTATTTGGAACACTAAATCAAACACGGTTTGTGCTAGCTTCTTGAAACTTGACACAGTAAAGCAGTTTCACATTCTAACATTATGTTTTGTTTCCTTTTCTTGTAGCCCTAAGCAGTGACGGGCGAGAAACACCTTCATTGAAAGGGGTTGCAAGCTTCCAAAAATCACGAGTCTCCAGAAATCTCAGCAAATATTTTTTCACCCAAACTGGATGATACTTTCAGGTAATGATCAGTACACTTGGCCCACTTGGTTCTCCATATTTCGTTCTTCTATGTTGAAGCGTTCGTTTACAGTAACAGTTTCCACTCTGGCATTACACTCTGTTTTCTCCTATATTGATAGATGTATTTGGAACTCTAAATCAAACACGGTTTGTGCTAGCTTCTTGAAACTTGACACAGTAATGCAGTTTCACATTCTAACAATATGTTTTGTTTCCTTTTCATGTAGCCCTAAGCAGTGACTGGCGAGAAACACTTTCATTGAAAGGGGTTGCAAGCTTCCAAAAATTACGAGTCTCCAGAAATCTCAGCAAATATTTTTTCACCCAAGCTGCATGATACTTTCAGGTAATGATCAGTACACTAAGCCCACTTGGTTCCCCAAATTTCGTTCTTCTATGTTGAAGCGTTCGTTTCCAGTAACAGTTAGAATTTTGGCGTTTCACTCTGTTTTCTCCTATATTGATAGATGTATTTGGAACTCTAAATCAAACACGGTTTGTGCTAGCTTCTTGAAACTTGACACAGTAAAGCAGTTTCACATTCTAACTCTAAGTTTTGTTTCCTTTTCATGTAGCCCTAAGCAGTGACTGGCGAGAAACACTTTCATTGAAAGGGGTTGCAAGCTTCCAAAAATTACGAGTCTCCAGAAATCTCAGCAAATATTTTTTCACCCAAACTGGATGATACTTTCAGGTAATGATCAGTACACTAAGCCCACTTGGTTCTCCAAATTTCGTTCTTCTATGTTGAAGCGTTCGTTTCCAGTAACAGTTTGAATTTTTGCGTTTCACTCTGTTTTCTCCTATATTGATAGATGTATTTGGAACTCTAAATCAAACACGGTTTGTGCTAGCTTCTTGAAACTTGACACAGTAAAGCAGTTTCACATTCTAACTCTATGTTTTGTTTCCTTTTCATGTAGCCCTAAGCAGTGACTGGCGAGAAACACTTTCATTGAAAGGGGTTGCAAGCTTCCAAAAATTACGAGTCTTCAGAAATCTCAGCAAATATTTTTTCACCCAAACTAGATGATACTTTCAGGTAATGATCAGTACACTAAGCCCTCTTGGTTCCCCATATTTCGTTCTTCTATGTTGAAGCGTTCGTTTCCACTAACAGTTTCCACTCTGGCATTTCACTCTGTTTTCTCCTATATTGATAGATGTATTTGGAACTCTAAATCAAACACGGTTTGTGCTAGCTTCTTGAAACTTGACCCAGTAAAGCAGTTTCACATTGTAACTCTATGTTTTGTTTCCTTTTCATGTAGCTTTAAGCAGTGACTGGCGAGAAACACTTTCATTGAAAGGGGTTGCAAGCTTCCAAAAATTACGAGTCTCCAGAAATCTCAGCAAATATTTTTTCACCCAAACTGGATGATACTTTCAGGTAATGATCAGTACACTAAGCCCACTTGGTTCCCCAAATTTCGTTCTTCTGTGTTGAAGCGTTCGTTTCCAGTAACAGTTTGAATTTTTGCGTTTCACTCTGTTTTCTCCTATATTGATAGATGTATTTGGAACTCTAAATCAAACACGTTTTGTGCTAGCTCCTTGAAACTTGACACAGTAAAGCAGTTTCACATTCTAACTCTATGTTTTGTTTCCTTTTCATGTAGCTTTAAGCAGTGACTGGCGAGAAACACTTTCATTGAAAGGGGTTGCAAGCTTCCAAAAATTACGAGTCTCCAGAAATCTCAGCAAATATTTTTTCACCCAAACTGGATGATACTTTCAGGTAATGATCAGTACACTAAGCCCAATTGGTTCCTTAAATTTCGTTCTTCTATGTTGAAGCGTTCGTTTCCAGTAACAGTTTGAATTTTGTCGTTTCACTCTCTTTTCTCCTATATTGATAGATGTATTTGGAACACTAAATCAAACACGGTTTGTGCTAGCTTCTTGAAACTTGACACAGTAAAGCAGTTTCACATTCTAACTCTATGTTTTGTTTCCTTTTCATGTAGCTTTAAGCAGTGACTGGCGAGAAACACCTTCATTGAAAGGGGTTGCAAGCTTCCAAAAATCACGAGTCTCCAGAAATCTCAGCAAATATTTTTTCACCCAAACTGGATGATACTTTCAGGTAATGATCAGTACACTTGGCCCACTTGGTTCTCCATATTTCGTTCTTCTATGTTGAAGCGTTCGTTTACAGTAACAGTTTCCACTCTGGCATTACACTCTGTTTTCTCCTATATTGATAGATGTATTTGGAACTCTAAATCAAACACGGTTTGTGCTAGCTTCTTGAAACTTGACACAGTAATGCAGTTTCACATTCTAACAATATGTTTTGTTTCCTTTTCATGTAGCCCTAAGCAGTGACTGGCGAGAAACACTTTCATTGAAAGGGGTTGCAAGCTTCCAAAAATTACGAGTCTCCAGAAATCTCAGCAAATATTTTTTCACCCAAACTGGATGATACTTTCAGGTAATGATTAGTACACTAAGCCCACTTGGTTCTCCAAATTTCGTTCTTCTATGTTGAAGCGTTCGTTTCTAGTAACAATTTGAATTTTGTCGTTTCACTCTGTTTTCTCCTATATTGATAGATGTATTTGGAACTCTAAATCAAACACGGTTTGTGCTAGCTTCTTGAAACTTGACACAGTAAAGCAGTTTCACATTCTAACTCTATGTTTTGTTTCCTTTTCATGTAGCCCTAAGCAGTGACTGGCGAGAAACACTTTCATTGAAAGGGGTTGCAAGCTTCCAAAAATTACGAGTCTCCAGAAATCTCAGCAAATATTTTTTCACCCAAACTGGATGATAGTTTCAGGTAATGATCAGAACACTAAGCCCACTTGGTTCTCCAAATTTCGTTCTTCTATGTTGAAGCGTTCGTTTCCAGTAACAGTTTCCATTCTGGCATTTCACTCTGTTTTCTCCTATATTGATAGATGTATTTGGAACTCTAAATCAAACACAGTTTGTGCTAGCTTCTTGAAACTTGACACAGTAAAGCAGTTTCACATTCTAACTCTATGTTTTGTTTCCTTTTCTTGTAGCCCTAAGCAGTGACGGGCGAGAAACACTTTCATTGAAAGGGGTTGCAAGCTTCCAAAAATTACTAGTCTCCAGAAATCTCAGCAAATATATTTTCACCCAAACTGGATGATACTTTCAGGTAATGATCAGTACACTTGGCCCACTTGGTTCTCCATATTTCGTTCTTCTATGTTGAAGCGTTCGTTTACACTAACAGTTTCCACTCTGGCATTTCACTCTGTTTTCTCCTATATTGATAGATGTATTTGGAACTCTAAATCAAACACGGTTTGTGCTAGCTACTTGAAACTTGACACAGTAAAGCAGTTTCACATTCTAACTCTACGTTTTTTTTGTTTTTCATGTAGCCCTAAGCAGTGACTGGCGAGAAACACTTTCATTGAAAGGGGTTGCAAGCTTCCAAAAATTACGAGTCTCCAGAAATCTCAGCAAATATTTTTTCACCCAAACTGCATGATACTTTCACGTAATGATCAGTACACTAAGCCCACTTGGTTCCCCAAATTTCGTTCTTCTATGTTGAAGCGTTCGTTTCCAGTAACAGTTTGAATTTTTGCGTTTCACTCTGTTTTCTCCTATATTGATAGATGTATTTGGAACTCTAAATCAAACACGGTTTGTGCTAGCTTCTTGAAACTTGACACAGTAAAGCAGTTTCACATTCTAACTCTATGTTTTGTTTCCTTTTCATGTAGCCCTAAGCAGTGACTGGCGAGAAACACTTTCATTGAAAGGGGTTGCAAGCTTCCAAAAATTTCGAGTCTTCAGAAATCTCAGCAAATATTTTTTCACCCAAACTAGATGATACTTTCAGGTAATGATCAGTACACTAAGCCCTCTTGGTTCCCCAAATTTCGTTCTTCTATGTTGAAGCGTTCGTTTACACTAACAGCTTCCACTCTGGCATTTCACTCTGTTTTCTCCTATATTGATAGATGTATTTGGAACTCTAAATCAAACACGGTTTGTGCTAGCTTCTTGAAACTTGACACAGTAAAGCAGTTTCACATTCTAACTCTATGTTTTGTTTCCTTTTCATGTAGCTTCAAGCAGTGACTGGCGAGAAACACCTTCATTGAAATGGGTTGCAAGATTCCAAAAATTACGAGTCTCCAGAAATCTCAGCAAATATTTTTTCACCCAAACTGGATGATACTTTCAGGTAATGATCAGTACACTTGGCCCACTTGGTTCTCATATTTCGTTCTTCTATGTTGAAGCGTTCGTTTACAGTAACAGTTTCCACTCTGGCATTACACTCTGTTTTCTCCTATATTGATAGATGTATTTGGAACTCTAAATCAAACACGGTTTGTGCTAGCTTCTTGAAACTTGACACAGTAAAGCAGTTTCACATTCTAACTCTATGTTTTGTTTCCCATTCATGTAGCCCTAAGCAGTGACTGGCGAGAAACACTTTCATTGAAAGGGGTTGCAAGCTTCCAAAAATTACGAGTCTCCAGAAATCTCAGCAAATATTTTTTCACCCAAACTGGATGATACTTTCAGGTAATGATCAGTACACTAAGCCCACTTGGTTCCCCAAATTTCGTTCTTCTATGTTGAAGCGTTCGTTTCCAGTAACAGTTTGAATTTTGTCGTTTCACTCTGTTTTCTCCTATATTGATAGATGTATTTGGAACACTAAATCAAACACGGTTTGTGCTAACTTCTTGAAACTTGACACAGTAAAGCAGTTTCACATTCTAACTCTATGTTTTGTTTCCTTTTCATGTAGCTTTAAGCAGTGACTGGCGAGAAACACCTACATTGAAAAGGGTTGCAAGCTTCCAAAAATTACGAGTCTCAAGAAATCTCAGCAAATATTTTTTCACCCAAACTGGATGATACTTTCAGGTAATGATCAGTACACTAAGCCCACACGGTTCTCCAAATTTCATTCTTCTATGTTGAAGCGTTCGTTTCCAGTAACAGTTTCCATTCTGGCATTTCCCTCTGTTTTCTCCTATATTGATAGATGTATTTGGAACTCTAAATCAAACACGGTTTGTGCTAGCTTCTTGAAACTTGACACAGTAAAGCAGTTTCACATTCTAACTCTATGTTTTGTTTCCTTTTCATGTAGCTTTAAGCAGTGACTGGCGAGAAACACCTTCATTGAAAGGGGTTGCAAGCTTCCAAAAATCACGAGTCTCCAGAAATCTCAGCAAATATTTTTTCACCCAAACTGGATGATACTTTCAGGTAATGATCAGTACACTAAGCCCACTTGGTTCTCCAAATTTCGTTCTTCTATGTTGAAGCGTTCGTTTCCAGTAACAGTTTGAATTTTGTCGTTTCACTCTTTTTTCTCCTATAGTGATAGATGTATTTGGAACTCTAAATCAAACACGGTTTGTGCTAGCTTCTTGAAACTTGACACAGTAAAGCAGTTTCAGATTGTAACTCTATATTTTGTTTCCTTTTCATGTAGCTTTAAGCAGTGACTGGCGAGAAACACTTTCATTGAAAGGGGTTGCAAGCTTCCAAAAATTACGAGTCTCCAGAAATCTCAGCAAATATTTTTTCACCCAAACTGGATGATACTTTCAGGTAATGATTAGTACACTAATCCCACTTGGTTCTCCAAATTTCGTTCTTCTATGTTGAAGCGTTCGTTTCTAGTAACAATTTGAATTTTGTCGTTTCACTCTGTTTTCTCCTATATTGATAGATGTATTTGGAACTCTAAATCAAACACGGTTTGTGCTAGCTTCTTGAAACTTGTCACAGTAAAGCAGTTTCACATTCTAACTCTATGTTTTGTTTCCTTTTCATGTAGCCCTAAGCAGTGACTGGCGAGAAACACTTTCATTGAAAGGGGTTGCAAGCTTCCAAAAATTACGAGTCTCCAGAAATCTCAGCAAATATTTTTTCACCCAAGCTGCATGATACTTTCAGGTAATGATCAGTACACTAAGCCCACTTGGTTCTCCAAATTTCGTTCTTCTATGTTGAAGCGTTCGTTTCCAGTAACAGTTTCCATTCTGGCATTTCACTCTGTTTTCTCCTATATTGATAGATGTATTTGGAACTCTAAATCAAACACAGTTTGTGCTAGCTTCTTGAAACTTGACACAGTAAAGCAGTTTCACATTCTAACTCTATGTTTTGTTTCCTTTTCTTGTAGCCCTAAGCAGTGACGGGCGAGAAACACTTTCATTGAAAGGGGTTGCAAGCTTCCAAAAATTACTAGTCTCCAGAAATCTCAGCAAATATTTTTTCACCCAAACTGGATGATACTTTCAGGTAATGATCAGTACACTTGGCCCACTTGGTTCTCCATATTTCGTTCTTCTATGTTGAAGCGTTCGTTTACACTAACAGTTTCCACTCTGGCATTTCACTCTGTTTTCTCCTATATTGATAGATGTATTTGGAACTCTAAATCAAACACGGTTTGTGCTAGCTTCTTGAAACTTGACATAGTAAAGCAGTTTCACATTCTAACTCTATGTTTTGTTTCTTTTTCATGTAGCCCTAAGCAGTGACTGGCGAGAAACACTTTCATTGAAAGGGGTTGCAAGCTTCCAAAAATTACGAGTCTCCAGAAATCTCAGCAAATATTTTTTCACCCAAACTGCATGATACTTTCAGGTAATGATCAGTACACTAAGCCCACTTGGTTCCCCAAATTTCGTTCTTCTATGTTGAAGCGTTCGTTTCCAGTAACAGTTTGAATTTTTGCGTTTCACTCTGTTTTCTCCTATATTGATAGATGTATTTGGAACTCTAAATCAAACACGGTTTGTGCTAGCTTCTTGAAACTTGACACAGTAAAGCAGTTTCACATTCTAACTCTATGTTTTGTTTCCTTTTCATGTAGCCCTAAGCAGTGACGGGCGAGAAACACTTTCATTGAAAGGGGTTGCAAGCTTCCAAAAATTACGAGTCTTCAGAAATCTCAGCAAATATTTTTTCACCCAAACTAGATGATACTTTCAGGTAATGATCAGTACACTAAGCCCACTTGGTTCCCCAAATTTCGTTCTTCTATGTTGAAGCGTTCGTTTACACTAACAGTTTCCACTCTGGCATTTCACTCTGTTTTCTCCTATATTGATAGATGTATTTGGAACTCTAAATCAAACACGGTTTGTGCTAGCTTCTTGAAACTTGACACAGTAAAGCAGTTTCACATTCTAACTCTACGTTTTGTTTCCTTTTCATGTAGCTTTAAGCAGTGACTGGCGAGAAAGACTTTCATTGAAAGGGGTTGCAAGCTTCCAAAAATTACGAGTCTCCAGAAATCTCAGCAAATATTTTTTCACCCAAACTGGATGATACTTTCAGGTAATGATTAGTACACTTATCCCACTTGGTTCTCCAAATTTCGTTCTTCTATGTTGAAGCGTTCGTTTCTAGGAACAATTTGAATTTTGTCGTTTCACTCTGTTTTCTCCTATATTGATAGATGTATTTGGAACTCTAAATCAAACACGGTTTGTGCTAGCTTCTTGAAACTTGACACAGTAAAGCAGTTTCACATTCTAATTCTATGTTTTGTTTCCTTTTCATGTAGCCCTAAGCAGTGACTGGCGAGAAACACTTTCATTGAAAGGGGTTGCAAGCTTCCAAAAATTACGAGTCTCCAGAAATCTCAGCAAATATTTTTTCACCCAAACTGGATGATAGTTTCAGGTAATGATCAGAACACTAAGCCCACTTGGTTCCCCAAATTTCGTTCTTCTATGTTGAAGCGTTCGTTTCCAGTAACAGTTTGAATTTTTGCGTTTCACTCTGTTTTCTCCTATATTGATAGATGTATTTGGAACTCTAAATCAAACACAGTTTGTGCTAGCTTCTTGAAACTTGACACAGTAAAGCAGTTTCACATTCTAACTCTATGTTTTGTTTCCTTTTCTTGTAGCCCTAAGCAGTGACGGGCGAAAACACTTTCATTGAAAGGGGTTGCAAGCTTCCAAAAATTACTAGTCTCCAGAAATCTCAGCAAATATATTTTCACCCAAACTGGATGATACTTTCAGGTAATGATCAGTACACTTGGCCCACTTGGTTCTCCATATTTCGTTCTTCTATGTTGAAGCGTTCGTTTACACTAACAGTTTCCACTCTGGCATTTCACTCTGTTTTCTCCTATATTGATAGATGTATTTGGAACTCTAAATCAAACACGGTTTGTGCTAGCTTTTTGAAACTTGACACAGTAAAGCAGTTTCACATTCTAACTCTATGTTTTGTTTCTTTTTCATGTAGCCCTAAGCAGTGACTGGCGAGAAACACTTTCATTGAAAGGGGTTGCAAGCTTCCAAAAATTACGAGTCTCCAGAAATCTCAGCAAATATTTTTTCACCCAAACTGCATGATACTTTCAGGTAATGATCAGTACACTAAGCCCACTTGGTTCCCCAAATTTCGTTCTTCTATGTTGAAGCGTTCGTTTCCAGTAACAGTTTGAATTTTTGCGTTTCACTCTGTTTTCTCCTATATTGATAGATGTATTTGGAACTCTAAATCAAACACGGTTTGTGCTAGCTTCTTGAAACTTGACACAGTAAAGCAGTTTCACATTCTAACTCTATGTTTTGTTTCCCATTCATGTAGCCCTAAGCAGTGACTGGCGAGAAACACTTTCATTGAAAGGGGTTGCAAGCTTCCAAAAATTACGAGTCTCCAGAAATCTCAGCAAATATTTTTTCACCCAAACTGGATGATACTTTCAGGTAATGATCAGTACACTAAGCCCACTTGGTTCCCCAAATTTCGTTCTTCTATGTTGAAGCGTTCGTTTCCAGTAACAGTTTGAATTTTGTCGTTTCACTCTGTTTTCTCCTATATTGATAGATGTATTTGGAACACTAAATCAAACACGGTTTGTGCTAACTTCTTGAAACTTGACACAGTAAAGCAGTTTCACATTCTAACTCTATGTTTTGTTTCCTTTTCATGTAGCTTTAAGCAGTGACTGGCGAGAAACACCTACATTGAAAAGGGTTCTAAGCTTCCAAAAATTACGAGTCTCAAGAAATCTCAGCAAATATTTTTTCACCCAAACTGGATGATACTTTCAGGTAATGATCAGTACACTAAGCCCACTCGGTTCTCCAAATTTCATTCTTCTATGTTGAAGCGTTCGTTTCCAGTAACAGTTTCCATTCTGGCATTTCCCTCTGTTTTCTCCTATATTGATAGATGTATTTGTAACTCTAAATCAAACACGGTTTGTGCTAGCTTCTTGAAACTTGACACAGTAAAGCAGTTTCACATTCTAACTCTATGTTTTGTTTCCTTTTCATGTAGCTTTAAGCAGTGACTGGCGAGAAACACCTTCATTGAAAGGGGTTGCAAGCTTCCAAAAATCACGAGTCTCCAGAAATCTCAGCAAATATTTTTTCACCCAAACTGGATGATACTTTCAGGTAATGATCAGTACACTAAGCCCACTTGGTTCTCCAAATTTCGTTCTTCTATGTTGAAGCGTTCGTTTCCAGTAACAGTTTGAATTTTGTCGTTTCACTCTTTTTTCTCCTATATTGATAGATGTATTTGGAACTCTAAATCAAACACGGTTTGTGCTAGCTTCTTGAAACTTGACACAGTAAAGCAGTTTCAGATTGTAACTCTATGTTTTGTTTCCTTTTCATGTAGCTTTAAGCAGTGACTGGCGAGAAACACTTTCATTGAAAGGGGTTGCAAGCTTCCAAAAATTACGAGTCTCCAGAAATCTCAGCAAATATTTTTTCACCCAAACTGGATGATACTTTCAGGTAATGATTAGTACACTAAGCCCACTTGGTTCTCCAAATTTCGTTCTTCTATGTTGAAGCGTTCGTTTCTAGTAACAATTTGAATTTTGTCGTTTCACTCTGTTTTCTCCTATATTGATAGATGTATTTGGAACTCTAAATCAAACACGGTTTGTGCTAGCTTCTTGAAACTTGACACAGTAAAGCAGTTTCACATTCTAACTCTATGTTTTGTTTCTTTTTCATGTAGCCCTAAGCAGTGACTGGCGAGAAACACTTTCATTGAAAGGGGTTGCAAGCTTCCAAAAATTACGAGTCTCCAGAAATCTCAGCAAATATTTTTTCACCCAAGCTGCATGATACTTTCAGGTAATGATCAGTACACTAAGCCCACTTGGTTCCCCAAATTTCGTTCTTCTATGTTGAAGCGTTCGATTCCAGTAACAGTTAGAATTTTGGCGTTTCACTCTGTTTTCTCCTATATTGATAGATGTATTTGGAACTCTAAATCAAACACGGTTTGTGCTAGCTTCTTGAAACTTGACACAGTAAAGCAGTTTCACATTCTAACTCTATGTTTTGTTTCCTTTTCATGTAGCCCTAAGCAGTGACTGGCGAGAAACACTTTCATTGAAAGGGGTTGCAAGCTTCCAAAAATTACGAGTCTCCAGAAATCTCAGCAAGTATTTTTTCACCCAAACTGGATGATACTTTCAGGTAATGATCAGTACACTAAGCCCACTTGGTTCTCCAAATTTCGTTCTTCTATGTGTAAGCGTTCGTTTCCAGTAACAGTTTGAATTTTGTCTTTTCACTCTGTTTTCTGCTATATTGATAGATGTATTTGGAACACTAAATCAAACACGGTTTGTGCTAGCTTCTTGAAACTTGACACAGTAAAGCAGTTTCACTTTCTAACTCTGTGTTTTGTTTCCTTTTCATGTAGCTTTAAGCAGTGACTGGCGAGAAACACCTTCATTGAAAGGGGTTGCAAGCTTCCAAAAATCACGAGTCTCCAGAAATCTCAGCAAATATTTTTTCACCCAAACTGGATGATACCTTCAGGTAATGATCAGTACACTTGGCCCACTTGGTTCTCCATATTTCGTTCTTCTATGTTGAAGCGTTCGTTTACAGTAACAGTTTCCACTCTGGCATTACACTCTGTTTTCTCCTATATTGATAGATGTATTTGGAACTCTAAATCAAACACGGTTTGTGCTAGCTTCTTGAAACTTGACACAGTAAAGCAGTTTCACATTCTAACTCTACGTTTTGTTTCCTTTTCATGTAGCTTTAAGCAGTGACTGGCGAGAAAGACTTTCATTGAAAGGGGTTGCAAGCTTCCAAAAATTACGAGTCTCCAGAAATCTCAGCAAATATTTTTTCACCCAAACTGGATGATACTTTCAGGTAATGATTAGTACACTTATCCCACTTGGTTCTCCAAATTTCGTTCTTCTATGTTGAAGCGTTCGTTTCTAGGAACAATTTGAATTTTGTCGTTTCACTCTGTTTTCTCCTATATTGATAGATGTATTTGGAACTCTAAATCAAACACGGTTTGTGCTAGCTTCTTGAAACTTGACACAGTAAAGCAGTTTCACATTCTAACTCTATGTTTTGTTTCCTTTTCATGTAGCCCTAAGCAGTGACTGGCGAGAAACACTTTCATTGAAAGGGGTTGCAAGCTTCCAAAAATTACGAGTCTCCAGAAATCTCAGCAAATATTTTTTCACCCAAACTGGATGATAGTTTCAGGTAATGATCAGAACACTAAGCCCACTTGGTTCTCCAAATTTCGTTCTTCTATGTTGAATCGTTCATTTCCAGTAACAGTTTCCATTCTGGCATTTCACTCTGTTTTCTCCTATATTGATAGATGTATTTGGAACTCTAAATCAAACACGGTTTGTGCTAGCTTCTTGAAACTTGACACAGTAAAGCAGTTTCACAGTCTAACTCTACGTTTTGTTTCCTTTTCATGTAGCTTTAAGCAGTGACTGGCGAGAAAGACTTTCATTGAAAGGGGTTGCAAGCTTCCAAAAATTACGAGTCTCCAGAAATCTCAGCAAATATTTTTTCACCCAAACTGGATGATACTTTCAGGTAATGATTAGTACACTTATCCCACTTGGTTCTCCAAATTTCGTTCTTCTATGTTGAAGCGTTCGTTTCTAGGAACAATTTGAATTTTGTCGTTTCACTCTGTTTTCTCCTATATTGATAGATGTATTTGGAACTCTAAATCAAACACGGTTTGTGCTAGCTTTTTGAAACTTGACACAGTAAAGCAGTTTCACATTCTAACTCTATGTTTTGTTTCTTTTTCATGTAGCCCTAAGCAGTGACTGGCGAGAAACACTTTCATTGAAAGGGGTTGCAAGCTTCCAAAAATTACGAGTCTCCAGAAATCTCAGCAAATATTTTTTCACCCAAACTGCATGATACTTTCAGGTAATGATCAGTACACTAAGCCCACTTGGTTCCCCAAATTTCGTTCTTCTATGTTGAAGCGTTCGTTTCCAGTAACAGTTTGAATTTTTGCGTTTCACTCTGTTTTCTCCTATATTGATAGATGTATTTGGAACTCTAAATCAAACACGGTTTGTGCTAGCTTCTTGAAACTTGACACAGTAAAGCAGTTTCACATTCTAACTCTATGTTTTGTTTCCCATTCATGTAGCCCTAAGCAGTGACTGGCGAGAAACACTTTCATTGAAAGGGGTTGCAAGCTTCCAAAAATTACGAGTCTCCAGAAATCTCAGCAAATATTTTTTCACCCAAACTGGATGATACTTTCAGGTAATGATCAGTACACTAAGCCCACTTGGTTCCCCAAATTTCGTTCTTCTATGTTGAAGCGTTCGTTTCCACTAACAGTTTGAATTTTGTCGTTTCACTCTGTTTTCTCCTATATTGATAGATGTATTTGGAACACTAAATCAAACACGGTTTGTGCTAACTTCTTGAAACTTGACACAGTAAAGCAGTTTCACATTCTAACTCTATGTTTTGTTTCCTTTTCATGTAGCTTTAAGCAGTGACTGGCGAGAAACACCTACATTGAAAAGGGTTGCAAGCTTCCAAAAATTACGAGTCTCAAGAAATCTCAGCAAATATTTTTTCACCCAAACTGGATGATACTTTCAGGTAATGATCAGTACACTAAGCCCACTCGGTTCTCCAAATTTCATTCTTCTATGTTGAAGCGTTCGTTTCCAGTAACAGTTTCCATTCTGGCATTTCCCTCTGTTTTCTCCTATATTGATAGATGTATTTGTAACTCTAAATCAAACACGGTTTGTGCTAGCTTCTTGAAACTTGACACAGTAAAGCAGTTTCACATTCTAACTCTATGTTTTGTTTCCTTTTCATGTAGCTTTAAGCAGTGACTGGCGAGAAACACCTTCATTGAAAGGGGTTGCAAGCTTCCAAAAATCACGAGTCTCCAGAAATCTCAGCAAATATTTTTTCACCCAAACTGGATGATACTTTCAGGTAATGATCAGTACACTAAGCCCACTTGGTTCTCCAAATTTCGTTCTTCTATGTTGAAGCGTTCGTTTCCAGTAACAGTTTGAATTTTGTCGTTTCACTCTTTTTTCTCCTATATTGATAGATGTATTTGGAACTCTAAATCAAACACGGTTTGTGCTAGCTTCTTGAAACTTGACACAGTAAAGCAGTTTCAGATTGTAACTCTATGTTTTGTTTCCTTTTCATGTAGCTTTAAGCAGTGACTGGCGAGAAACACTTTCATTGAAAGGGGTTGCAAGCTTCCAAAAATTACGAGTCTCCAGAAATCTCAGCAAATATTTTTTCACCCAAACTGGATGATACTTTCAGGTAATGATTAGTACACTAAGCCCACTTGGTTCTCCAAATTTCGTTCTTCTATGTTGAAGCGTTCGTTTCTAGTAACAATTTGAATTTTGTCGTTTCACTCTGTTTTCTCCTATATTGATAGATGTATTTGGAACTCTAAATCAAACACGGTTTGTGCTAGCTTCTTGAAACTTGACACAGTAAAGCAGTTTCACATTCTAACTCTATGTTTTGTTTCCTTTTCATGTAGCCCTAAGCAGTGACTGGCGAGAAACACTTTCATTGAAAGGGGTTGCAAGCTTCCAAAAATTACGAGTCTCCAGAAATCTCAGCAAATATTTTTTCACCCAAGCTGCATGATACTTTCAGGTAATGATCAGTACACTAAGCCCACTTGGTTCTCCAAATTTCGTTCTTCTATGTTGAAGCGTTCGTTTCCAGTAACAGTTTCCATTCTGGCATTTCACTCTGTTTTCTCCTATATTGATAGATGTATTTGGAACTCTAAATCAAACACAGTTTGTGCTAGCTTCTTGAAACTTGACACAGTAAAGCAGTTTCACATTCTAACTCTATGTTTTGTTTCCTTTTCTTGTAGCCCTAAGCAGTGACGGGCGAGAAACACTTTCATTGAAAGGGGTTGCAAGCTTCCAAAAATTACTAGTCTCCAGAAATCTCAGCAAATATTTTTTCACCCAAACTGGATGATACTTTCAGGTAATGATCAGTACACTTGGCCCACTTGGTTCTCCATATTTCGTTCTTCTATGTTGAAGCGTTCGTTTACACTAACAGTTTCCACAATGGCATTTCACTCTGTTTTCTCCTATATTGATAGATGTATTTGGAACTCTAAATCAAACACGGTTTGTGCTAGCTTCTTGAAACTTGACACAGTAAAGCAGTTTCACATTCTAACTCTATGTTTTGTTTCTTTTTCATGTAGCCCTAAGCAGTGACTGGCGAGAAACACTTTCATTGAAAGGGGTTGCAAGCTTCCAAAAATTACGAGTCTCCAGAAATCTCAGCAAATATTTTTTCACCCAAGCTGCATGATACTTTCAGGTAATGATCAGTACACTAAGCCCACTTGGTTCCCCAAATTTCGTTCTTCTATGTTGAAGCGTTCGATTCCAGTAACAGTTAGAATTTTGGCGTTTCACTCTGTTTTCTCCTATATTGATAGATGTATTTGGAACTCTAAATCAAACACGGTTTGTGCTAGCTTCTTGAAACTTGACACAGTAAAGCAGTTTCACATTCTAACTCTATGTTTTGTTTCCTTTTCATGTAGCCCTAAGCAGTGACTGGCGAGAAACACTTTCATTGAAAGGGGTTGCAAGCTTCCAAAAATTACGAGTCTCCAGAAATCTCAGCAAGTATTTTTTCACCCAAACTGGATGATACTTTCAGGTAATGATCAGTACACTAAGCCCACTTGGTTCTCCAAATTTCGTTCTTCTATGTGTAAGCGTTCGTTTCCAGTAACAGTTTGAATTTTGTCGTTTCACTCTGTTTTCTGCTATATTGATAGATGTATTTGGAACACTAAATCAAACACGGTTTGTGCTAGCTTCTTGAAACTTGACACAGTAAAGCAGTTTCACTTTCTAACTCTGTGTTTTGTTTCCTTTTCATGTAGCTTTAAGCAGTGACTGGCGAGAAACACCTTCATTGAAAGGGGTTGCAAGCTTCCAAAAATCACGAGTCTCCAGAAATCTCAGCAAATATTTTTTCACCCAAACTGGATGATACCTTCAGGTAATGATCAGTACACTTGGCCCACTTGGTTCTCCATATTTCGTTCTTCTATGTTGAAGCGTTCGTTTACAGTAACAGTTTCCACTCTGGCATTACACTCTGTTTTCTCCTATATTGATAGATGTATTTGGAACTCTAAATCAAACACGGTTTGTGCTAGCTTCTTGAAACTTGACACAGTAAAGCAGTTTCACATTCTAACTCTACGTTTTGTTTCCTTTTCATGTAGCTTTAAGCAGTGACTGGCGAGAAAGACTTTCATTGAAAGGGGTTGCAAGCTTCCAAAAATTACGAGTCTCCAGAAATCTCAGCAAATATTTTTTCACCCAAACTGGATGATACTTTCAGGTAATGATTAGTACACTTATCCCACTTGGTTCTCCAAATTTCGTTCTTCTATGTTGAAGCGTTCGTTTCTAGGAACAATTTGAATTTTGTCGTTTCACTCTGTTTTCTCCTATATTGATAGATGTATTTGGAACTCTAAATCAAACACGGTTTGTGCTAGCTTCTTGAAACTTGACACAGTAAAGCAGTTTCACATTCTAACTCTATGTTTTGTTTCCTTTTCATGTAGCCCTAAGCAGTGACTGGCGAGAAACACTTTCATTGAAAGGGGTTGCAAGCTTCCAAAAATTACGAGTCTCCAGAAATCTCAGCAAATATTTTTTCACCCAAACTGGATGATAGTTTCAGGTAATGATCAGAACACTAAGCCCACTTGGTTCTCCAAATTTCGTTCTTCTATGTTGAATCGTTCATTTCCAGTAACAGTTTCCATTCTGGCATTTCACTCTGTTTTCTCCTATATTGATAGATGTATTTGGAACTCTAAATCAAACACAGTTTGTGCTAGCTTCTTGAAACTTGACACAGTAAAGCAGTTTCACATTCTAACTCTATGTTTTGTTTCCTTTTCTTGTAGCCCTAAGCAGTGACGGGCGAGAAACACTTTCATTGAAAGGGGTTGCAAGCTTCCAAAAATTACTAGTCTCCAGAAATCTCAGCAAATATATTTTCACCCAAACTGGATGATACTTTCAGGTAATGATCAGTACACTTGGCCCACTTGGTTCTCCATATTTCGTTCTTCTATGTTGAAGCGTTCGTTTACACTAACAGTTTCCACTCTGGCATTTCACTCTGTTTTCTCCTATATTGATAGATGTATTTGGAACTCTAAATCAAACACGGTTTGTGCTAGCTTCTTGAAACTTGACACAGTAAAGCAGTTTCACATTCTAACTCTATGTTTTGTTTCTTTTTCATGTAGCCCTAAGCAGTGACTGGCGAGAAACACTTTCATTGAAAGGGGTTGCAAGCTTCCAAAAATTACGAGTCTCCAGAAATCTCAGCAAATATTTTTTCACCCAAACTGCATGATACTTTCAGGTAATGATCAGTACACTAAGCCCACTTGGTTCCCCAAATTTCGTTCTTCTATGTTGAAGCGTTCGTTTCCAGTAACAGTTTGAATTTTGTCGTTTCACTCTTTTTTCTCCTATATTGATAGATGTATTTGGAACTCTAAATCAAACACGGTTTGTGCTAGCTTCTTGAAACTTGACACAGTAAAGCAGTTTCAGATTGTAACTCTATGTTTTGTTTCCTTTTCATGTAGCTTTAAGCAGTGACTGGCGAGAAACACTTTCATTGAAAGGGGTTGCAAGCTTCCAAAAATTACGAGTCTCCAGAAATCTCAGCAAATATTTTTTCACCCAAACTGGATGATACTTTCAGGTAATGATCAGTACACTAAGCCCACTTGGTTCTCCAAATTTCATTCTTCTATGTTGAAGCGTTCGTTTCCAGTAACAGTTTCCACTCTGGCATTTCACTCTGTTTTCTCCTATATTGATAGATGTATTTGGAACTCTAAATCAAACACGGTTTGTGCTAGCTTCTTGAAACTTGACACAGTAAAGCAGTTTCACATTCTAACTCTATGTTTTGTTTCCTTTTCATGTAGCTTTAAGCAGTGACTGGCGAGAAACACTTTCATTGAAAGGGGTTGCAAGCTTCCAAAAATTACGAGTCTCCACAAATCTCAGCAAATATTTTTTCACCCAAACTGGATGATACTTTCAGGTAATGATTAGTACACTAAGCCCACTTGGTTCTCCAAATTTCGTTCTTCTATGTTGAAGCGTTCGTTTCTAGTAACAATTTGAATTTTGTCGTTTCACTCTGTTTTCTCCTATATTGATAGATGTATTTGGAACTCTAAATCAAACACGGTTTGTGCTAGCTTCTTGAAACTTGACACAGTAAAGCAGTTTCACATTCTAACTCTATGTTTTGTTTCCTTTTCATGTAGCCCTAAGCAGTGACTGGCGAGAAACACTTTCATTGAAAGGGGTTGCAAGCTTCCAAAAATTACGAGTCTCCAGAAATCTCAGCAAATATATTTTCACCCAAACTGGATGATACTTTCAGGTAATGATCAGTACACTTGGCCCACTTGGTTCTCCATATTTCGTTCTTCTATGTTGAAGCGTTCGTTTACACTAACAGTTTCCACTCTGGCATTTCACTCTGTTTTCTCCTATATTGATAGATGTATTTGGAACTCTAAATCAAACACGGTTTGTGCTAGCTTCTTGAAACTTGACACAGTAAAGCAGTTTCACATTCTAACTCTATGTTTTGTTTCTTTTTCATGTAGCCCTAAGCAGTGACTGGCGAGAAACACTTTCATTGAAAGGGGTTGCAAGCTTCCAAAAATTACGAGTCTCCATAAATCTCAGCAAATATTTTTTCACCCAAACTGCATGATACTTTCAGGTAAGGATCAGTACACTAAGCCCACTTGGTTCCCCAAATTTCGTTCTTCAATGTTGAAGCGTTCGTTTCCAGTAACAGTTTGAATTTTTGCGTTTCACTCTGTTTTCTCCTATATTGATAGATGTATTTGGAACTCTAAATCAAACACAGTTTGTGCTAGCTTCTTGAAACTTGACACAGTAAAGCAGTTTCACATTCTAACTCTATGTTTTGTTTCCTTTTCTTGTAGCCCTAAGCAGTGACGGGCGAAAACACTTTCATTGAAAGGGGTTGCAAGCTTCCAAAAATTACTAGTCTCCAGAAATCTCAGCAAATATATTTTCACCCAAACTGGATGATACTTTCAGGTAATGATCAGTACACTTGGCCCACTTGGTTCTCCAGATTTCGTTCTTCTATGTTGAAGCGTTCGTTTACACTAACAGTTTCCACTCTGGCATTTCACTCTGTTTTCTCCTATATTGATAGATGTATTTGGAACTCTAAATCAAACACGGTTTGTGCTAGCTTTTTGAAACTTGACACAGTAAAGCAGTTTCACATTCTAACTCTATGTTTTGTTTCTTTTTCATGTAGCCCTAAGCAGTGACTGGCGAGAAACACTTTCATTGAAAGGGGTTGCAAGCTTTCAAAAATTACGAGTCTCCAGAAATCTCAGCAAATATTTTTTCACCCAAACTGCATGATACTTTCAGGTAATGATCAGTACACTAAGCCCACTTGGTTCCCCAAATTTCGTTCTTCTATGTTGAAGCGTTCGTTTCCAGTAACAGTTTGAATTTTTGCGTTTCACTCTGTTTTCTCCTATATTGATAGATGTATTTGGAACTCTAAATCAAACACGGTTTGTGCTAGCTTCTTGAAACTTGACACAGTAAAGCAGTTTCACATTCTAACTCTATGTTTTGTTTCCTTTTCATGTAGCCCTAAGCAGTGACTGGCGAGAAACACTTTCATTGAAAGGGGTTGCAAGCTTCCAAAAATTACGAGTCTCCAGAAATCTCAGCAAATATATTTTCACCCAAACTGGATGATACTTTCAGGTAATGATCAGTACACTTGGCCCACTTGGTTCTCCATATTTCGTTCTTCTATGTTGAAGCGTTCGTTTCCAGTAACAGTTTGAATTTTGGCGTTTCACTCTGTTTTCTCCTATATTGATAGATGTATTTGGAACTCTAAATCAAACACGGTTTGTGCTAGCTTCTTGAAACTTGACACAGTAAAGCAGTTTCACATTCTAACTCTATGTTTTGTTTCCTTTTCATGTAGCCCTAAGCAGTGACGGGCGAAAACACTTTCATTGAAAGGGGTTGCAAGCTTCCAAAAATTACTAGTCTCCAGAAATCTCAGCAAATATATTTTCACCCAAACTGGATGATACTTTCAGGTAATGATCAGTACACTTGGCCCACTTGGTTCTCCAGATTTCGTTCTTCTATGTTGAAGCGTTCGTTTACACTAACAGTTTCCACTCTGGCATTTCACTCTGTTTTCTCCTATATTGATAGATGTATTTGGAACTCTAAATCAAACACGGTTTGTGCTAGCTTTTTGAAACTTGACACAGTAAAGCAGTTTCACATTCTAACTCTATGTTTTGTTTCTTTTTCATGTAGCCCTAAGCAGTGACTGGCGAGAAACACTTTCATTGAAAGGGGTTGCAAGCTTTCAAAAATTACGAGTCTCCAGAAATCTCAGCAAATATTTTTTCACCCAAACTGCATGATACTTTCAGGTAATGATCAGTACACTAAGCCCACTTGGTTCCCCAAATTTCGTTCTTCTATGTTGAAGCGTTCGTTTCCAGTAACAGTTTGAATTTTTGCGTTTCACTCTGTTTTCTCCTATATTGATAGATGTATTTGGAACTCTAAATCAAACACGGTTTGTGCTAGCTTCTTGAAACTTGACACAGTAAAGCAGTTTCACATTCTAACTCTATGTTTTGTTTCCTTTTCATGTAGCCCTAAGCAGTGACTGGCGAGAAACACTTTCATTGAAAGGGGTTGCAAGCTTCCAAAAATTACGAGTCTTCAGAAATCTCAGCAAATATTTTTTCACCCAAACTAGATGATACTTTCAGGTAATGATCAGTACACTAAGCCCTCTTGGTTCCCCAAATTTCCTTCTTCTATGTTGAAGCGTTCGTTTCCACTAACAGTTTCCACTCTGGCATTTCACTCTGTTTTCTCCTATATTGATAGATGTATTTGGAACTCTAAATCAAACACGGTTTGTGCTAGCTTCTTGAAACTTGACACAGTAAAGCAGTTTCACATTGTAACTCTATGTTTTGTTTCCTTTTCATGTAGCTTTAAGCAGTGACTGGCGAGAAACACTTTCATTGAAAGGGGTTGCAAGCTTTCAAAAATTACGAGTCTCCAGAAATCGCAGCAAATATTTTTTCACCCAAACTGCATGATACTTTCAGGTAATGATCAGTACACTAAGCCCACTTGGTTCCCCAAATTTCGTTCTTCTATGTTGAAGCGTTCGTTTCCAGTAACAGTTTGAATTTTGGCGTTTCACTCTGTTTTCTCCTATATTGATAGATGTATTTGGAACTCTAAATCAAACACGGTTTGTGCTAGCTTCTTGAAACTTGACACAGTAAAGCAGTTTCACATTCTAACTCTATGTTTTGTTTCCTTTTCATGTAGCCCTAAGCAGTGACGGGCGAAAACACTTTCATTGAAAGGGGTTGCAAGCTTCCAAAAATTACTAGTCTCCAGAAATCTCAGCAAATATATTTTCACCCAAACTGGATGATACTTTCAGGTAATGATCAGTACACTTGGCCCACTTGGTTCTCCAGATTTCGTTCTTCTATGTTGAAGCGTTCGTTTACACTAACAGTTTCCACTCTGGCATTTCACTCTGTTTTCTCCTATATTGATAGATGTATTTGGAACTCTAAATCAAACACGGTTTGTGCTAGCTTTTTGAAACTTGACACAGTAAAGCAGTTTCACATTCTAACTCTATGTTTTGTTTCTTTTTCATGTAGCCCTAAGCAGTGACTGGCGAGAAACACTTTCATTGAAAGGGGTTGCAAGCTTTCAAAAATTACGAGTCTCCAGAAATCTCAGCAAATATTTTTTCACCCAAACTGCATGATACTTTCAGGTAATGATCAGTACACTAAGCCCACTTGGTTCCCCAAATTTCGTTCTTCTATGTTGAAGCGTTCGTTTCCAGTAACAGTTTGAATTTTTGCGTTTCACTCTGTTTTCTCCTATATTGATAGATGTATTTGGAACTCTAAATCAAACACGGTTTGTGCTAGCTTCTTGAAACTTGACACAGTAAAGCAGTTTCACATTCTAACTCTATGTTTTGTTTCCTTTTCATGTAGCCCTAAGCAGTGACTGGCGAGAAACACTTTCATTGAAAGGGGTTGCAAGCTTCCAAAAATTACGAGTCTTCAGAAATCTCAGCAAATATTTTTTCACCGAAACTATATGATACTTTCAGGTAATGATCAGTACACTAAGCCCTCTTGGTTCCCCAAATTTCCTTCTTCTATGTTGAAGCGTTCGTTTCCACTAACAGTTTCCACTCTGGCATTTCACTCTGTTTTCTCCTATATTGATAGATGTATTTGGAACTCTAAATCAAACACGGTTTGTGCTAGCTTCTTGAAACTTGACACAGTAAAGCAGTTTCACATTGTAACTCTATGTTTTGTTTCCTTTTCATGTAGCTTTAAGCAGTGACTGGCGAGAAACACTTTCATTGAAAGGGGTTGCAAGCTTCCAAAAATTACGAGTCTCCAGAAATCTCAGCAAATATTTTTTCACCCAAACTGGATGATACTTTCAGGTAATGATCAGTACACTAAGCCCACTTGGTTCCCCAAATTTCATTCTTCTATGTTGAAGCGTTCGTTTCCAGTAACAGTTTCCATTCTGGCATTTCACTCTGTTTTCTCCTATATTGATAGATGTATTTGGAACTCTAAATCAAACACGGTTTGTGCTAGCTTCTTGAAACTTGACACAGTAAAGCAGTTTCACATTCTAACTCTATGTTTTGTTTCCTTTTCATGTAGCTTTAAGCAGTGACTGGCGAGAAACACTTTCATTGAAAGGGGTTGCAAGCTTCCAAAAATTACGAGTCTCCACAAATCTCAGCAAATATTTTTTCACCCAAACTGGATGATACTTTCAGGTAATGATTAGTACACTAAGCCCACTTGGTTCTCCAAATTTCGTTCTTCTATGTTGAAGCGTTCGTTTCTAGTAACAATTTGAATTTTGTCGTTTCACTCTGTTTTCTCCTATATTGATAGATGTATTTGGAACTCTAAATCAAACACGGTTTGTGCTAGCTTCTTGAAACTTGACACAGTAAAGCAGTTTCACATTCTAACTCTATGTTTTGTTTCCTTTTCATGTAGCTTTAAGCAGTGACTGGCGAGAAACACTTTCATTGAAAGGGGTTGCAAGCTTCCAAAAATTACGAGTCTCCAGAAATCTCAGCAAATATTTTTTCACCCAAACTGGATGATACTTTCAGGTAATGATTAGTACACTAAGCCCACTTGGTTCTCCAAATTTCGTTCTTCTATGTTGAAGCGTTCGTTTCTAGTAACAATTTGAATTTTGTCGTTTCACTCTGTTTTCTCCTATATTGATAGATGTATTTGGAACTCTAAATCAAACACGGTTTGTGCTAGCTTCTTGAAACTTGACACAGTAAAGCAGTTTCACATTCTAACTCTATGTTTTGTTTCCTTTTCATGTAGCCCTAAGCAGTGACTGGCGAGAAACACTTTCATTGAAAGGGGTTGCAAGCTTCCAAAAATTACGAGTCTCCAGAAATCTCAGCAAATATTTTTTCACCCAAACTGGATGATACTTTCAGGTAATGATCAGAACACTAAGCCCACTTGGTTCTCCAAATTTCGTTCTTCTATGTTGAAGCGTTCGTTTCCAGTAACAGTTTCCATTCTGGCATTTCACTCTGTTTTCTCCTATATTGATAGATGTATTTGGAACTCTAAATCAAACACAGTTTGTGCTAGCTTCTTGAAACTTGACACAGTAAAGCAGTTTCACATTCTAACTCTATGTTTTGTTTCCTTTTCTTGTAGCCCTAAGCAGTGACGGGCGAGAAACACTTTCATTGAAAGGGGTTGCAAGCTTCCAAAAATTACTAGTCTCCAGAAATCTCAGCAAATATATTTTCACCCAAACTGGATGATACTTTCAGGTAATGATCAGTACACTTGGCCCACTTGGTTCTCCATATTTCGTTCTTCTATGTTGAAGCGTTCGTTTACACTAACAGTTTCCACTCTGGCATTTCACTCTGTTTTCTCCTATATTGATAGATGTATTTGGAACTCTAAATCAAACACGGTTTGTGCTAGCTTCTTGAAACTTGACACAGTAAAGCAGTTTCACATTCTAACTCTATGTTTTGTTTCTTTTTCATGTAGCCCTAAGCAGTGACTGGCGAGAAACACTTTCATTGAAAGGGGTTGCAAGCTTCCAAAAATTACGAGTCTCCAGAAATCTCAGCAAATATTTTTTCACCCAAACTGCATGATACTTTCAGGTAATGATCAGTACACTAAGCCCACTTGGTTCCCCAAATTTCGTTCTTCTATGTTGAAGCGTTCGTTTCCAGTAACAGTTTGAATTTTTGCGTTTCACTCTGTTTTCTCCTATATTGATAGATGTATTTGGAACTCTAAATCAAACACAGTTTGTGCTAGCTTCTTGAAACTTGACACAGTAAAGCAGTTTCACATTCTAACTCTATGTTTTGTTTCTTTTTCTTGTAGCCCTAAGCAGTGACGGGTGAGAAACACTTTCATTGAAAGGGGTTGCAAGCTTCCAAAAATTACTAGTCTCCAGAAATCTCAGCAAATATATTTTCACCCAAACTGGATGATACTTTCAGGTAATGATCAGTACACTTGGCCCACTTGGTTCTCCATATTTCGTTCTTCTATGTTGAAGCGTTCGTTTACACTAACAGTTTCCACTCTGGCATTTCACTCTGTTTTCTCCTATATTGATAGATGTATTTGGAACTCTAAATCAAACACGGTTTGTGCTAGCTTCTTGAAACTTGACACAGTAAAGCAGTTTCACATTCTAACTCTATGTTTTGTTTTCTTTTCATGTAGCCCTAAGCAGTGACTGGCGAGAAACACTTTCATTGAAAGGGGTTGCAAGCTTCCAAAAATTACGAGTCTCCAGAAATCTCAGCAAATATTTTTTCACCCAAACTGCATGATACTTTCAGGTAATGATCAGTACACTAAGCCCACTTGGTTCCCCAAATTTCGTTCTTCTATGTTGAAGCGTTCGTTTCCAGTAACAGTTTGAATTTTTGCGTTTCACTCTGTTTTCTCCTATATTGATAGATGTATTTGGAACTCTAAATCAAACACGGTTTGTGCTAGCTTCTTGAAACTTGACACAGTAAAGCAGTTTCACATTCTAACTCTATGTTTTGTTTCCTTTTCATGTAGCCCTAAGCAGTGACTGGCGAGAAACACTTTCATTGAAAGGGGTTGCAAGCTTCCAAAAATCACGAGTCTCCAGAAATCTCAGCAAATATTTTTTCACCCAAACTGGATGATACTTTCAGGTAATGATCAGTACACTTGGCCCACTTGGTTCTCCATATTTCGTTCTTCTATGTTGAAGCGTTCGTTTACAGTAACAGTTTCCACTCTGGCATTACACTCTGTTTTCTCCTATATTGGTAGATGTATTTGGAACTCTAAATCAAACACGGTTTGTGCTAGCTTCTTGAAACTTGACACAGTAATGCAGTTTCACATTCTAACAATATGTTTTGTTTCTTTTTCATGTAGCCCTAAGCAGTGACTGGTGAGAAACACTTTCATTGAAAGGGGTTGCAAGCTTCCAAAAATTACGAGTCTCCAGAAATCTCAGCAAATATTTTTTCACCCAAACTGGATGATAGTTTCAGGTAATGATGAGAACACTAAGCCCACTTGGTTCCCCAAATTTCGTTCTTCTATGTTGAAGCGTTCGTTTCCAGTAACAGTTTGAATTTTGTCGTTTCACTCTGTTTTCTCCTATATTGATAGATGTATTTGGAACACTAAATCAAACACGGTTTGTGCTAGCTTCTTGAAACTTGACACAGTAAAGCAGTTTCACATTCTAACTCTATGTTTTGTTTCCTTTTCATGTAGCTTTAAGCAGTGACTGGCGAGAAACACCTACATTGAAAAGGGTTGCAAGCTTCCAAAAATTACGAGTCTCAAGAAATCTCAGCAAATATTTTTTCACCCAAAATGGATGATACTTTCAGGTAATGATCAGTACACTAAGCCCACTCGGTTCTCCAAATTTCATTCTTCTATGTTGAAGCGTTCGTTTCCAGTAACAGTTTCCATTCTGGCATTTCCCTCTGTTTTCTCCTATATTGATAGATGTATTTGGAACTCTAAATCAAACACGGTTTGTGCTAGCTTCTTGAAACTTGACACAGTAAAGCAGTTTCACATTCTAACTCTATGTTTTGTTTCCTTTTCATGTAGCTTCAAGCAGTGACTGGCGAGAAACACCTTCATTGAAATGGGTTGCAAGCTTCCAAAAATTACGAGTCTCCAGAAATCTCAGCAAATATTTTTTCACCCAAACTGGATGATACTTTCAGGTAATGATCAGTACACTTGGCCCACTTGGTTCTCATATTTCGTTCTTCTATGTTGAAGCGTTCGTTTCCAGTAACAGTTTCCACTCTGGCATTACACTCTGTTTTCTCCTATATTGATAGATGTATTTGGAACTCTAAATCAAACACGGTTTGTGCTAGCTTCTTGAAACTTGACACAGTAAAGCAGTTTCACATTCTAACTCTATGTTTTGTTTCCCATTCATGTAGCCCTAAGCAGTGACTGGCGAGAAACACTTTCATTGAAAGGGGTTGCAAGCTTCCAAAAATTACGAGTCTCCAGAAATCTCAGCAAATATTTTTTCACCCAAACTGGATGATACTTTCAGGTAATGATCAGTACACTAAGCCCACTTGGTTCCCCAAATTTCGTTCTTCTATGTTTAAGCGTTCGTTTCCAGTAACAGTTTGAATTTTGTCGTTTCACTCTGTTTTCTCCTATATTGATAGATGTATTTGGAACACTAAATCAAACACGGTTTGTGCTAACTTCTTGAAACTTGACACAGTAAAGCAGTTTCACATTCTAACTCTATGTTTTGTTTCCTTTTCATGTAGCTTTAAGCAGTGACTGGCGAGAAACACCTACATTGAAAAGGGTTGCAAGCTTACAAAAATTACGAGTCTCAAGAAATCTCAGCAAATATTTTTTCACCCAAACTGGATGATACTTTCAGGTAATGATCAGTACACTAAGCCCACACGGTTCTCCAAATTTCATTCTTCTATGTTGAAGCGTTCGTTTCCAGTAACAGTTTCCATTCTGGCATTTCCCTCTGTTTTCTCCTATATTGATAGATGTATTTGGAACTCTAAATCAAACACGGTTTGTGCTAGCTTCTTGAAACTTGACACAGTAAAGCAGTTTCACATTCTAACTCTATGTTTTGTTTCCTTTTCATGTAGCTTTAAGCAGTGACTGGCGAGAAACACCTTCATTGAAAGGGGTTGCAAGCTTCCAAAAATCACGAGTCTCCAGAAATCTCAGCAAATATTTTTTCACCCAAACTGGATGATACTTTCAGGTAATGATCAGTACACTAAGCCCACTTGGTTCTCCAAATTTCGTTCTTCTATGTTGAAGCGTTCGTTTCCAGTAACAGTTTGAATTTTGTCGTTTCACTCTTTTTTCTCCTATATTGATAGATGTATTTGGAACTCTAAATCAAACACGGTTTGTGCTAGCTTCTTGAAACTTGACACAGTAAAGCAGTTTCAGATTGTAACTCTATGTTTTGTTTCCTTTTCATGTAGCTTTAAGCAGTGACTGGCGAGAAACACTTTCATTGAAAGGGGTTGCAAGCTTCCAAAAATTACGAGTCTCCAGAAATCTCAGCAAATATTTTTTCACCCAAACTGGATGATACTTTCAGGTAATGATTAGTACACTAAGCCCACTTGGTTCTCCAAATTTCGTTCTTCTATGTTGAAGCGTTCGTTTCTAGTAACAATTTGAATTTTGTCGTTTCACTCTGTTTTCTCCTATATTGATAGATGTATTTGGAACTCTAAATCAAACACGGTTTGTGCTAGCTTCTTGAAACTTGACACAGTAAAGCAGTTTCACATTCTAACTCTATGTTTTGTTTCCTTTTCATGTAGCCCTAAGCAGTGACTGGCGAGAAACACTTTCATTGAAAGGGGTTGCAAGCTTCCAAAAATTACGAGTCTCCAGAAATCTCAGCAAATATTTTTTCACCCAAGCTGCATGATACTTTCAGGTAATGATCAGTACACTAAGCCCACTTGGTTCTCCAAATTTCGTTCTTCTATGTTGAAGCGTTCGTTTCCAGTAACAGTTTCCATTCTGGCATTTCACTCTGTTTTCTCCTATATTGATAGATGTATTTGGAACTCTAAATCAAACACAGTTTGTGCTAGCTTCTTGAAACTTGACACAGTAAAGCAGTTTCACATTCTAACTCTATGTTTTGTTTCCTTTTCTTGTAGCCCTAAGCAGTGACGGGCGAGAAACACTTTCATTGAAAGGGGTTGCAAGCTTCCAAAAATTACTAGTCTCCAGAAATCTCAGCAAATATTTTTTCACCCAAACTGGATGATACTTTCAGGTAATGATCAGTACACTTGGCCCACTTGGTTCTCCATATTTCGTTCTTCTATGTTGAAGCGTTCGTTTACACTAACAGTTTCCACTCTGGCATTTCACTCTGTTTTCTCCTATATTGATAGATGTATTTGGAACTCTAAATCAAACACGGTTTGTGCTAGCTTCTTGAAACTTGACACAGTAAAGCAGTTTCACATTCTAACTCTATGTTTTGTTTCTTTTTCATGTAGCCCTAAGCAGTGACTGGCGAGAAACACTTTCATTGAAAGGGGTTGCAAGCTTCCAAAAATTACGAGTCTCCAGAAATCTCAGCAAATATTTTTTCACCCAAACTGCATGATACTTTCAGGTAATGATCAGTACACTAAGCCCACTTGGTTCCCCAAATTTCGTTCTTCTATGTTGAAGCGTTCGTTTCCAGTAACAGTTTGAATTTTTGCGTTTCACTCTGTTTTCTCCTATATTGATAGATGTATTTGGAACTCTAAATCAAACACGGTTTGTGCTAGCTTCTTGAAACTTGACACAGTAAAGCAGTTTCACATTCTAACTCTACGTTTTGTTTCCTTTTCATGTAGATTTAAGCAGTGACTGGCGAGAAAGACTTTCATTGAAAGGGGTTGCAAGCTTCCAAAAATTACGAGTCTCCAGAAATCTCAGCAAATATTTTTTCACCCAAACTGGATGATACTTTCAGGTAATGATTAGTACACTTATCCCACTTGGTTCTCCAAATTTCGTTCTTCTATGTTGAAGCGTTCGTTTCTAGGAACAATTTGAATTTTGTCGTTTCACTCTGTTTTCTCCTATATTGATAGATGTATTTGGAACTCTAAATCAAACATGGTTTGTGCTAGCTTCTTGAAACTTGACACAGTAAAGCAGTTTCACATTCTAACTCTATGTTTTGTTTCCTTTTCATGTAGCCCTAAGCAGTGACTGGCGAGAAACACTTTCATTGAAAGGGGTTGCAAGCTTTCAAAAATTACGAGTCTCCAGAAATCGCAGCAAATATTTTTTCACCCAAACTGCATGATACTTTCAGGTAATGATCAGTACACTAAGCCCACTTGGTTCCCCAAATTTCGTTCTTCTATGTTGAAGCGTTCGTTTCCAGTAACAGTTTGAATTTTTGCGTTTCACTCTGTTTTCTCCTATATTGATAGATGTATTTGGAACTCTAAATCAAACACGGTTTGTGCTAGCTTCTTGAAACTTGACACAGTAAAGCAGTTTCACATTCTAACTCTATGTTTTGTTTCCTTTTCATGTAGCCCTAAGCAGTGACGGGCGAAAACACTTTCATTGAAAGGGGTTGCAAGCTTCCAAAAATTACTAGTCTCCAGAAATCTCAGCAAATATATTTTCACCCAAACTGGATGATACTTTCAGGTAATGATCAGTACACTTGGCCCACTTGGTTCTCCATATTTCGTTCTTCTATGTTGAAGCGTTCGTTTACACTAACAGTTTCCACTCTGGCATTTCACTCTGTTTTCTCCTATATTGATAGATGTATTTGGAACTCTAAATCAAACACGGTTTGTGCTAGCTTTTTGAAACTTGACACAGTAAAGCAGTTTCACATTCTAACTCTATGTTTTGTTTCTTTTTCATGTAGCCCTAAGCAGTGACTGGCGAGAAACACTTTCATTGAAAGGGGTTGCAAGCTTTCAAAAATTACGAGTCTCCAGAAATCTCAGCAAATATTTTTTCACCCAAACTGCATGATACTTTCAGGTAATGATCAGTACACTAAGCCCACTTGGTTCCCCAAATTTCGTTCTTCTATGTTGAAGCGTTCGTTTCCAGTAACAGTTTGAATTTTTGCGTTTCACTCTGTTTTCTCCTATATTGATAGATGTATTTGGAACTCTAAATCAAACACGGTTTGTGCTAGCTTCTTGAAACTTGACACAGTAAAGCAGTTTCACATTCTAACTCTATGTTTTGTTTCCTTTTCATGTAGCCCTAAGCAGTGACTGGCGAGAAACACTTTCATTGAAAGGGGTTGCAAGCTTCCAAAAATTACGAGTCTTCAGAAATCTCAGCAAATATTTTTTCACCGAAACTAGATGATACTTTCAGGTAATGATCAGTACACTAAGCCCTCTTGGTTCCCCAAATTTCGTTCTTCTATGTTGAAGCGTTCGTTTCCACTAACAGTTTCCACTCTGGCATTTCACTCTGTTTTCTCCTATATTGATAGATGTATTTGGAACTCTAAATCAAACACGGTTTGTGCTAGCTTCTTGAAACTTGACACAGTAAAGCAGTTTCACATTGTAACTCTATGTTTTGTTTCCTTTTCATGTAGCTTTAAGCAGTGACTGGCGAGAAACACTTTCATTGAAAGGGGTTGCAAGCTTCCAAAAATTACGAGTCTCCAGAAATCTCAGCAAATATTTTTTCACCCAAACTGGATGATACTTTCAGGTAATGATCAGTACACTAAGCCCACTTGGTTCTCCAAATTTCATTCTTCTATGTTGAAGCGTTCGTTTCCAGTAACAGTTTCCATTCTGGCATTTCACTCTGTTTTCTCCTATATTGATAGATGTATTTGGAACTCTAAATCAAACACGGTTTGTGCTAGCTTCTTGAAACTTGACACAGTAAAGCAGTTTCACATTCTAACTCTATGTTTTGTTTCCTTTTCATGTAGCTTTAAGCAGTGACTGGCGAGAAACACTTTCATTGAAAGGGGTTGCAAGCTTCCAAAAATTACGAGTCTCCACAAATCTCAGCAAATATTTTTTCACCCAAACTGGATGATACTTTCAGGTAATGATTAGTACACTAAGCCCACTTGGTTCTCCAAATTTCGTTCTTCTATGTTGAAGCGTTCGTTTCTAGTAACAATTTGAATTTTGTCGTTTCACTCTGTTTTCTCCTATATTGATAGATGTATTTGGAACTCTAAATCAAACACGGTTTGTGCTAGCTTCTTGAAACTTGACACAGTAAAGCAGTTTCACATTCTAACTCTATGTTTTGTTTCCTTTTCATGTAGCCCTAAGCAGTGACTGGCGAGAAACACTTTCATTGAAAGGGGTTGCAAGCTTCCAAAAATTACGAGTCTCCAGAAATCTCAGCAAATATTTTTTCACCCAAGCTGCATGATACTTTCAGGTAATGATCAGTACACTAAGCCCACTTGGTTCTCCAAATTTCGTTCTTCTATGTTGAAGCGTTCGTTTCCAGTAACAGTTTCCATTCTGGCATTTCACTCTGTTTTCTCCTATATTGATAGATGTATTTGGAACTCTAAATCAAACACAGTTTGTGCTAGCTTCTTGAAACTTGACACAGTAAAGCAGTTTCACATTCTAACTCTATGTTTTGTTTCCTTTTCTTGTAGCCCTAAGCAGTGACGGGCGAGAAACACTTTCATTGAAAGGGGTTGCAAGCTTCCAAAAATTACTAGTCTCCAGAAATCTCAGCAAATATTTTTTCACCCAAACTGGATGATACTTTCAGGTAATGATCAGTACACTTGGCCCACTTGGTTCTCCATATTTCGTTCTTCTATGTTGAAGCGTTCGTTTACACTAACAGTTTCCACTCTGGCATTTCACTCTGTTTTCTCCTATATTGATAGATGTATTTGGAACTCTAAATCAAACACGGTTTGTGCTAGCTTCTTGAAACTTGACACAGTAAAGCAGTTTCACATTCTAACTCTATGTTTTGTTTCTTTTTCATGTAGCCCTAAGCAGTGACTGGCGAGAAACACTTTCATTGAAAGGGGTTGCAAGCTTCCAAAAATTACGAGTCTCCAGAAATCTCAGCAAATATTTTTTCACCCAAACTGCATGATACTTTCAGGTAATGATCAGTACACTAAGCCCACTTGGTTCCCCAAATTTCGTTCTTCTATGTTGAAGCGTTCGTTTCCAGTAACAGTTTGAATTTTTGCGTTTCACTCTGTTTTCTCCTATATTGATAGATGTATTTGGAACTCTAAATCAAACACGGTTTGTGCTAGCTTCTTGAAACTTGACACAGTAAAGCAGTTTCACATTCTAACTCTATGTTTTGTTTCCTTTTCATGTAGCCCTAAGCAGTGACGGGCGAGAAACACTTTCATTGAAAGGGGTTGCAAGCTTCCAAAAATTACGAGTCTTCAGAAATCTCAGCAAATATTTTTTCACCCAAACTAGATGATACTTTCAGGTAATGATCAGTACACTAAGCCCACTTGGTTCCCCAAATTTCGTTCTTCTATGTTGAAGCGTTCGTTTACACTAACAGTTTCCACTCTGGCATTTCACTCTGTTTTCTCCTATATTGATAGATGTATTTGGAACTCTAAATCAAACACGGTTTGTGCTAGCTTCTTGAAACTTGACACAGTAAAGCAGTTTCACATTCTAACTCTACGTTTTGTTTCCTTTTCATGTAGATTTAAGCAGTGACTGGCGAGAAAGACTTTCATTGAAAGGGGTTGCAAGCTTCCAAAAATTACGAGTCTCCAGAAATCTCAGCAAATATTTTTTCACCCAAACTGGATGATACTTTCAGGTAATGATTAGTACACTTATCCCACTTGGTTCTCCAAATTTCGTTCTTCTATGTTGAAGCGTTCGTTTCTAGGAACAATTTGAATTTTGTCGTTTCACTCTGTTTTCTCCTATATTGATAGATGTATTTGGAACTCTAAATCAAACATGGTTTGTGCTAGCTTCTTGAAACTTGACACAGTAAAGCAGTTTCACATTCTAACTCTATGTTTTGTTTCCTTTTCATGTAGCCCTAAGCAGTGACTGGCGAGAAACACTTTCATTGAAAGGGGTTGCAAGCTTTCAAAAATTACGAGTCTCCAGAAATCGCAGCAAATATTTTTTCACCCAAACTGCATGATACTTTCAGGTAATGATCAGTACACTAAGCCCACTTGGTTCCCCAAATTTCGTTCTTCTATGTTGAAGCGTTCGTTTCCAGTAACAGTTTGAATTTTTGCGTTTCACTCTGTTTTCTCCTATATTGATAGATGTATTTGGAACTCTAAATCAAACACGGTTTGTGCTAGCTTCTTGAAACTTGACACAGTAAAGCAGTTTCACATTCTAACTCTATGTTTTGTTTCCTTTTCATGTAGCCCTAAGCAGTGACGGGCGAAAACACTTTCATTGAAAGGGGTTGCAAGCTTCCAAAAATTACTAGTCTCCAGAAATCTCAGCAAATATATTTTCACCCAAACTGGATGATACTTTCAGGTAATGATCAGTACACTTGGCCCACTTGGTTCTCCATATTTCGTTCTTCTATGTTGAAGCGTTCGTTTACACTAACAGTTTCCACTCTGGCATTTCACTCTGTTTTCTCCTATATTGATAGATGTATTTGGAACTCTAAATCAAACACGGTTTGTGCTAGCTTTTTGAAACTTGACACAGTAAAGCAGTTTCACATTCTAACTCTATGTTTTGTTTCTTTTTCATGTAGCCCTAAGCAGTGACTGGCGAGAAACACTTTCATTGAAAGGGGTTGCAAGCTTTCAAAAATTACGAGTCTCCAGAAATCTCAGCAAATATTTTTTCACCCAAACTGCATGATACTTTCAGGTAATGATCAGTACACTAAGCCCACTTGGTTCCCCAAATTTCGTTCTTCTATGTTGAAGCGTTCGTTTCCAGTAACAGTTTGAATTTTTGCGTTTCACTCTGTTTTCTCCTATATTGATAGATGTATTTGGAACTCTAAATCAAACACGGTTTGTGCTAGCTTCTTGAAACTTGACACAGTAAAGCAGTTTCACATTCTAACTCTATGTTTTGTTTCCTTTTCATGTAGCCCTAAGCAGTGACTGGCGAGAAACACTTTCATTGAAAGGGGTTGCAAGCTTCCAAAAATTACGAGTCTTCAGAAATCTCAGCAAATATTTTTTCACCGAAACTAGATGATACTTTCAGGTAATGATCAGTACACTAAGCCCTCTTGGTTCCCCAAATTTCGTTCTTCTATGTTGAAGCGTTCGTTTCCACTAACAGTTTCCACTCTGGCATTTCACTCTGTTTTCTCCTATATTGATAGATGTATTTGGAACTCTAAATCAAACACGGTTTGTGCTAGCTTCTTGAAACTTGACACAGTAAAGCAGTTTCACATTGTAACTCTATGTTTTGTTTCCTTTTCATGTAGCTTTAAGCAGTGACTGGCGAGAAACACTTTCATTGAAAGGGGTTGCAAGCTTCCAAAAATTACGAGTCTCCAGAAATCTCAGCAAATATTTTTTCACCCAAACTGGATGATACTTTCAGGTAATGATCAGTACACTAAGCCCACTTGGTTCTCCAAATTTCATTCTTCTATGTTGAAGCGTTCGTTTCCAGTAACAGTTTCCATTCTGGCATTTCACTCTGTTTTCTCCTATATTGATAGATGTATTTGGAACTCTAAATCAAACACGGTTTGTGCTAGCTTCTTGAAACTTGACACAGTAAAGCAGTTTCACATTCTAACTCTATGTTTTGTTTCCTTTTCATGTAGCTTTAAGCAGTGACTGGCGAGAAACACTTTCATTGAAAGGGGTTGCAAGCTTCCAAAAATTACGAGTCTCCACAAATCTCAGCAAATATTTTTTCACCCAAACTGGATGATACTTTCAGGTAATGATTAGTACACTAAGCCCACTTGGTTCTCCAAATTTCGTTCTTCTATGTTGAAGCGTTCGTTTCTAGTAACAATTTGAATTTTGTCGTTTCACTCTGTTTTCTCCTATATTGATAGATGTATTTGGAACTCTAAATCAAACACGGTTTGTGCTAGCTTCTTGAAACTTGACACAGTAAAGCAGTTTCACATTCTAACTCTATGTTTTGTTTCCTTTTCATGTAGCTTTAAGCAGTGACTGGCGAGAAACACTTTCATTGAAAGGGGTTGCAAGCTTCCAAAAATTACGAGTCTCCAGAAATCTCAGCAAATATTTTTTCACCCAAACTGGATGATACTTTCAGGTAATGATTAGTACACTAAGCCCACTTGGTTCTCCAAATTTCGTTCTTCTATGTTGAAGCGTTCGTTTCTAGTAACAATTTGAATTTTGTCGTTTCACTCTGTTTTCTCCTATATTGATAGATGTATTTGGAACTCTAAATCAAACACGGTTTGTGCTAGCTTCTTGAAACTTGACACAGTAAAGCAGTTTCACATTCTAACTCTATGTTTTGTTTCCTTTTCATGTAGCCCTAAGCAGTGACTGGCGAGAAACACTTTCATTGAAAGGGGTTGCAAGCTTCCAAAAATTACGAGTCTCCAGAAATCTCAGCAAATATTTTTTCACCCAAACTGGATGATAGTTTCAGGTAATGATCAGAACACTAAGCCCACTTGGTTCTCCAAATTTCGTTCTTCTATGTTGAAGCGTTCGTTTCCAGTAACAGTTTCCATTCTGGCATTTCACTCTGTTTTCTCCTATATTGATAGATGTATTTGGAACTCTAAATCAAACACAGTTTGTGCTAGCTTCTTGAAACTTGACACAGTAAAGCAGTTTCACATTCTAACTCTATGTTTTGTTTCCTTTTCTTGTAGCCCTAAGCAGTGACGGGCGAGAAACACTTTCATTGAAAGGGGTTGCAAGCTTCCAAAAATTACTAGTCTCCAGAAATCTCAGCAAATATATTTTCACCCAAACTGGATGATACTTTCAGGTAATGATCAGTACACTTGGCCCACTTGGTTCTCCATATTTCGTTCTTCTATGTTGAAGCGTTCGTTTACACTAACAGTTTCCACTCTGGCATTTCACTCTGTTTTCTCCTATATTGATAGATGTATTTGGAACTCTAAATCAAACACGGTTTGTGCTAGCTTCTTGAAACTTGACACAGTAAAGCAGTTTCACATTCTAACTCTATGTTTTGTTTCTTTTTCATGTAGCCCTAAGCAGTGACTGGCGAGAAACACTTTCATTGAAAGGGGTTGCAAGCTTCCAAAAATTACGAGTCTCCAGAAATCTCAGCAAATATTTTTTCACCCAAACTGCATGATACTTTCAGGTAATGATCAGTACACTAAGCCCACTTGGTTCCCCAAATTTCGTTCTTCTATGTTGAAGCGTTCGTTTCCAGTAACAGTTTGAATTTTTGCGTTTCACTCTGTTTCTCCTATATTGATAGATGTATTTGGAACTCTAAATCAAACACAGTTTGTGCTAGCTTCTTGAAACTTGACACAGTAAAGCAGTTTCACATTCTAACTCTATGTTTTGTTTCTTTTTCTTGTAGCCCTAAGCAGTGACGGGCGAGAAACACTTTCATTGAAAGGGGTTGCAAGCTTCCAAAAATTACTAGTCTCCAGAAATCTCAGCAAATATATTTTCACCCAAACTGGATGATACTTTCAGGTAATGATCAGTACACTTGGCCCACTTGGTTCTCCATATTTCGTTCTTCTATGTTGAAGCGTTCGTTTACACTAACAGTTTCCACTCTGGCATTTCACTCTGTTTTCTCCTATATTGATAGATGTATTTGGAACTCTAAATCAAACACGGTTTGTGCTAGCTTCTTGAAACTTGACACAGTAAAGCAGTTTCACATTCTAACTCTATGTTTTGTTTTCTTTTCATGTAGCCCTAAGCAGTGACTGGCGAGAAACACTTTCATTGAAAGGGGTTGCAAGCTTCCAAAAATTACGAGTCTCCAGAAATCTCAGCAAATATTTTTTCACCCAAACTGCATGATACTTTCAGGTAATGATCAGTACACTAAGCCCACTTGGTTCCCCAAATTTCGTTCTTCTATGTTGAAGCGTTCGTTTCCAGTAACAGTTTGAATTTTTGCGTTTCACTCTGTTTTCTCCTATATTGATAGATGTATTTGGAACTCTAAATCAAACACGGTTTGTGCTAGCTTCTTGAAACTTGACACAGTAAAGCAGTTTCACATTCTAACTCTATGTTTTGTTTCCTTTTCATGTAGCCCTAAGCAGTAACTGGCGAGAAACACTTTCATTGAAAGGGGTTGCAAGCTTCCAAAAATCACGAGTCTCCAGAAATCTCAGCAAATATTTTTTCACCCAAACTGGATGATACTTTCAGGTAATGATCAGTACACTTGGCCCACTTGGTTCTCCATATTTCGTTCTTCTATGTTGAAGCGTTCGTTTACAGTAACAGTTTCCACTCTGGCATTACACTCTGTTTTCTCCTATATTGGTAGATGTATTTGGAACTCTAAATCAAACACGGTTTGTGCTAGCTTCTTGAAACTTGACACAGTAATGCAGTTTCACATTCTAACAATATGTTTTGTTTCTTTTTCATGTAGCCCTAAGCAGTGACTGGTGAGAAACACTTTCATTGAAAGGGGTTGCAAGCTTCCAAAAATTACGAGTCTCCAGAAATCTCAGCAAATATTTTTTCACCCAAACTGGATGATAGTTTCAGGTAATGATGAGAACACTAAGCCCACTTGGTTCCCCAAATTTCGTTCTTCTATGTTGAAGCGTTCGTTTCCAGTAACAGTTTGAATTTTGTCGTTTCACTCTGTTTTCTCCTATATTGATAGATGTATTTGGAACACTAAATCAAACACGGTTTGTGCTAGCTTCTTGAAACTTGACACAGTAAAGCAGTTTCACATTCTAACTCTATGTTTTGTTTCCTTTTCATGTAGCTTTAAGCAGTGACTGGCGAGAAACACCTACATTGAAAAGGGTTGCAAGCTTCCAAAAATTACGAGTCTCAAGAAATCTCAGCAAATATTTTTTCACCCAAAATGGATGATACTTTCAGGTAATGATCAGTACACTAAGCCCACTCGGTTCTCCAAATTTCATTCTTCTATGTTGAAGCGTTCGTTTCCAGTAACAGTTTCCATTCTGGCATTTCCCTCTGTTTTCTCCTATATTGATAGATGTATTTGGAACACTAAATCAAACACGGATTGTGCTAGCTTCTTGAAACTTGACACAGTAAAGCAGTTTCACATTCTAACTCTAAGTTTTGTTTCCTTTTCATGTAGCCCTAAGCAGTGACTGGCGAGAAACACTTTCATTGAAAGGGGTTGCAAGCTTCCAAAAATTTCGAGTCTTCAGAAATCTCAGCAAATATTTTTTCACCCAAACTAGATGATACTTTCAGGTAATGATCAGTACACTAAGCCCTCTTGGTTCCCCAAATTTCGTTCTTCTATGTTGAAGCGTTCGTTTACACTAACAGTTTCCACTCTGGCATTTCACTCTGTTTTCTCCTATATTGATAGATGTATTTGGAACTCTAAATCAAACACGGTTTGTGCTAGCTTCTTGAAACTTGACACAGTAAAGCAGTTTCACATTCTAACTCTATGTTTTGTTTCCTTTTCATGTAGCTTCAAGCAGTGACTGGCGAGAAACACCTTCATTGAAATGGGTTGCAAGCTTCCAAAAATTACGAGTCTCCAGAAATCTCAGCAAATATTTTTTCACCCAAACTGGATGATACTTTCAGGTAATGATCAGTACACTTGGCCCACTTGGTTCTCATATTTCGTTCTTCTATGTTGAAGCGTTCGTTTACAGTAACAGTTTCCACTCTGGCATTACACTCTGTTTTCTCCTATATTGATAGATGTATTTGGAACTCTAAATCAAACACGGTTTGTGCTAGCTTCTTGAAACTTGACACAGTAAAGCAGTTTCACATTCTAACTCTATGTTTTGTTTCCCATTCATGTAGCCCTAAGCAGTGACTGGCGAGAAACACTTTCATTGAAAGGGGTTGCAAGCTTCCAAAAATTACGAGTCTCCAGAAATCTCAGCAAATATTTTTTCACCCAAACTGGATGATACTTTCAGGTAATGATCAGTACACTAAGCCCACTTGGTTCCCCAAATTTCGTTCTTCTATGTTGAAGCGTTCGTTTCCAGTAACAGTTTGAATTTTGTCGTTTCACTCTGTTTTCTCCTATATTGATAGATGTATTTGGAACACTAAATCAAACACGGTTTGTGCTAACTTCTTGAAACTTGACACAGTAAAGCAGTTTCACATTCTAACTCTATGTTTTGTTTCCTTTTCATGTAGCTTTAAGCAGTGACTGGCGAGAAACACCTACATTGAAAAGGGTTGCAAGCTTCCAAAAATTACGAGTCTCAAGAAATCTCAGCAAATATTTTTTCACCCAAACTGGATGATACTTTCAGGTAATGATCAGTACACTAAGCCCACACGGTTCTCCAAATTTCATTCTTCTATGTTGAAGCGTTCGTTTCCAGTAACAGTTTCCATTCTGGCATTTCCCTCTGTTTTCTCCTATATTGATAGATGTATTTGGAACTCTAAATCAAACACGGTTTGTGCTAGCTTCTTGAAACTTGACACAGTAAAGCAGTTTCACATTCTAACTCTATGTTTTGTTTCCTTTTCATGTAGCTTTAAGCAGTGACTGGCGAGAAACACCTTCATTGAAAGGGGTTGCAAGCTTCCAAAAATCACGAGTCTCCAGAAATCTCAGCAAATATTTTTTCACCCAAACTGGATGATACTTTCAGGTAATGATCAGTACACTAAGCCCACTTGGTTCTCCAAATTTCGTTCTTCTATGTTGAAGCGTACGTTTCCAGTAACAGTTTGAATTTTGTCGTTTCACTCTTTTTTCTCCTATATTGATAGATGTATTTGGAACTCTAAATCAAACACGGTTTGTGCTAGCTTCTTGAAACTTGACACAGTAAAGCAGTTTCAGATTGTAACTCTATGTTTTGTTTCCTTTTCATGTAGCTTTAAGCAGTGACTGGCGAGAAACACTTTCATTGAAAGGGGTTGCAAGCTTCCAAAAATTACGAGTCTCCAGAAATCTCAGCAAATATTTTTTCACCCAAACTGGATGATACTTTCAGGTAATGATTAGTACACTAAGCCCACTTGGTTCTCCAAATTTCGTTCTTCTATGTTGAAGCGTTCGTTTCTAGTAACAATTTGAATTTTGTCGTTTCACTCTGTTTTCTCCTATATTGATAGATGTATTTGGAACTCTAAATCAAACACGGTTTGTGCTAGCTTCTTGAAACTTGACACAGTAAAGCAGTTTCACATTCTAACTCTATGTTTTGTTTCCTTTTCATGTAGCCCTAAGCAGTGACTGGCGAGAAACACTTTCATTGAAAGGGGTTGCAAGCTTCCAAAAATTACGAGTCTCCAGAAATCTCAGCAAATATTTTTTCACCCAAGCTGCATGATACTTTCAGGTAATGATCAGTACACTAAGCCCACTTGGTTCTCCAAATTTCGTTCTTCTATGTTGAAGCGTTCGTTTCCAGTAACAGTTTCCATTCTGGCATTTCACTCTGTTTTCTCCTATATTGATAGATGTATTTGGAACTCTAAATCAAACACAGTTTGTGCTAGCTTCTTGAAACTTGACACAGTAAAGCAGTTTCACATTCTAACTCTATGTTTTGTTTCCTTTTCTTGTAGCCCTAAGCAGTGACGGGCGAGAAACACTTTCATTGAAAGGGGTTGCAAGCTTCCAAAAATTACTAGTCTCCAGAAATCTCAGCAAATATTTTTTCACCCAAACTGGATGATACTTTCAGGTAATGATCAGTACACTTGGCCCACTTGGTTCTCCATATTTCGTTCTTCTATGTTGAAGCGTTCGTTTACACTAACAGTTTCCACTCTGGCATTTCACTCTGTTTTCTCCTATATTGATAGATGTATTTGGAACTCTAAATCAAACACGGTTTGTGCTAGCTTCTTGAAACTTGACACAGTAAAGCAGTTTCACATTCTAACTCTATGTTTTGTTTCTTTTTCATGTAGCCCTAAGCAGTGACTGGCGAGAAACACTTTCATTGAAAGGGGTAGCAAGCTTCCAAAAATTACGAGTCTCCAGAAATCTCAGCAAATATTTTTTCACCCAAACTGCATGATACTTTCAGGTAATGATCAGTACACTAAGCCCACTTGGTTCCCCAAATTTCGTTCTTCTATGTTGAAGCGTTCGTTTCCAGTAACAGTTTGAATTTTTGCGTTTCACTCTGTTTTCTCCTATATTGATAGATGTATTTGGAACTCTAAATCAAACACGGTTTGTGCTAGCTTCTTGAAACTTGACACAGTAAAGCAGTTTCACATTCTAACTCTATGTTTTGTTTACTTTTCATGTAGCCCTAAGCAGTGACGGGCGAGAAACACTTTCATTGAAAGGGGTTGCAAGCTTCCAAAAATTACGAGTCTTCAGAAATCTCAGCAAATATTTTTTCACCCAAACTAGATGATACTTTCAGGTAATGATCAGTACACTAAGCCCACTTGGTTCCCCAAATTTCGTTCTTCTATGTTGAAGCGTTCGTTTACACTAACAGTTTCCACTCTGGCATTTCACTCTGTTTTCTCCTATATTGATAGATGTATTTGGAACTCTAAATCAAACACGGTTTGTGCTAGCTTCTTGAAACTTGACACAGTAAAGCAGTTTCACATTCTAACTCTACGTTTTGTTTCCTTTTCATGTAGATTTAAGCAGTGACTGGCGAGAAAGACTTTCATTGAAAGGGGTTGCAAGCTTCCAAAAATTACGAGTCTCCAGAAATCTCAGCAAATATTTTTTCACCCAAACTGGATGATACTTTCAGGTAATGATTAGTACACTTATCCCACTTGGTTCTCCAAATTTCGTTCTTCTATGTTGAAGCGTTCGTTTCTAGGAACAATTTGAATTTTGTCGTTTCACTCTGTTTTCTCCTATATTGATAGATGTATTTGGAACTCTAAATCAAACACGGTTTGTGCTAGCTTCTTGAAACTTGACACAGTAAAGCAGTTTCACATTCTAATTCTATGTTTTGTTTCCTTTTCATGTAGCCCTAAGCAGTGACTGGCGAGAAACACTTTCATTGAAAGGGGTTGCAAGCTTCCAAAAATTACGAGTCTCCAGAAATCTCAGCAAATATTTTTTCACCCAAACTGGATGATAGTTTCAGGTAATGATCAGAACACTAAGCCCACTTGGTTCCCCAAATTTCGTTCTTCTATGTTGAAGCGTTCGTTTCCAGTAACAGTTTGAATTTTTGCGTTTCACTCTGTTTTCTCCTATATTGATAGATGTATTTGGAACTCTAAATCAAACACAGTTTGTGCTAGCTTCTTGAAACTTGACACAGTAAAGCAGTTTCACATTCTAACTCTATGTTTTGTTTCCTTTTCTTGTAGCCCTAAGCAGTGACGGGCGAAAACACTTTCATTGAAAGGGGTTGCAAGCTTCCAAAAATTACTAGTCTCCAGAAATCTCAGCAAATATATTTTCACCCAAACTGGATGATACTTTCAGGTAATGATCAGTACACTTGGCCCACTTGGTTCTCCATATTTCGTTCTTCTATGTTGAAGCGTTCGTTTACACTAACAGTTTCCACTCTGGCATTTCACTCTGTTTTCTCCTATATTGATAGATGTATTTGGAACTCTAAATCAAACACGGTTTGTGCTAGCTTTTTGAAACTTGACACAGTAAAGCAGTTTCACATTCTAACTCTATGTTTTGTTTCTTTTTCATGTAGCCCTAAGCAGTGACTGGCGAGAAACACTTTCATTGAAAGGGGTTGCAAGCTTCCAAAAATTACGAGTCTCCAGAAATCTCAGCAAATATTTTTTCACCCAAACTGCATGATACTTTCAGGTAATGATCAGTACACTAAGCCCACTTGGTTCCCCAAATTTCGTTCTTCTATGTTGAAGCGTTCGTTTCCAGTAACAGTTTGAATTTTTGCGTTTCACTCTGTTTTCTCCTATATTGATAGATGTATTTGGAACTCTAAATCAAACACGGTTTGTGCTAGCTTCTTGAAACTTGACACAGTAAAGCAGTTTCACATTCTAACTCTATGTTTTGTTTCCTTTTCATGTAGCCCTAAGCAGTGACTGGCGAGAAACACTTTCATTGAAAGGGGTTGCAAGCTTCCAAAAATTACGAGTCTTCAGAAATCTCAGCAAATATTTTTTCACCCAAACTAGATGATACTTTCAGGTAATGATCAGTACACTAAGCCCTCTTGGTTCCCCAAATTTCGTTCTTCTATGTTGAAGCGTTCGTTTCCAGTAACAGTTTGAATTTTGTCGTTTCACTCTCTTTTCTCCTATATTGATAGATGTATTTGGAACACTAAATCAAACACGGTTTGTGCTAGCTTCTTGAAACTTGACACAGTAAAGCAGTTTCACATTGTAACTCTATGTTTTGTTTCCTTTTCATGTAGCTTTAAGCAGTGACTGGCGAGAAACACTTTCATTGAAAGGGGTTGCAAGCTTCCAAAAATTACGAGTCTCCAGAAATCTCAGCAAATATTTTTTCACCCAAACTGGATGATACTTTCAGGTAATGATCAGTACACTAAGCCCACTTGGTTCTCCAAATTTCGTTCTTCTATGTTGAAGCGTTCGTTTCCAGTAACAGTTTCCATTCTGGCATTTCACTCTGTTTTCTCGTATATTGATAGATGTATTTGGAACTCTAAATCAAACACGGTTTGTGCTAGCTTCTTGAAACTTGACACAGTAAAGCAGTTTCACATTCTAACTCTATGTTTTGTTTCTTTTTCATGTAGCTTTAAGCAGTGACTGGCGAGAAACACTTTCATTGAAAGGGGTTGCAAGCTTCCAAAAATTACGAGTCTCCAGAAATCTCAGCAAATATTTTTTCACCCAAACTGGATGATACTTTCAGGTAATGATCAGTACACTAAGCCCACTTGGTTCCCCAAATTTCGTTCTTCTATGTTGAAGCGTTCGTTTCCAGTAACAGTTTGAATTTTGTCGTTTCACTCTGTTTTCTCCTATATTGATAGATGTATTTGGAACACTAAATCAAACACGGTTTGTGCTAGCTTCTTGAAACTTGACACAGTAAAGCAGTTTCACATTCTAACTCTAAGTTTTGTTTCCTTTTCATGTAGCCCTAAGCAGTGACTGGCGAGAAACACTTTCATTGAAAGGGGTTGCAAGCTTCCAAAAATTACGAGTCTCCAGAAATCTCAGCAAATATTTTTTCACCCAAACTGGATGATACTTTCAGGTAATGATCAGTACACTAAGCCCACTTGGTTCTCCAAATTTCGTTCTTCTACGTTGAAGCGTTCGTTTCCAGTAACAGTTTGAATTTTTGCGTTTCACTCTGTTTTCTCCTATATTGATAGATGTATTTGGAACTCTAAATCAAACACGGTTTGTGCTAGCTTCTTGAAACTTGACACAGTAAAGCAGTTTCACATTCTAACTCTATGTTTTGTTTCCTTTTCATGTAGCCCTAAGCAGTGACTGGCGAGAAACACTTTCATTGAAAGGGGTTGCAAGCTTCCAAAAATTACGAGTCTTCAGAAATCTCAGCAAATATTTTTTCACCCAAACTAGATGATACTTTCAGGTAATGATCAGTACACTAAGCCCTCTTGGTTCCCCATATTTCGTTCTTCTATGTTGAAGCGTTCGTTTCCACTAACAGTTTCCACTCTGGCATTTCACTCTGTTTTCTCCTATATTGATAGATGTATTTGGAACTCTAAATCAAACACGGTTTGTGCTAGCTTCTTGAAACTTGACCCAGTAAAGCAGTTTCACATTGTAACTCTATGTTTTGTTTCCTTTTCATGTAGCTTTAAGCAGTGACTGGCGAGAAACACTTTCATTGAAAGGGGTTGCAAGCTTCCAAAAATTACGAGTCTCCAGAAATCTCAGCAAATATTTTTTCACCCAAACTGGATGATACTTTCAGGTAATGATCAGTACACTAAGCCCACTTGGTTCCCCAAATTTCGTTCTTCTGTGTTGAAGCGTTCGTTTCCAGTAACAGTTTGAATTTTTGCGTTTCACTCTGTTTTCTCCTATATTGATAGATGTATTTGGAACTCTAAATCAAACACGTTTTGTGCTAGCTCCTTGAAACTTGACACAGTAAAGCAGTTTCACATTCTAACTCTATGTTTTGTTTCCTTTTCATGTAGCTTTAAGCAGTGACTGGCGAGAAACACTTTCATTGAAAGGGGTTGCAAGCTTCCAAAAATTCCGAGTCTCCAGAAATCTCAGCAAATATTTTTTCACCCAAACTGGATGATACTTTCAGGTAATGATCAGTACACTAAGCCCACTTGGTTCCCCAAATTTCGTTCTTCTATGTTGAAGCGTTCGTTTCCAGTAACAGTTTGAATTTTGTCGTTTCACTCTCTTTTCTCCTATATTGATAGATGTATTTGGAACACTAAATCAAACACGGTTTGTGCTAGCTTCTTGAAACTTGACACAGTAAAGCAGTTTCACATTCTAACTCTATGTTTTGTTTCCTTTTCATGTAGCTTTAAGCAGTGACTGGCGAGAAACACCTTCATTGAAAGGGGTTGCAAGCTTCCAAAAATCACGAGTCTCCAGAAATCTCAGCAAATATTTTTTCACCCAAACTGGATGATACTTTCAGGTAATCATCAGTACACTTGGCCCACTTGGTTCTCCATATTTCGTTCTTCTATGTTGAAGCGTTCGTTTACAGTAACAGTTTCCACTCTGGCATTACACTCTGTTTTCTCCTATATTGATAGATGTTTTTGGAACTCTAAATCAAACACGGTTTGTGCTAGCTTCTTGAAACTTGACACAGTAATGCAGTTTCACATTCTAACAATATGTTTTGTTTCCTTTTCATGTAGCCCTAAGCAGTGACTGGCGAGAAACACTTTCATTGAAAGGGGTTGCAAGCTTCCAAAAATTACGAGTCTCCAGAAATCTCAGCAAATATTTTTTCACCCAAACTGGATGATAGTTTCAGGTAATGATGAGAACACTAAGCCCACTTGGTTCCCCAAATTTCGTTCTTCTATGTTGAAGCGTTCGTTTCCAGTAACAGTTTGAATTTTGTCGTTTCACTCTGTTTTCTCCTATATTGATAGATGTATTTGGAACACTAAATCAAACACGGTTTGTGCTAGCTTCTTGAAACTTGACACAGTAAAGCAGTTTCACATTCTAACTCTATGTTTTGTTTCCTTTTCATGTAGCTTTAAGCAGTGACTGGCGAGAAACACCTACATTGAAAAGGGTTGCAAGCTTCCAAAAATTACGAGTCTCAAGAAATCTCAGCAAATATTTTTTCACCCAAAATGGATGATACTTTCAGGTAATGATCAGTACACTAAGCCCACTCGGTTCTCCAAATTTCATTCTTCTATGTTGAAGCGTTCGTTTCCAGTAACAGTTTCCATTCTGGCATTTCCCTCTGTTTTCTCCTATATTGATAGATGTATTTGGAACACTAAATCAAACACGGTTTGTGCTAGCTTCTTGAAACTTGACACAGTAAAGCAGTTTCACATTCTAACTCTAAGTTTTGTTTCCTTTTCATGTAGCCCTAAGCAGTGACTGGCGAGAAACACTTTCATTGAAAGGGGTTGCAAGCTTCCAAAAATTTCGAGTCTTCAGAAATCTCAGCAAATATTTTTTCACCCAAACTAGATGATACTTTCAGGTAATGATCAGTACACTAAGCCCTCTTGGTTCCCCAAATTTCGTTCTTCTATGTTGAAGCGTTCGTTTACACTAACAGTTTCCACTCTGGCATTTCACTCTGTTTTCTCCTATATTGATAGATGTATTTGGAACTCTAAATCAAACACGGTTTGTGCTAGCTTCTTGAAACTTGACACAGTAAAGCAGTTTCACATTCTAACTCTATGTTTTGTTTCCTTTTCATGTAGCTTCAAGCAGTGACTGGCGAGAAACACCTTCATTGAAATGGGTTGCAAGCTTCCGAAAATTACGAGTCTCCAGAAATCTCAGCAAATATTTTTTCACCCAAACTGGATGATACTTTCAGGTAATGATCAGTACACTTGGCCCACTTGGTTCTCATATTTCGTTCTTCTATGTTGAAGCGTTCGTTTACAGTAACAGTTTCCACTCTGGCATTACACTCTGTTTTCTCCTATATTGATAGATGTATTTGGAACTCTAAATCAAACACGGTTTGTGCTAGCTTCTTGAAACTTGACACAGTAAAGCAGTTTCACATTCTAACTCTATGTTTTGTTTCCCATTCATGTAGCCCTAAGCAGTGACTGGCGAGAAACACTTTCATTGAAAGGGGTTGCAAGCTTCCAAAAATTACGAGTCTCCAGAAATCTCAGCAAATATTTTTTCACCCAAACTGGATGATACTTTCAGGTAATGATCAGTACACTAAGCCCACTTGGTTCCCCAAATTTCGTTCTTCTATGTTGAAGCGTTCGTTTCCAGTAACAGTTTGAATTTTGTCGTTTCACTCTGTTTTCTCCTATATTGATAGATGTATTTGGAACACTAAATCAAACACGGTTTGTGCTAACTTCTTGAAACTTGACACAGTAAAGCAGTTTCACATTCTAACTCTATGTTTTGTTTCCTTTTCATGTAGCTTTAAGCAGTGACTGGCGAGAAACACCTACATTGAAAAGGGTTGCAAGCTTCCAAAAATTACGAGTCTCAAGAAATCTCAGCAAATATTTTTTCACCCAAACTGGATGATACTTTCAGGTAATGATCAGTACACTAAGCCCACACGGTTCTCCAAATTTCATTCTTCTATGTTGAAGCGTTCGTTTCCAGTAACAGTTTCCATTCTGGCATTTCCCTCTGTTTTCTCCTATATTGATAGATGTATTTGGAACTCTAAATCAAACACGGTTTGTGCTAGCTTCTTGAAACTTGACACAGTAAAGCAGTTTCACATTCTAACTCTATGTTTTGTTTCCTTTTCATGTAGCTTTAAGCAGTGACTGGCGAGAAACACCTTCATTGAAAGGGGTTGCAAGCTTCCAAAAATCACGAGTCTCCAGAAATCTCAGCAAATATTTTTTCACCCAAACTGGATGATACTTTCAGGTAATGATCAGTACACTAAGCCCACTTGGTTCTCCAAATTTCGTTCTTCTATGTTGAAGCGTTCGTTTCCAGTAACAGTTTGAATTTTGTCGTTTCACTCTTTTTTCTCCTATATTGATAGATGTATTTGGAACTCTAAATCAAACACGGTTTGTGCTAGCTTCTTGAAACTTGACACAGTAAAGCAGTTTCAGATTGTAACTCTATGTTTTGTTTCCTTTTCATGTAGCTTTAAGCAGTGACTGGCGAGAAACACTTTCATTGAAAGGGGTTGCAAGCTTCCAAAAATTACGAGTCTCCAGAAATCTCAGCAAATATTTTTTCACCCAAACTGGATGATACTTTCAGGTAATGATTAGTACACTAAGCCCACTTGGTTCTCCAAATTTCGTTCTTCTATGTTGAAGCGTTCGTCTCTAGTAACAATTTGAATTTTGTCGTTTCACTCTGTTTTCTCCTATATTGATAGATGTATTTGGAACTCTAAATCAAACACGGTTTGTGCTAGCTTCTTGAAACTTGACACAGTAAAGCAGTTTCACATTCTAACTCTATGTTTTGTTTCCTTTTCATGTAGCCCTAAGCAGTGACTGGCGAGAAACACTTTCATTGAAAGGGGTTGCAAGCTTCCAAAAATTACGAGTCTCCAGAAATCTCAGCAAATATTTTTTCACCCAAGCTGCATGATACTTTCAGGTAATGATCAGTACACTAAGCCCACTTGGTTCTCCAAATTTCGTTCTTCTATGTTGAAGCGTTCGTTTCCAGTAACAGTTTCCATTCTGGCATTTCACTCTGTTTTCTCCTATATTGATAGATGTATTTGGAACTCTAAATCAAACACAGTTTGTGCTAGCTTCTTGAAACTTGACACAGTAAAGCAGTTTCACATTCTAACTCTATGTTTTGTTTCCTTTTCTTGTAGCCCTAAGCAGTGACGGGCGAGAAACACTTTCATTGAAAGGGGTTGCAAGCTTCCAAAAATTACTAGTCTCCAGAAATCTCAGCAAATATTTTTTCACCCAAACTGGATGATACTTTCAGGTAATGATCAGTACACTTGGCCCACTTGGTTCTCCATATTTCGTTCTTCTATGTTGAAGCGTTCGTTTACACTAACAGTTTCCACTCTGGCATTTCACTCTGTTTTCTCCTATATTGATAGATGTATTTGGAACTCTAAATCAAACACGGTTTGTGCTAGCTTCTTGAAACTTGACACAGTAAAGCAGTTTCACATTCTAACTCTATGTTTTGTTTCTTTTTCATGTAGCCCTAAGCAGTGACTGGCGAGAAACACTTTCATTGAAAGGGGTTGCAAGCTTCCAAAAATTACGAGTCTCCAGAAATCTCAGCAAATATTTTTTCACCCAAACTGCATGATACTTTCAGGTAATGATCAGTACACTAAGCCCACTTGGTTCCCCAAATTTCGTTCTTCTATGTTGAAGCGTTCGTTTCCAGTAACAGTTTGAATTTTTGCGTTTCACTCTGTTTTCTCCTATATTGATAGATGTATTTGGAACTCTAAATCAAACACGGTTTGTGCTAGCTTCTTGAAACTTGACACAGTAAAGCAGTTTCACATTCTAACTCTATGTTTTGTTTACTTTTCATGTAGCCCTAAGCAGTGACGGGCGAGAAACACTTTCATTGAAAGGGGTTGCAAGCTTCCAAAAATTACGAGTCTTCAGAAATCTCAGCAAATATTTTTTCACCCAAACTAGATGATACTTTCAGGTAATGATCAGTACACTAAGCCCACTTGGTTCTCCATATTTCGTTCTTCTATGTTGAAGCGTTCGTTTACACTAACAGTTTCCACTCTGGCATTTCACTCTGTTTTCTCCTATATTGATAGATGTATTTGGAACTCTAAATCAAACACGGTTTGTGCTAGCTTCTTGAAACTTGACACAGTAAAGCAGTTTCACATTCTAACTCTACGTTTTGTTTCCTTTTCATGTAGATTTAAGCAGTGACTGGCGAGAAAGACTTTCATTGAAAGGGGTTGCAAGCTTCCAAAAATTACGAGTCTCCAGAAATCTCAGCAAATATTTTTTCACCCAAACTGGATGATACTTTCAGGTAATGATTAGTACACTTATCCCACTTGGTTCTCCAAATTTCGTTCTTCTATGTTGAAGCGTTCGTTTCTAGGAACAATTTGAATTTTGTCGTTTCACTCTGTTTTCTCCTATATTGATAGATGTATTTGGAACTCTAAATCAAACACGGTTTGTGCTAGCTTCTTGAAACTTGACACAGTAAAGCAGTTTCACATTCTAATTCTATGTTTTGTTTCCTTTTCATGTAGCCCTAAGCAGTGACTGGCGAGAAACACTTTCATTGAAAGGGGTTGCAAGCTTCCAAAAATTACGAGTCTCCAGAAATCTCAGCAAATATTTTTTCACCCAAACTGGATGATAGTTTCAGGTAATGATCAGAACACTAAGCCCACTTGGTTCCCCAAATTTCGTTCTTCTATGTTGAAGCGTTCGTTTCCAGTAACAGTTTGAATTTTTGCGTTTCACTCTGTTTTCTCCTATATTGATAGATGTATTTGGAACTCTAAATCAAACACAGTTTGTGCTAGCTTCTTGAAACTTGACACAGTAAAGCAGTTTCACATTCTAACTCTATGTTTTGTTTCCTTTTCTTGTAGCCCTAAGCAGTGACGGGCGAAAACACTTTCATTGAAAGGGGTTGCAAGCTTCCAAAAATTACTAGTCTCCAGAAATCTCAGCAAATATATTTTCACCCAAACTGGATGATACTTTCAGGTAATGATCAGTACACTTGGCCCACTTGGTTCTCCATATTTCGTTCTTCTATGTTGAAGCGTTCGTTTACACTAACAGTTTCCACTCTGGCATTTCACTCTGTTTTCTCCTATATTGATAGATGTATTTGGAACTCTAAATCAAACACGGTTTGTGCTAGCTTTTTGAAACTTGACACAGTAAAGCAGTTTCACATTCTAACTCTATGTTTTGTTTCTTTTTCATGTAGCCCTAAGCAGTGACTGGCGAGAAACACTTTCATTGAAAGGGGTTGCAAGCTTCCAAAAATTACGAGTCTCCAGAAATCTCAGCAAATATTTTTTCACCCAAACTGCATGATACTTTCAGGTAATGATCAGTACACTAAGCCCACTTGGTTCCCCAAATTTCGTTCTTCTATGTTGAAGCGTTCGTTTCCAGTAACAGTTTGAATTTTTGCGTTTCACTCTGTTTTCTCCTATATTGATAGATGTATTTGGAACTCTAAATCAAACACGGTTTGTGCTAGCTTCTTGAAACTTGACACAGTAAAGCAGTTTCACATTCTAACTCTATGTTTTGTTTCCTTTTCATGTAGCCCTAAGCAGTGACTGGCGAGAAACACTTTCATTGAAAGGGGTTGCAAGCTTCCAAAAATTACGAGTCTTCAGAAATCTCAGCAAATATTTTTTCACCCAAACTAGATGATACTTTCAGGTAATGATCAGTACACTAAGCCCTCTTGGTTCCCCAAATTTCGTTCTTCTATGTTGAAGCGTTCGTTTCCAGTAACAGTTTGAATTTTGTCGTTTCACTCTCTTTTCTCCTATATTGATAGATGTATTTGGAACACTAAATCAAACACGGTTTGTGCTAGCTTCTTGAAACTTGACACAGTAAAGCAGTTTCACATTGTAACTCTATGTTTTGTTTCCTTTTCATGTAGCTTTAAGCAGTGACTGGCGAGAAACACTTTCATTGAAAGGGGTTGCAAGCTTCCAAAAATTACGAGTCTCCAGAAATCTCAGCAAATATTTTTTCACCCAAACTGGATGATACTTTCAGGTAATGATCAGTACACTAAGCCCACTTGGTTCTCCAAATTTCGTTCTTCTATGTTGAAGCGTTCGTTTCCAGTAACAGTTTCCATTCTGGCATTTCACTCTGTTTTCTCCTATATTGATAGATGTATTTGGAACTCTAAATCAAACACGGTTTGTGCTAGCTTCTTGAAACTTGACACAGTAAAGCAGTTTCACATTCTAACTCTATGTTTTGTTTCTTTTTCATGTAGCTTTAAGCAGTGACTGGCGAGAAACACTTTCATTGAAAGGGGTTGCAAGCTTCCAAAAATTACGAGTCTCCAGAAATCTCAGCAAATATTTTTTCACCCAAACTGGATGATACTTTCAGGTAATGATCAGTACACTAAGCCCACTTGGTTCCCCAAATTTCGTTCTTCTATGTTGAAGCGTTCGTTTCCAGTAACAGTTTGAATTTTGTCGTTTCACTCTGTTTTCTCCTATATTGATAGATGTATTTGGAAAACTAAATCAAACACGGTTTGTGCTAGCTTCTTGAAACTTGACACAGTAAAGCAGTTTCACATTCTAACTCTAAGTTTTGTTTCCTTTTCATGTAGCCCTAAGCAGTGACTGGCGAGAAACACTTTCATTGAAAGGGGTTGCAAGCTTCCAAAAATTACGAGTCTCCAGAAATCTCAGCAAATATTTTTTCACCCAAACTGGATGATACTTTCAGGTAATGATCAGTACACTAAGCCCACTTGGTTCTCCAAATTTCGTTCTTCTACGTTGAAGCGTTCGTTTCCAGTAACAGTTTGAATTTTTGCGTTTCACTCTGTTTTCTCCTATATTGATAGATGTATTTGGAACTCTAAATCAAACACGGTTTGTGCTAGCTTCTTGAAACTTGACACAGTAAAGCAGTTTCACATTCTAACTCTATGTTTTGTTTCCTTTTCATGTAGCCCTAAGCAGTGACTGGCGAGAAACACTTTCATTGAAAGGGGTTGCAAGCTTCCAAAAATTACGAGTCTTCAGAAATCTCAGCAAATATTTTTTCACCCAAACTAGATGATACTTTCAGGTAATGATCAGTACACTAAGCCCTCTTGGTTCCCCATATTTCGTTCTTCTATGTTGAAGCGTTCGTTTCCACTAACAGTTTCCACTCTGGCATTTCACTCTGTTTTCTCCTATATTGATAGATGTATTTGGAACTCTAAATCAAACACGGTTTGTGCTAGCTTCTTGAAACTTGACCCAGTAAAGCAGTTTCACATTGTAACTCTATGTTTTGTTTCCTTTTCATGTAGCTTTAAGCAGTGACTGGCGAGAAACACTTTCATTGAAAGGGGTTGCAAGCTTCCAAAAATTACGAGTCTCCAGAAATCTCAGCAAATATTTTTTCACCCAAACTGGATGATACTTTCAGGTAATGATCAGTACACTAAGCCCACTTGGTTCCCCAAATTTCGTTCTTCTGTGTTGAAGCGTTCGTTTCCAGTAACAGTTTGAATTTTTGCGTTTCACTCTGTTTTCTCCTATATTGATAGATGTATTTGGAACTCTAAATCAAACACGTTTTGTGCTAGCTCCTTGAAACTTGACACAGTAAAGCAGTTTCACATTCTAACTCTATGTTTTGTTTCCTTTTCATGTAGCTTTAAGCAGTGACTGGCGAGAAACACTTTCATTGAAAGGGGTTGCAAGCTTCCAAAAATTCCGAGTCTCCAGAAATCTCAGCAAATATTTTTTCACCCAAACTGGATGATACTTTCAGGTAATGATCAGTACACTAAGCCCACTTGGTTCCCCAAATTTCGTTCTTCTATGTTGAAGCGTTCGTTTCCAGTAACAGTTTGAATTTTGTCGTTTCACTCTCTTTTCTCCTATATTGATAGATGTATTTGGAACACTAAATCAAACACGGTTTGTGCTAGCTTCTTGAAACTTGACACAGTAAAGCAGTTTCACATTCTAACTCTATGTTTTGTTTCCTTTTCATGTAGCTTTAAGCAGTGACTGGCGAGAAACACCTTCATTGAAAGGGGTTGCAAGCTTCCAAAAATCACGAGTCTCCAGAAATCTCAGCAAATATTTTTTCACCCAAACTGGATGATACTTTCAGGTAATGATCAGTACACTTGGCCCACTTGGTTCTCCATATTTCGTTCTTCTATGTTGAAGCGTTCGTTTACAGTAACAGTTTCCACTCTGGCATTACACTCTGTTTTCTCCTATATTGATAGATGTTTTTGGAACTCTAAATCAAACACGGTTTGTGCTAGCTTCTTGAAACTTGACACAGTAATGCAGTTTCACATTCTAACAATATGTTTTGTTTCCTTTTCATGTAGCCCTAAGCAGTGACTGGCGAGAAACACTTTCATTGAAAGGGGTTGCAAGCTTCCAAAAATTACGAGTCTCCAGAAATCTCAGCAAATATTTTTTCACCCAAACTGGATGATACTTTCAGGTAATGATTAGTACACTAAGCCCACTTGGTTCTCCAAATTTCGTTCTTCTATGTTGAAGCGTTCGTTTCTAGTAACAATTTGAATTTTGTCGTTTCACTCTGTTTTCTCCTATATTGATAGATGTATTTGGAACTCTAAATCAAACACGGTTTGTGCTAGCTTCTTGAAACTTGACACAGTAAAGCAGTTTCACATTCTAACTCTATGTTTTGTTTCCTTTTCATGTAGCCCTAAGCAGTGACTGGCGAGAAACACTTTCATTGAAAGGGGTTGCAAGCTTCCAAAAATTACGAGTCTCCAGAAATCTCAGCAAATATTTTTTCACCCAAACTGGATGATAGTTTCAGGTAATGATCAGAACACTAAGCCCACTTGGTTCTCCAAATTTCGTTCTTCTATGTTGAAGCGTTCGTTTCCAGTAACAGTTTCCACTCTGGCATTTCACTCTGTTTTCTCCTATATTGATAGATGTATTTGGAACTCTAAATCAAACACGGTTTGTGCTAGCTACTTGAAACTTGACACAGTAAAGCAGTTTCACATTCTAACTCTACGTTTTGTTTGTTTTTCATGTAGCCCTAAGCAGTGACTGGCGAGAAACACTTTCATTGAAAGGGGTTGCAAGCTTCCAAAAATTACGAGTCTCCAGAAATCTCAGCAAATATTTTTTCACCCAAACTGCATGATACTTTCACGTAATGATCAGTACACTAAGCCCACTTGGTTCCCCAAATTTCGTTCTTCTATGTTGAAGCGTTCGTTTCCAGTAACAGTTTGAATTTTTGCGTTTCACTCTGTTTTCTCCTATATTGATAGATGTATTTGGAACTCTAAATCAAACACGGTTTGTGCTAGCTTCTTGAAACTTGACACAGTAAAGCAGTTTCACATTCTAACTCTATGTTTTGTTTCCTTTTCATGTAGCCCTAAGCAGTGACTGGCGAGAAACACTTTCATTGAAAGGGGTTGCAAGCTTCCAAAAATTACGAGTCTTCAGAAATCTCAGCAAATATTTTTTCACCCAAACTAGATGATACTTTCAGGTAATGATCAGTACACTAAGCCCTCTTGGTTCCCCAAATTTCGTTCTTCTATGTTGAAGCGTTCGTTTACACTAACAGTTTCCACTCTGGCATTTCACTCTGTTTTCTCCTATATTGATAGATGTATTTGGAACTCTAAATCAAACACGGTTTGTGCTAGCTTCTTGAAACTTGACACAGTAAAGCAGTTTCACATTCTAACTCTATGTTTTGTTTCCTTTTCATGTAGCTTTAAGCAGTGACTGGCGAGAAACACCTACATTGAAAAGGGTTGCAAGCTTCCAAAAATTACGAGTCTCAAGAAATCTCAGCAAATATTTTTTCACCCAAACTGGATGATACTTTCAGGTAATGATCAGTACACTAAGCCCACTCGGTTCTCCAAATTTCATTCTTCTATGTTGAAGCGTTCGTTTCCAGTAACAGTTTCCATTCTGGCATTTCCCTCTGTTTTCTCCTATATTGATAGATGTATTTGGAACTCTAAATCAAACACGGTTTGTGCTAGCTTCTTGAAACTTGACACAGTAAAGCAGTTTCACATTCTAACTCTATGTTTAGTTTCCTTTTCATGTAGCTTTAAGCAGTGACTGGCGAGAAACACTTTCATTGAAAGGGGTTGCAAGCTTCCAAAAATTACGAGTCTCCAGAAATCTCAGCAAATATTTTTTCACCCAAACTGGATGATACTTTCAGGTAATGATCAGTACACTTGGCCCACTTGGTTCTCATATTTCGTTCTTCTATGTTGAAGCGTTCGTTTACAGTAACAGTTTCCACTCTGGCATTACACTCTGTTTTCTCCTATATTGATAGATGTATTTGGAACTCTAAATCAAACACGGTTTGTGCTAGCTTCTTGAAACTTGACACAGTAAAGCAGTTTCACATTCTAACTCTATGTTTTGTTTCCCATTCATGTAGCCCTAAGCAGTGACTGGCGAGAAACACTTTCATTGAAAGGGGTTGCAAGCTTCCAAAAATTACGAGTCTCCAGAAATCTCAGCAAATATTTTTTCACCCAAACTGGATGATACTTTCAGGTAATGATCAGTACACTAAGCCCACTTGGTTCCCCAAATTTCGTTCTTCTATGTTGAAGCGTTCGTTTCCAGTAACAGTTTGAATTTTGTCGTTTCACTCTGTTTTCTCCTATATTGATAGATGTATTTGGAACACTAAATCAAACACGGTTTGTGCTAACTTCTTGAAACTTGACACAGTAAAGCAGTTTCACATTCTAACTCTATGTTTTGTTTCCTTTTCATGTAGCTTTAAGCAGTGACTGGCGAGAAACACCTACATTGAAAAGGGTTGCAAGCTTCCAAAAATTACGAGTCTCAAGAAATCTCAGCAAATATTTTTTCACCCAAACTGGATGATACTTTCAGGTAATGATCAGTACACTAAGCCCACTCGGTTCTCCAAATTTCATTCTTCTATGTTGAAGCGTTCGTTTCCAGTAACAGTTTCCATTCTGGCATTTCCCTCTGTTTTCTCCTATATTGATAGATGTATTTGGAACTCTAAATCAAACACGGTTTGTGCTAGCTTCTTGAAACTTGACACAGTAAAGCAGTTTCACATTCTAACTCTATGTTTTGTTTCCTTTTCATGTAGCTTTAAGCAGTGACTGGCGAGAAACACCTTCATTGAAAGGGGTTGCAAGCTTCCAAAAATCACGAGTCTCCAGAAATCTCAGCAAATATTTTTTCACCCAAACTGGATGATACTTTCAGGTAATGATCAGTACACTAAGCCCACTTGGTTCTCCAAATTTCGTTCTTCTATGTTGAAGCGTTCGTTTCCAGTAACAGTTTGAATTTTGTCGTTTCACTCTTTTTTCTCCTATATTGATAGATGTATTTGGAACTCTAAATCAAACACGGTTTGTGCTAGCTTCTTGAAACTTGACACAGTAAAGCAGTTTCAGATTGTAACTCTATGTTTTGTTTCCTTTTCATGTAGCTTTAAGCAGTGACTGGCGAGAAACACTTTCATTGAAAGGGGTTGCAAGCTTCCAAAAATTACGAGTCTCCAGAAATCTCAGCAAATATTTTTTCACCCAAACTGGATGATACTTTCAGGTAATGATTAGTACACTTATCCCACTTGGTTCTCCAAATTTCGTTCTTCTATGTTGAAGCGTTCGTTTCTAGGAACAATTTGAATTTTGTCGTTTCACTCTGTTTTCTCCTATATTGATAGATGTATTTGGAACTCTAAATCAAACACGGTTTGTGCTAGCTTCTTGAAACTTGACACAGTAAAGCAGTTTCACATTCTAACTCTATGTTTTGTTTCCTTTTCATGTAGCCCTAAGCAGTGACTGGCGAGAAACACTTTCATTGAAAGGGGTTGCAAGCTTCCAAAAATTACGAGTCTCCAGAAATCTCAGCAAATATTTTTTCACCCAAACTGGATGATAGTTTCAGGTAATGATCAGAACACTAAGCCCACTTGGTTCTCCAAATTTCGTTCTTCTATGTTGAATCGTTCATTTCCAGTAACAGTTTCCATTCTGGCATTTCACTCTGTTTTCTCCTATATTGATAGATGTATTTGGAACTCTAAATCAAACACAGTTTGTGCTAGCTTCTTGAAACTTGACACAGTAAAGCAGTTTCACATTCTAACTCTATGTTTTGTTTCCTTTTCTTGTAGCCCTAAGCAGTGACGGGCGAGAAACACTTTCATTGAAAGGGGTTGCAAGCTTCCAAAAATTACTAGTCTCCAGAAATCTCAGCAAATATATTTTCACCCAAACTGGATGATACTTTCAGGTAATGATCAGTACACTTGGCCCACTTGGTTCTCCATATTTCGTTCTTCTATGTTGAAGCGTTCGTTTACACTAACAGTTTCCACTCTGGCATTTCACTCTGTTTTCTCCTATATTGATAGATGTATTTGGAACTCTAAATCAAACACGGTTTGTGCTAGCTTCTTGAAACTTGACACAGTAAAGCAGTTTCACATTCTAACTCTATGTTTTGTTTCTTTTTCATGTAGCCCTAAGCAGTGACTGGCGAGAAACACTTTCATTGAAAGGGGTTGCAAGCTTCCAAAAATTACGAGTCTCCAGAAATCTCAGCAAATATTTTTTCACCCAAACTGGATGATACTTTCAGGTAATGATTAGTACACTTATCCCACTTGGTTCTCCAAATTTCGTTCTTCTATGTTGAAGCGTTCGTTTCTAGGAACAATTTGAATTTTGTCGTTTCACTCTGTTTTCTCCTATATTGATAGATGATTTGGAACTCTAAATCAAACACGGTTTGTGCTAGCTTCTTGAAACTTGACACAGTAAAGCAGTTTCACATTCTAACTCTATGTTTTGTTTCCTTTTCATGTAGCCCTAAGCAGTGACTGGCGAGAAACACTTTCATTGAAAGGGGTTGCAAGCTTCCAAAAATTACGAGTCTCCAGAAATCTCAGCAAATATTTTTTCACCCAAACTGGATGATAGTTTCAGGTAATGATCAGAACACTAAGCCCACTTGGTTCTCCAAATTTCGTTCTTCTATGTTGAATCGTTCATTTCCAGTAACAGTTTCCATTCTGGCATTTCACTCTGTTTTCTCCTATATTGATAGATGTATTTGGAACTCTAAATCAAACACAGTTTGTGCTAGCTTCTTGAAACTTGACACAGTAAAGCAGTTTCACATTCTAACTCTATGTTTTGTTTCCTTTTCTTGTAGCCCTAAGCAGTGACGGGCGAAAACACTTTCATTGAAAGGGGTTGCAAGCTTCCAAAAATTACTAGTCTCCAGAAATCTCAGCAAATATATTTTCACCCAAACTGGATGATACTTTCAGGTAATGATCAGTACACTTGGCCCACTTGGTTCTCCATATTTCGTTCTTCTATGTTGAAGCGTTCGTTTACACTAACAGTTTCCACTCTGGCATTTCACTCTGTTTTCTCCTATATTGATAGATGTATTTGGAACTCTAAATCAAACACGGTTTGTGCTAGCTTTTTGAAACTTGACACAGTAAAGCAGTTTCACATTCTAACTCTATGTTTTGTTTCTTTTTCATGTAGCCCTAAGCAGTGACTGGCGAGAAACACTTTCATTGAAAGGGGTTGCAAGCTTTCAAAAATTACGAGTCTCCAGAAATCTCAGCAAATATTTTTTCACCCAAACTGCATGATACTTTCAGGTAATGATCAGTACACTAAGCCCACTTGGTTCCCCAAATTTCGTTCTTCTATGTTGAAGCGTTCGTTTCCAGTAACAGTTTGAATTTTTGCGTTTCACTCTGTTTTCTCCTATATTGATAGATGTATTTGGAACTCTAAATCAAACACGGTTTGTGCTAGCTTCTTGAAACTTGACACAGTAAAGCAGTTTCACATTCTAACTCTATGTTTTGTTTCCTTTTCATGTAGCCCTAAGCAGTGACTGGCGAGAAACACTTTCATTGAAAGGGGTTGCAAGCTTCCAAAAATTACGAGTCTTCAGAAATCTCAGCAAATATTTTTTCACCGAAACTAGATGATACTTTCAGGTAATGATCAGTACACTAAGCCCTCTTGGTTCCCCAAATTTCGTTCTTCTATGTTGAAGCGTTCGTTTCCACTAACAGTTTCCACTCTGGCATTTCACTCTGTTTTCTCCTATATTGATAGATGTATTTGGAACTCTAAATCAAACACGGTTTGTGCTAGCTTCTTGAAACTTGACACAGTAAAGCAGTTTCACATTGTAACTCTATGTTTTGTTTCCTTTTCATGTAGCTTTAAGCAGTGACTGGCGAGAAACACTTTCATTGAAAGGGGTTGCAAGCTTCCAAAAATTACGAGTCTCCAGAAATCTCAGCAAATATTTTTTCACCCAAACTGGATGATACTTTCAGGTAATGATCAGTACACTAAGCCCACTTGGTTCTCCAAATTTCATTCTTCTATGTTGAAGCGTTCGTTTCCAGTAACAGTTTCCATTCTGGCATTTCACTCTGTTTTCTCCTATATTGATAGATGTATTTGGAACTCTAAATCAAACACGGTTTGTGCTAGCTTCTTGAAACTTGACACAGTAAAGCAGTTTCACATTCTAACTCTATGTTTTGTTTCCTTTTCTTGTAGCCCTAAGCAGTGACGGGCGAGAAACACTTTCATTGAAAGGGGTTGCAAGCTTCCAAAAATTACTAGTCTCCAGAAATCTCAGCAAATATATTTTCACCCAAACTGGATGATACTTTCAGGTAATGATCAGTACACTTGGCCCACTTGGTTCTCCATATTTCGTTCTTCTATGTTGAAGCGTTCGTTTACACTAACAGTTTCCACTCTGGCATTTCACTCTGTTTTCTCCTATATTGATAGATGTATTTGGAACTCTAAATCAAACACGGTTTGTGCTAGCTTCTTGAAACTTGACACAGTAAAGCAGTTTCACATTCTAACTCTATGTTTTGTTTCCTTTTCATGTAGCTTCAAGCAGTGACTGGCGAGAAACACCTTCATTGAAATGGGTTGCAAGCTTCCAAAAATTACGAGTCTCCAGAAATCTCAGCAAATATTTTTTCACCCAAACTGGATGATACTTTCAGGTAATGATCAGTACACTTGGCCCACTTGGTTCTCATATTTCGTTCTTCTATGTTGAAGCGTTCGTTTACAGTAACAGTTTCCACTCTGGCATTACACTCTGTTTTCTCCTATATTGATAGATGTATTTGGAACTCTAAATCAAACACGGTTTGTGCTAGCTTCTTGAAACTTGACACAGTAAAGCAGTTTCACATTCTAACTCTATGTTTTGTTTCCCATTCATGTAGCCCTAAGCAGTGACTGGCGAGAAACACTTTCATTGAAAGGGGTTGCAAGCTTCCAAAAATTACGAGTCTCCAGAAATCTCAGCAAATATTTTTTCACCCAAACTGGATGATACTTTCAGGTAATGATCAGTACACTAAGCCCACTTGGTTCCCCAAATTTCGTTCTTCTATGTTGAAGCGTTCGTTTCCAGTAACAGTTTGAATTTTGTCGTTTCACTCTGTTTTCTCCTATATTGATAGATGTATTTGGAACACTAAATCAAACACGGTTTGTGCTAACTTCTTGAAACTTGACACAGTAAAGCAGTTTCACATTCTAACTCTATGTTTTGTTTCCTTTTCATGTAGCTTTAAGCAGTGACTGGCGAGAAACACCTACATTGAAAAGGGTTGCAAGCTTCCAAAAATTACGAGTCTCAAGAAATCTCAGCAAATATTTTTTCACCCAAACTGGATGATACTTTCAGGTAATGATCAGTACACTAAGCCCACTCGGTTCTCCAAATTTCATTCTTCTATGTTGAAGCGTTCGTTTCCAGTAACAGTTTCCATTCTGGCATTTCCCTCTGTTTTCTCCTATATTGATAGATGTATTTGGAACTCTAAATCAAACACGGTTTGTGCTAGCTTCTTGAAACTTGACACAGTAAAGCAGTTTCACATTCTAACTCTATGTTTTGTTTCCTTTTCATGTAGCTTTAAGCAGTGACTGGCGAGAAACACCTTCATTGAAAGGGGTTGCAAGCTTCCAAAAATCACGAGTCTCCAGAAATCTCAGCAAATATTTTTTCACCCAAACTGGATGATACTTTCAGGTAATGATCAGTACACTAAGCCCACTTGGTTCTCCAAATTTCGTTCTTCTATGTTGAAGCGTTCGTTTCCAGTAACAGTTTGAATTTTGTCGTTTCACTCTTTTTTCTCCTATATTGATAGATGTATTTGGAACTCTAAATCAAACACGGTTTGTGCTAGCTTCTTGAAACTTGACACAGTAAAGCAGTTTCAGATTGTAACTCTATGTTTTGTTTCCTTTTCATGTAGCTTTAAGCAGTGACTGGCGAGAAACACTTTCATTGAAAGGGGTTGCAAGCTTCCAAAAATTACGAGTCTCCAGAAATCTCAGCAAATATTTTTTCACCCAAACTGGATGATACTTTCAGGTAATGATTAGTACACTAAGCCCACTTGGTTCTCCAAATTTCGTTCTTCTATGTTGAAGCGTTCGTTTCTAGTAACAATTTGAATTTTGTCGTTTCACTCTGTTTTCTCCTATATTGATAGATGTATTTGGAACTCTAAATCAAACACGGTTTGTGCTAGCTTCTTGAAACTTGACACAGTAAAGCAGTTTCACATTCTAACTCTATGTTTTGTTTCCTTTTCATGTAGCCCTAAGCAGTGACTGGCGAGAAACACTTTCATTGAAAGGGGTTGCAAGCTTCCAAAAATTACGAGTCTCCAGAAATCTCAGCAAATATTTTTTCACCCAAGCTGCATGATACTTTCAGGTAATGATCAGTACACTAAGCCCACTTGGTTCTCCAAATTTCTTTCTTCTATGTTGAAGCGTTCGTTTCCAGTAACAGTTTCCATTCTGGCATTTCACTCTGTTTTCTCCTATATTGATAGATGTATTTGGAACTCTAAATCAAACACAGTTTGTGCTAGCTTCTTGAAACTTGACACAGTAAAGCAGTTTCACATTCTAACTCTATGTTTTGTTTCCTTTTCTTGTAGCCCTAAGCAGTGACGGGCGAGAAACACTTTCATTGAAAGGGGTTGCAAGCTTCCAAAAATTACTAGTCTCCAGAAATCTCAGCAAATATTTTTTCACCCAAACTGGATGATACTTTCAGGTAATGATCAGTACACTTGGCCCACTTGGTTCTCCATATTTCGTTCTTCTATGTTGAAGCGTTCGTTTACACTAACAGTTTCCACTCTGGCATTTCACTCTGTTTTCTCCTATATTGATAGATGTATTTGGAACTCTAAATCAAACACGGTTTGTGCTAGCTTCTTGAAACTTGACACAGTAAAGCAGTTTCACATTCTAACTCTATGTTTTGTTTCTTTTTCATGTAGCCCTAAGCAGTGACTGGCGAGAAACACTTTCATTGAAAGGGGTTGCAAGCTTCCAAAAATTACGAGTCTCCAGAAATCTCAGCAAATATTTTTTCACCCAAGCTGCATGATACTTTCAGGTAATGATCAGTACACTAAGCCCACTTGGTTCCCCAAATTTCGTTCTTCTATGTTGAAGCGTTCGATTCCAGTAACAGTTAGAATTTTGGCGTTTCACTCTGTTTTCTCCTATATTGATAGATGTATTTGGAACTCTAAATCAAACACGGTTTGTGCTAGCTTCTTGAAACTTGACACAGTAAAGCAGTTTCACATTCTAACTCTATGTTTTGTTTCCTTTTCATGTAGCCCTAAGCAGTGACTGGCGAGAAACACTTTCATTGAAAGGGGTTGCAAGCTTCCAAAAATTACGAGTCTCCAGAAATCTCAGCAAGTATTTTTTCACCCAAACTGGATGATACTTTCAGGTAATGATCAGTACACTAAGCCCACTTGGTTCTCCAAATTTCGTTCTTCTATGTGTAAGCGTTCGTTTCCAGTAACAGTTTGAATTTTGTCGTTTCACTCTGTTTTCTCCTATATTGATAGATGTATTTGGAACACTAAATCAAACACGGTTTGTGCTAGCTTCTTGAAATTTGACACAGTAAAGCAGTTTCACTTTCTAACTCTGCGTTTTGTTTCCTTTTCATGTAGCTTTAAGCAGTGACTGGCGAGAAACACCTTCATTGAAAGGGGTTGCAAGCTTCCAAAAATCACGAGTCTCCAGAAATCTCAGCAAATATTTTTTCACCCAAACTGGATGATACCTTCAGGTAATGATCAGTACACTTGGCCCACTTGGTTCTCCATATTTCGTTCTTCTATGTTGAAGCGTTCGTTTACAGTAACAGTTTCCACTCTGGCATTACACTCTGTTTTCTCCTATATTGATAGATGTATTTGGAACTCTAAATCAAACACGGTTTGTGCTAGCTTCTTGAAACTTGACACAGTAAAGCAGTTTCACATTCTAACTCTACGTTTGTTTCCTTTTCATGTAGCTTTAAGCAGTGACTGGCGAGAAAGACTTTCATTGAAAGGGGTTGCAAGCTTCCAAAAATTACGAGTCTCCAGAAATCTCAGCAAATATTTTTTCACCCAAACTGGATGATACTTTCAGGTAATGATTAGTACACTTATCCCACTTGGTTCTCCAAATTTCGTTCTTCTATGTTGAAGCGTTCGTTTCTAGGAACAATTTGAATTTTGTCGTTTCACTCTGTTTTCTCCTATATTGATAGATGTATTTGGAACTCTAAATCAAACACGGTTTGTGCTAGCTTCTTGAAACTTGACACAGTAAAGCAGTTTCACATTCTAACTCTATGTTTTGTTTCCTTTTCATGTAGCCCTAAGCAGTGACTGGCGAGAAACACTTTCATTGAAAGGGGTTGCAAGCTTCCAAAAATTACGAGTCTCCAGAAATCTCAGCAAATATTTTTTCACCCAAACTGGATGATAGTTTCAGGTAATGATCAGAACACTAAGCCCACTTGGTTCTCCAAATTTCGTTCTTCTATGTTGAATCGTTCATTTCCAGTAACAGTTTCCATTCTGGCATTTCACTCTGTTTTCTCCTATATTGATAGATGTATTTGGAACTCTAAATCAAACACAGTTTGTGCTAGCTTCTTGAAACTTGACACAGTAAAGCAGTTTCACATTCTAACTCTATGTTTTGTTTCCTTTTCTTGTAGCCCTAAGCAGTGACGGGCGAGAAACACTTTCATTGAAAGGGGTTGCAAGCTTCCAAAAATTACTAGTCTCCAGAAATCTCAGCAAATATATTTTCACCCAAACTGGATGATACTTTCAGGTAATGATCAGTACACTTGGCCCACTTGGTTCTCCATATTTCGTTCTTCTATGTTGAAGCGTTCGTTTACACTAACAGTTTCCACTCTGGCATTTCACTCTGTTTTCTCCTATATTGATAGATGTATTTGGAACTCTAAATCAAACACGGTTTGTGCTAGCTTCTTGAAACTTGACACAGTAAAGCAGTTTCACATTCTAACTCTATGTTTTGTTTCTTTTTCATGTAGCCCTAAGCAGTGACTGGCGAGAAACACTTTCATTGAAAGGGGTTGCAAGCTTCCAAAAATTACGAGTCTCCAGAAATCTCAGCAAATATTTTTTCACCCAAACTGGATGATACTTTCAGGTAATGATTAGTACACTTATCCCACTTGGTTCTCCAAATTTCGTTCTTCTATGTTGAAGCGTTCGTTTCTAGGAACAATTTGAATTTTGTCGTTTCACTCTGTTTTCTCCTATATTGATAGATGTATTTGGAACTCTAAATCAAACACGGTTTGTGCTAGCTTCTTGAAACTTGACACAGTAAAGCAGTTTCACATTCTAACTCTATGTTTTGTTTCCTTTTCATGTAGCCCTAAGCAGTGACTGGCGAGAAACACTTTCATTGAAAGGGGTTGCAAGCTTCCAAAAATTACGAGTCTCCAGAAATCTCAGCAAATATTTTTTCACCCAAACTGGATGATAGTTTCAGGTAATGATCAGAACACTAAGCCCACTTGGTTCTCCAAATTTCGTTCTTCTATGTTGAATCGTTCATTTCCAGTAACAGTTTCCATTCTGGCATTTCACTCTGTTTTCTCCTATATTGATAGATGTATTTGGAACTCTAAATCAAACACAGTTTGTGCTAGCTTCTTGAAACTTGACACAGTAAAGCAGTTTCACATTCTAACTCTATGTTTTGTTTCCTTTTCTTGTAGCCCTAAGCAGTGACGGGCGAAAACACTTTCATTGAAAGGGGTTGCAAGCTTCCAAAAATTACTAGTCTCCAGAAATCTCAGCAAATATATTTTCACCCAAACTGGATGATACTTTCAGGTAATGATCAGTACACTTGGCCCACTTGGTTCTCCATATTTCGTTCTTCTATGTTGAAGCGTTCGTTTACACTAACAGTTTCCACTCTGGCATTTCACTCTGTTTTCTCCTATATTGATAGATGTATTTGGAACTCTAAATCAAACACGGTTTGTGCTAGCTTTTTGAAACTTGACACAGTAAAGCAGTTTCACATTCTAACTCTATGTTTTGTTTCTTTTTCATGTAGCCCTAAGCAGTGACTGGCGAGAAACACTTTCATTGAAAGGGGTTGCAAGCTTTCAAAAATTACGAGTCTCCAGAAATCTCAGCAAATATTTTTTCACCCAAACTGGATGATACTTTCAGGTAATGATTAGTACACTTATCCCACTTGGTTCTCCAAATTTCGTTCTTCTATGTTGAAGCGTTCGTTTCTAGGAACAATTTGAATTTTGTCGTTTCACTCTGTTTTCTCCTATATTGATAGATGTATTTGGAACTCTAAATCAAACACGGTTTGTGCTAGCTTCTTGAAACTTGACACAGTAAAGCAGTTTCACATTCTAACTCTATGTTTTGTTTCCTTTTCATGTAGCCCTAAACAGTGACTGGCGAGAAACACTTTCATTGAAAGGGGTTGCAAGCTTCCAAAAATTACGAGTCTCCAGAAATCTCAGCAAATATTTTTTCACCCAAACTGGATGATAGTTTCAGGTAATGATCAGAACACTAAGCCCACTTGGTTCTCCAAATTTCGTTCTTCTATGTTGAATCGTTCATTTCCAGTAACAGTTTCCATTCTGGCATTTCACTCTGTTTTCTCCTATATTGATAGATGTATTTGGAACTCTAAATCAAACACAGTTTGTGCTAGCTTCTTGAAACTTGACACAGTAAAGCAGTTTCACATTCTAACTCTATGTTTTGTTTCCTTTTCTTGTAGCCCTAAGCAGTGACGGGCGAAAACACTTTAATTGAAAGGGGTTGCAAGCTTCCAAAAATTACTAGTCTCCAGAAATCTCAGCAAATATATTTTCACCCAAACTGGATGATACTTTCAGGTAATGATCAGTACACTTGGCCCACTTGGTTCTCCATATTTCGTTCTTCTATGTTGAAGCGTTCGTTTACACTAACAGTTTCCACTCTGGCATTTCACTCTGTTTTCTCCTATATTGATAGATGTATTTGGAACTCTAAATCAAACACGGTTTGTGCTAGCTTTTTGAAACTTGACACAGTAAAGCAGTTTCACATTCTAACTCTATGTTTTGTTTCTTTTTCATGTAGCCCTAAGCAGTGACTGGCGAGAAACACTTTCATTGAAAGGGGTTGCAAGCTTTCAAAAATTACGAGTCTCCAGAAATCTCAGCAAATATTTTTTCACCCAAACTGCATGATACTTTCAGGTAATGATCAGTACACTAAGCCCACTTGGTTCCCCAAATTTCGTTCTTCTATGTTGAAGCGTTCGTTTCCAGTAACAGTTTGAATTTTTGCGTTTCACTCTGTTTTCTCCTATATTGATAGATGTATTTGGAACTCTAAATCAAACACGGTTTGTGCTAGCTTCTTGAAACTTGACACAGTAAAGCAGTTTCACATTCTAACTCTATGTTTTGTTTCCTTTTCATGTAGCCCTAAGCAGTGACTGGCGAGAAACACTTTCATTGAAAGGGGTTGCAAGCTTCCAAAAATTACGAGTCTTCAGAAATCTCAGCAAATATTTTTTCACCGAAACTAGATGATACTTTCAGGTAATGATCAGTACACTAAGCCCTCTTGGTTCCCCAAATTTCGTTCTTCTATGTTGAAGCGTTCGTTTCCACTAACAGTTTCCACTCTGGCATTTCACTCTGTTTTCTCCTATATTGATAGATGTATTTGGAACTCTAAATCAAACACGGTTTGTGCTAGCTTCTTGAAACTTGACACAGTAAAGCAGTTTCACATTCTAACTCTATGTTTTGTTTCTTTTTCATGTAGCCCTAAGCAGTGACTGGCGAGAAACACTTTCATTGAAAGGGGTTGCAAGCTTCCAAAAATTACGAGTCTCCAGAAATCTCAGCAAATATTTTTTCACCCAAACTGCATGATACTTTCAGGTAATGATCAGTACACTAAGCCCACTTGGTTCCCCAAATTTCGTTCTTCTATGTTGAAGCGTTCGTTTCCAGTAACAGTTTGAATTTTTGCGTTTCACTCTGTTTTCTCCTATATTGATAGATGTATTTGGAACTCTAAATCAAACACAGTTTGTGCTAGCTTCTTGAAACTTGACACAGTAAAGCAGTTTCACATTCTAACTCTATGTTTTGTTTCCTTTTCTTGTAGCCCTAAGCAGTGACGGGCGAGAAACACTTTCATTGAAAGGGGTTGCAAGCTTCCAAAAATTACTAGTCTCCAGAAATCTCAGCAAATATATTTTCACCCAAACTGGATGATACTTTCAGGTAATGATCAGTACACTTGGCCCACTTGGTTCTCCATATTTCGTTCTTCTATGTTGAAGCGTTCGTTTACACTAACAGTTTCCACTCTGGCATTTCACTCTGTTTTCTCCTATATTGATAGATGTATTTGGAACTCTAAATCAAACACGGTTTGTGCTAGCTTCTTGAAACTTGACACAGTAAAGCAGTTTCACATTCTAACTCTATGTTTTGTTTTCTTTTCTTGTAGCCCTAAGCAGTGACTGGCGAGAAACACTTTCATTGAAAGGGGTTGCAAGCTTCCAAAAATTACGAGTCTCCAGAAATCTCAGCAAATATTTTTTCACCCAAACTGCATGATACTTTCAGGTAATGATCAGTACACTAAGCCCACTTGGTTCCCCAAATTTCGTTCTTCTATGTTGAAGCGTTCGTTTCCAGTAACAGTTTGAATTTTTGCGTTTCACTCTGTTTTCTCCTATATTGATAGATGTATTTGGAACTCTAAATCAAACACGGTTTGTGCTAGCTTCTTGAAACTTGACACATTAAACAGTTTCACATTCTAACTCTATGTTTTGTTTCCTTTTCATGTAGCCCTAAGCAGTGACTGGCGAGAAACACTTTCATTGAAAGGGGTTGCAAGCTTCCAAAAATCACGAGTCTCCAGAAATCTCAGCAAATATTTTTTCACCCAAACTGGATGATACTTTCAGGTAATGATCAGTACACTTGGCCCACTTGGTTCTCCATATTTCGTTCTTCTATGTTGAAGCGTTCGTTTACAGTAACAGTTTCCACTCTGGCATTACACTCTGTTTTCTCCTATATTGGTAGATGTATTTGGAACTCTAAATCAAACACGGTTTGTGCTAGCTTCTTGAAACTTGACACAGTAATGCAGTTTCACATTCTAACAATATGTTTTGTTTCTTTTTCATGTAGCCCTAAGCAGTGACTGGTGAGAAACACTTTCATTGAAAGGGGTTGCAAGCTTCCAAAAATTACGAGTCTCCAGAAATCTCAGCAAATATTTTTTCACCCAAACTGGATGATAGTTTCAGGTAATGATGAGAACACTAAGCCCACTTGGTTCCCCAAATTTCGTTCTTCTATGTTGAAGCGTTCGTTTCCAGTAACAGTTTGAATTTTGTCGTTTCACTCTGTTTTCTCCTATATTGATAGATGTATTTGGAACACTAAATCAAACACGGTTTGTGCTAGCTTCTTGAAACTTGACACAGTAAAGCAGTTTCACATTCTAACTCTATGTTTTGTTTCCTTTTCATGTAGCTTTAAGCAGTGACTGGCGAGAAACACCTACATTGAAAAGGGTTGCAAGCTTCCAAAAATTACGAGTCTCAAGAAATCTCAGCAAATATTTTTTCACCCAAAATGGATGATACTTTCAGGTAATGATCAGTACACTAAGCCCACTCGGTTCTCCAAATTTCATTCTTCTATGTTGAAGCGTTCGTTTCCAGTAACAGTTTCCATTCTGGCATTTCCCTCTGTTTTCTCCTATATTGATAGATGTATTTGGAACTCTAAATCAAACACGGTTTGTGCTAGCTTCTTGAAACTTGACACAGTAAAGCAGTTTCACATTCTAACTCTATGTTTTGTTTCCTTTTTATGTAGCTTTAAGCAGTGACTGGCGAGAAACACCTTCATTGAAAGGGGTTGCAAGCTTCCAAAAATCACGAGTCTCCAGAAATCTCAGCAAATATTTTTTCACCCAAACTGGATGATACTTTCAGGTAATGATCAGTACACTTGGCCCACTTGGTTCTCCATATTTCGTTCTTCTATGTTGAAGCGTTCGTTTACAGTAACAGTTTCCACTCTGGCATTACACTCTGTTTTCTCCTATATTGGTAGATGTATTTGGAACTCTAAATCAAACACGGTTTGTGCTAGCTTCTTGAAACTTGACACAGTAATGCAGTTTTACATTCTAACAATATGTTTTGTTTCTTTTTCATGTAGCCCTAAGCAGTGACTGGCGAGAAACACTTTCATTGAAAGGGGTTGCAAGCTTCCAAAAATTACGAGTCTCCAGAAATCTCAGCAAATATTTTTTCACCCAAACTGGATGATACTTTCAGGTAATGATCAGTACACTAAGCCCACTTGGTTCCCCAAATTTCGTTCTTCTATGTTGAAGCGTTCGTTTCCAGTAACAGTTTGAATTTTTGCGTTTCACTCTGTTTTCTCCTATATTGATAGATGTATTTGGAACTCTAAATCAAACACGGTTTGTGCTAGCTTCTTGAAACTTGACACAGTAAAGCAGTTTCACATTCTAACTCTATGTTTTGTTTCCTTTTCATGTAGCCCTAAGCAGTGACTGGCGAGAAACACTTTCATTGAAAGGGGTTGCAAGCTTCCAAAAATTACGAGTCTTTAGAAATCTCAGCAAATATTTTTTCACCCAAACTAGATGATACTTTCAGGTAATGACCAGTACACTAAGCCCTCTTGGTTCCCCAAATTTCGTTCTTCTGTGTTGAAGCGTTCGTTTACACTAACAGTTTCTACTCTGGCATTTCACTCTGTTTTCTCCTATATTGATAGATGTATTTGGAACTCTAAATCAAACACGGTTTGTGCTAGCTTCTTGAAACTTGACACAGTAAAGCAGTTTCACATTGTAACTCTATGTTTTGTTTCCTTTTCATGTAGCTTTAAGCAGTGACTGGCAAGAAACACTTTCATTGAAAGGGGTTGCAAGCTTCCAAAAGTTACGAGTCTCCAGAAATCTCAGCAAATATTTTTTCACCCAAACTGGATGATACTTTCAGGTAATGATCAGTACACTAAGCCCACTTGGTTCTCCAAATTTCATTCTTCTATGTTGAAGCGTTCGTTTCCAGTAACAGTTTCCATTCTGGCATTTCACTCTGTTTTCTCCTATATTGATAGATGTATTTGGAACTCTAAATCAAACACGGTTTGTGCTAGCTTCTTGAAACTTGACACAGTAAAGCAGTTTCACATTCCAACTCTATGTTTTGTTTCCTTTTCATGTAGCCCTAAGCAGTGACTGGCGAGAAACACTTTCATTGAAAGGGGTTGCAAGCTTCCAAAAATTACGAGTCTCCAGAAATCTCAGCAAATATTTTTTCACCCAAACTGCATGATACTTTCAGGTAATGATCAGTACACTAAGCCCACTTGGTTCCCCAAATTTCGTTCTTCTATGTTGAAGCGTTCGTTTCCAGTAACAGTTTGAATTTTTGCGTTTCACTCTGTTTTCTCCTATATTGATAGATGTATTTGGAACTCTAAATCAAACACAGTTTGTGCTAGCTTTGAAACTTGACACAGTAAAGCAGTTTCACATTCTAACTCTATGTTTTGTTTCTTTTTCTTGTAGCCCTAAGCAGTGACGGGCGAGAAACACTTTCATTGAAAGGGGTTGCAAGCTTCCAAAAATTACTAGTCTCCAGAAATCTCAGCAAATATATTTTCACCCAAACTGGATGATACTTTCAGGTAATGATCAGTACACTTGGCCCACTTGGTTCTCCATATTTCGTTCTTCTATGTTGAAGCGTTCGTTTACACTAACAGTTTCCACTCTGGCATTTCACTCTGTTTTCTCCTATATTGATAGATGTATTTGGAACTCTAAATCAAACACGGTTTGTGCTAGCTTCTTGAAACTTGACACAGTAAAGCAGTTTCACATTCTAACTCTATGTTTTGTTTTCTTTTCATGTAGCCCTAAGCAGTGACTGGCGAGAAACACTTTCATTGAAAGGGGTTGCAAGCTTCCAAAAATTACGAGTCTCCAGAAATCTCAGCAAATATTTTTTCACCCAAACTGCATGATACTTTCAGGTAATGATCAGTACACTAAGCCCACTTGGTTCCCCAAATTTCGTTCTTCTATGTTGAAGCGTTCGTTTCCAGTAACAGTTTGAATTTTTGCGTTTCACTCTGTTTTCTCCTATATTGATAGATGTATTTGGAACTCTAAATCAAACACGGTTTGTGCTAGCTTCTTGAAACTTGACACAGTAAAGCAGTTTCACATTCTAACTCTATGTTTTGTTTCCTTTTCATGTAGCCCTAAGCAGTGACTGGCGAGAAACACTTTCATTGAAAGGGGTTGCAAGCTTCCAAAAATCACGAGTCTCCAGAAATCTCAGCAAATATTTTTTCACCCAAACTGGATGATACTTTCAGGTAATGATCAGTACACTTGGCCCACTTGGTTCTCCATATTTCGTTCTTCTATGTTGAAGCGTTCGTTTACAGTAACAGTTTCCACTCTGGCATTACACTCTGTTTTCTCCTATATTGGTAGATGTATTTGGAACTCTAAATCAAACACGGTTTGTGCTAGCTTCTTGAAACTTGACACAGTAATGCAGTTTCACATTCTAACAATATGTTTTGTTTCTTTTTCATGTAGCCCTAAGCAGTGACTGGTGAGAAAGACTTTCATTGAAAGGGGTTGCAAGCTTCCAAAAATTACGAGTCTCCAGAAATCTCAGCAAATATTTTTTCACCCAAACTGGATGATAGTTTCAGGTAATGATGAGAACACTAAGCCCACTTGGTTCCCCAAATTTCGTTCTTCTATGTTGAAGCGTTCGTTTCCAGTAACAGTTTGAATTTTGTCGTTTCACTCTGTTTTCTCCTATATTGATAGATGTATTTGGAACACTAAATCAAACACGGTTTGTGCTAGCTTCTTGAAACTTGACACAGTAAAGCAGTTTCACATTCTAACTCTATGTTTTGTTTCCTTTTCATGTAGCTTTAAGCAGTGACTGGCGAGAAACACCTACATTGAAAAGGGTTGCAAGCTTCCAAAAATTACGAGTCTCAAGAAATCTCAGCAAATATTTTTTCACCCAAAATGGATGATACTTTCAGGTAATGATCAGTACACTAAGCCCACTCGGTTCTCCAAATTTCATTCTTCTATGTTGAAGCGTTCGTTTCCAGTAACAGTTTCCATTCTGGCATTTCCCTCTGTTTTCTCCTATATTGATAGATGTATTTGGAACTCTAAATCAAACACGGTTTGTGCTAGCTTCTTGAAACTTGACACAGTAAAGCAGTTTCACATTCTAACTCTATGTTTTGTTTCCTTTTTATGTAGCTTTAAGCAGTGACTGGCGAGAAACACCTTCATTGAAAGGGGTTGCAAGCTTCCAAAAATCACGAGTCTCCAGAAATCTCAGCAAATATTTTTTCACCCAAACTGGATGATACTTTCAGGTAATGATCAGTACACTTGGCCCACTTGGTTCTCCATATTTCGTTCTTCTATGTTGAAGCGTTCCTTTACAGTAACAGTTTCCACTCTGGCATTACACTCTGTTTTCTCCTATATTGGTAGATGTATTTGGAACTCTAAATCAAACACGGTTTGTGCTAGCTTCTTGAAACTTGACACAGTAATGCAGTTTCACATTCTAACAATATGTTTTGTTTCTTTTTCATGTAGCCCTAAGCAGTGACTGGCGAGAAACACTTTCATTGAAAGGGGTTGCAAGCTTCCAAAAATTACGAGTCTCCAGAAATCTCAGCAAATATTTTTTCACCCAAACTGGATGATACTTTCAGGTAATGATCAGTACACTAAGCCCACTTGGTTCCCCAAATTTCGTTCTTCTATGTTGAAGCGTTCGTTTCCAGTAACAGTTTGAATTTTTGCGTTTCACTCTGTTTTCTCCTATATTGATAGATGTATTTGGAACTCTAAATCAAACACGGTTTGTGCTAGCTTCTTGAAACTTGACACAGTAAAGCAGTTTCACATTCTAACTCTATGTTTTGTTTCCTTTTCATGTAGCCCTAAGCAGTGACTGGCGAGAAACACTTTCATTGAAAGGGGTTGCAAGCTTCCAAAAATTACGAGTCTTTAGAAATCTCAGCAAATATTTTTTCACCCAAACTAGATGATACTTTCAGGTAATGACCAGTACACTAAGCCCTCTTGGTTCCCCAAATTTCGTTCTTCTGTGTTGAAGCGTTCGTTTACACTAACAGTTTCTACTCTGGCATTTCACTCTGTTTTCTCCTATATTGATAGATGTATTTGGAACTCTAAATCAAACACGGTTTGTGCTAGCTTCTTGAAACTTGACACAGTAAAGCAGTTTCACATTGTAACTCTATGTTTTGTTTCCTTTTCATGTAGCTTTAAGCAGTGACTGGCGAGAAACACTTTCATTGAAAGGGGTTGCAAGCTTCCAAAAGTTACGAGTCTCCAGAAATCTCAGCAAATATTTTTTCACCCAAACTGGATGATACTTTCAGGTAATGATCAGTACACTAAGCCCACTTGGTTCTCCAAATTTCATTCTTCTATGTTGAAGCGTTCGTTTCCAGTAACAGTTTCCATTCTGGCATTTCACTCTGTTTTCTCCTATATTGATAGATGTATTTGGAACTCTAAATCAAACACGGTTTGTGCTAGCTTCTTGAAACTTGACACAGTAAAGCAGTTTCACATTCCAACTCTATGTTTTGTTTCCTTTTCATGTAGCCCTAAGCAGTGACTGGCGAGAAACACTTTCATTGAAAGGGGTTGCAAGCTTCCAAAAATTACGAGTCTCCAGAAATCTCAGCAAATATTTTTTCACCCAAACTGGATGATAATTTCAGGTAATGATTAGTACACTAAGCCCACTTGGTTCTCCAAATTTCGTTCTTCTATGTTGAAGCGTTCGTTTCTAGTAACAATTTGAATTTTGTCGTTTCACTCTGTTTTCTCCTATATTGATAGATGTATTTGGAACTCTAAATCAAACACGGTTTGTGCTAGCTTCTTGAAACTTGACACAGTAAAGCAGTTTCACATTCTAACTCTATGTTTTGTATCCTTTTCATGTAGCTTTAAGCAGTGACTGGCGAGAAACACTTTCATTGAAAGGGGTTGCAAGCTTCCAAAAATTACGAGTCTCCAGAAATCTCAGCAAATATTTTTTCACCCAAACTGGATGATACTTTCAGGTAATGATCAGTACACTAAGCCCACTTGGTTCTCCAAATTTCATTCTTCTATGTTGAAGCGTTCGTTTCCAGTAACAGTTTCCATTCTGGCATTTCACTCTGTTTTCTCCTATATTGATAGATGTATTTGGAACTCTAAATCAAACACGGTTTGTGCTAGCTTCTTGAAACTTGACACAGTAAAGCAGTTTCACATTCCAACTCTATGTTTTGTTTCCTTTTCATGTAGCCCTAAGCAGTGACTGGCGAGAAACACTTTCATTGAAAGGGGTTGCAAGCTTCCAAAAATTACGAGTCTCCAGAAATCTCAGCAAATATTTTTTCACCCAAACTGGATGATACTTTCAGGTAATGATCAGTACACTAAGCCCACTTGGTTCCCCAAATTTCGTTCTTCTATGTTGAAGCGTTCGTTTCCAGTAACAGTTTGAATTTTGTCGTTTCACTCTGTTTTCTCCTATATTGATAGATGTATTTGGAACACTAAATCAAACACGGTTTGTGCTAGCTTCTTGAAACTTGACACAGTAAAGCAGTTTCACATTCTAACTCTATGTTTTGTTTCCTTTTCATGTAGCTTTAAGCAGTGACTGGCGAGAAACACCTTCATTGAAAGGGGTTGCAAGCTTCCAAAAATCACGAGTCTCCAGAAATCTCAGCAAATATTTTTTCACCCAAACTGGATGATACTTTCAGGTAATGATCAGTACACTTGGCCCACTTGGTTCTCCATATTTCGTTCTTCTATGTTGAAGCGTTCGTTTACAGTAACAGTTTCCACTCTGGCATTACACTCTGTTTTCTCCTATATTGATAGATGTATTTGGAACTCTAAATCAAACACGGTTTGTGCTAGCTTCTTGAAACTTGACACAGTAATGCAGTTTCACATTCTAACAATATGTTTTGTTTCCTTTTCATGTAGCCCTAAGCAGTGACTGGCGAGAAACACTTTCATTGAAAGGGGTTGCAAGCTTCCAAAAATTACGAGTCTCCAGAAATCTCAGCAAATATTTTTTCACCCAAACTGGATGATACTTTCAGGTAATGATTAGTACACTAAGCCCACTTGGTTCTCCAAATTTCGTTCTTCTATGTTGAAGCGTTCGTTTCTAGTAACAATTTGAATTTTGTCGTTTCACTCTGTTTTCTCCTATATTGATAGATGTATTTGGAACTCTAAATCAAACACGGTTTGTGCTAGCTTCTTGAAACTTGACACAGTAAAGCAGTTTCACATTCTAACTCTATGTTTTGTTTCCTTTTCATGTAGCCCTAAGCAGTGACTGGCGAGAAACACTTTCATTGAAAGGGGTTGCAAGCTTCCAAAAATTACGAGTCTCCAGAAATCTCAGCAAATATTTTTTCACCCAAACTGGATGATAGTTTCAGGTAATGATCAGAAGACTAAGCCCACTTGGTTCTCCAAATTTCGTTCTTCTATGTTGAAGCGTTCGTTTACACTAACAGTTTCCACTCTGGCATTTCACTCTGTTTTCTCCTATATTGATAGATGTATTTGGAACTCTAAATCAAACACGGTTTGTGCTAGCTTCTTGAAACTTGACACAGTAAAGCAGTTTCACATTCTAACTCTATGTTTTGTTTCCTTTTCATGTAGCTTTAAGCAGTGACTGGCGAGAAACACTTTCATTGAAAGGGGTTGCAAGCTTCCAAAAATTACGAGTCTCCAGAAATCTCAGCAAATATTTTTTCACCCAAACTGGATGATACTTTCAGGTAATGATCAGTACACTAAGCCCACTTGGTTCTCCAAATTTCATTCTTCTATGTTGAAGCGTTCGTTTCCAGTAACAGTTTCCATTCTGGCATTTCACTCTGTTTTCTCCTATATTGATAGATGTATTTGGAACTCTAAATCAATCACGGTTTGTGCTAGCTTCTTGAAACTTGACACAGTAAAGCAGTTTCACATTCTAACTCTATTTTTTGTTTCCTTTTCATGTAGCCCTAAGCAGTGACTGGCGAGAAACACTTTTATTGAAAGGGGTTGCAAGCTTCCAAAAATTACGAGTCTCCAGAAATCTCAGCAAATATTTTTTCACCCAAACTGGATGATACTTTCAGGTAATGATCAGTACACTAAGCCCACTTGGTTCCCCAAATTTCGTTCTTCTATGTTGAAGCGTTCGTTTCCAGTAACAGTTTGAATTTTGTCGTTTCACTCTGTTTTCTCCTATATTGATAGATGTATTTGGAACACTAAATCAAACACGGTTTGTGCTAGCTTCTTGAAACTTGACACAGTAAAGCAGTTTCACATTCTAACTCTATGTTTTGTTTCCTTTTCATGTAGCTTTAAGCAGTGACTGGCGAGAAACACCTTCATTGAAAGGGGTTGCAAGCTTCCAAAATCACGAGTCTCCAGAAATCTCAGCAAATATTTTTTCACCCAAACTGGATGATACTTTCAGGTAATGATCAGTACACTTGGCCCACTTGGTTCTCCATATTTCGTTCTTCTATGTTGAAGCGTTCGTTTACAGTAACAGTTTCCACTCTGGCATTACACTCTGTTTTCTCCTATATTGATAGATGTATTTGGAACTCTAAATCAAACACGGTTTGTGCTAGCTTCTTGAAACTTGACACAGTAATGCAGTTTCACATTCTAACAATATGTTTTGTTTCCTTTTCATGTAGCCCTAAGCAGTGACTGGCGAGAAACACTTTCATTGAAAGGGGTTGCAAGCTTCCAAAAATTACGAGTCTCCAGAAATCTCAGCAAATATTTTTTCACCCAAGCTGCATGATACTTTCAGGTAATGATCAGTACACTAAGCCCACTTGGTTCCCCAAATTTCGTTCTTCTATGTTGAAGCGTTCGTTTCCAGTAACAGTTAGAATTTTGGCGTTTCACTCTGTTTTCTCCTATATTGATAGATGCATTTGGAACTCTAAATCAAACACGGTTTGTGCTAGCTTGTTGAAACTTGACACAGTAAAGCAGTTTCACATTGTAACTCTATGTTTTGTTTCCTTTTCATGTAGATTTAAGCTGTGACTGGCGAGAAACACTTTCATTGAAAGGGGTTGCAAGCTTCCAAAAATTACGAGTCTCCAGAAATCTCAGCAAATATTTTTTCACCCAAACTGGATGATACTTTCAGGTAATGATCAGTACACTAAGCCCACTTGGTTCTCCAAATTTCATTCTTCTATGTTGAAGCGTTCGTTTCCAGTAACACTTTCCATTCTGGCATTTCACTCTGTTTTCTCCTATATTGATAGATGTATTTGGAACTCTAAATCAAACACGGTTTGTGCTAGCTTCTTGAAACTTGACACAGTAAAGCAGTTTCACATTCTAACTCTATGTTTTGTTTCCTTTTCATGTAGCCCTAAGCAGTGACTGGCGAGAAACACTTTCATTGAAAGGGGTTGCAAGCTTCCAAAAATTACGAGTCTCCAGAAATCTCAGCAAATATTTTTTCACCCAAACTGGATGATACTTTCAGGTAATGATCAGTACACTAAGCCCACTTGGTTCCCCAAATTTCGTTCTTCTATGTTGAAGCGTTCGTTTCCAGTAACAGTTAGAATTTTGGCGTTTCACTCTGTTTTCTCCTATATTGATAGATGCATTTGGAACTCTAAATCAAACACGGTTTGTGCTAGCTTGTTGAAACTTGACACAGTAAAGCAGTTTCACATTGTAACTCTATGTTTTGTTTCCTTTTCATGTAGATTTAAGCTGTGACTGGCGAGAAACACTTTCATTGAAAGGGGTTGCAAGCTTCCAAAAATTACGAGTCTCCAGAAATCTCAGCAAATATTTTTTCACCCAAACTGGATGATACTTTCAGGTAATGATCAGTACACTAAGACCACTTGGTTCTCCAAATTTCATTCTTCTATGTTGAAACTTTCGTTTCCAGTAACAGTTTCCATTCTGGCATTTCACTCTGTTTTCTCCTATATTGATAGATGTATTTGGAACTCTAAATCAAACACGGTTTGTGCTAGCTTCTTGAAACTTGACACAGTAAAGCAGTTTCACATTCTAACTCTATGTTTTGTTTCCTTTTCATGTAGCCCTAAGCAGTGACTGGCGAGAAACACTTTCATTGAAAGGGGTTGCAAGCTTCCAAAAATTACGAGTCTCCAGAAATCTCAGCAAATATTTTTTCACCCAAACTGGATGATACTTTCAGGTAATG